>NC_083768.1:44671310-44993810 GCF_963514075.1 Conger conger | reverse complement strand
AGCTTGTCAGGAGCAATTGGGGGTTAGGCGTCTTGCTCAGGGACACTTCAACACACCCAGGGCAAATGTCAAGTATTGCTAAACATAAGAGGTTTGTACAGGGGACTGATTTCACTTTTGCAAAATGTGAAAAGCAGACTTTTTCAGCAGTTATCTTCCATTGAACAACTGTAGGAGTGTCACTGTGTACTGCCCACTTTCAAAGAGGGAACACATCCATTAGAAATGTCAACACCGGACCATCTGGAGAACACTGAGAGGAAAACAGTGATTTACAGTATGTCCTTGACTGTTTCCGGGTCAAATACATAATGTAATAGACATTTATGTTTTTGCCTGTAATTTTAAATATTTAAAACTGTATCTGACCTGTACCCATTGAGTTTACACCCATCTGTCTCTTTATAATTATTTCATTTTGATTGCAAAGGGCAGTCACGGAAATGAGAGCCTGGTTCTCAGTGTGAAACAAACAAATAAATAAATATAAATAAATGGATACTCCAGATAAAAAAATATATATCTAGTGTGCTTCCCTCATCAGTCATCACAGACCACTGAGAACCAAGAATAAACAAAGAAAACAATATCAACCTGATTATAATATGAATGTAGATATAAAAAGCCACGGAGGTATTCCGTGCACCCCCTCCTCCATTGGCACGCACAGCATACACAAAGGCGAGTATCTGTCCGGTTCTAGGCTGAATAATTGACAGATAACCATCTACCACATGTGCTAATAAGCTAGCTCCAAATAACAACGTTATTCATATAACTTATAAATGGACCATTGTAAAAAAAAATGTTTCCCCTATTGACTATCTTGACTGTTAGTATGTTTAATGAAGTAACTCTGGCCAAGTAACTAAGAATCTGCCTATTTCAATTTATTTGATAATTCACTTTCAAATGGGCAAATGCATGGTTGCATCCCCGATGTACCTGCACCTTTCTAGCAAAAGTCAAGACTTATTTTCATTGTGGTCCTTGTTAGCTAGCTAGCTTCTACTAACGTTTTTCCTGTCAATTCTGAGAATTAGATAAGCCACTGCTACTGCAGCTAGCCACTACAATTTGCAATGGCACAACTGCCACTAACTAACGTTAGCTAAGTCACATAGCGCTACTAATTATGCACCCTTTCTCATCTTTAGCGTATTGTTGTGATATACAGCCAAGTTGTTTACAGTACCGTTAGCAGCTAAGTGGCAAACCATCACTAACGCTACGATAAGCTAGCAAACTGCAAGCATATTTAGTCTTACCCTTTTCAGATTTAGCTAGCCTTACAATAGCTAACCAATGCGATGTCCGCTGTAGTGTCAAACGATAGTTACACGCGTAAATTTGATGTAACTGTTTAAAGAGAAATGTTGCTGCCCAGCTAGCTATATTGTTAGCCACTACAAAACTTCTTGATAACATTAAGAAGATTGTATCAGCTCGGTAACAGACAAGTTAGCCAACTTAATGTATATTTTAATGGGGTTAGCAAGCTAGCTAGGCTAGAAAAGGACAGTGGGCCGCGGAAGCCATGCGATTAGAAAAGACGACTTCTTACCTCGTAGTGGTGTCCAAACTCTGTTCTAGCATATCCATGGGGGTTAAAAATTAAAACGTGATATTCAGGGACACAGACAGACGGAGATGGAAGTGTTGATCACGGGGACAAACACACCGGTCATGTGAGAAAGACAGTCCAGAACACGTGAGGTACAAACGGGCTTGGAGTTAAAATGGAGACGGCTGCGAGGTTGGAGTTTCGCGTCCCCTGAGCTGCGTTTTTTCTTGCGTTAATGCGGAAAGGCCGTATGCGTACGTGTGTATACCGATCGTTTAAGTAAGGGTGCGACCAGGATTGTGTTTTCAATGCGTTTGTTTTTAAATGGTTCCTTTAATTTTCATTCAAATTTTGATATTTCTTTTCGTTTTTCTCGACCCAGATTAACCTTACTTGCTGTGGTACAATAGCGCTGAATTGTCTGTATCAGTCCGCAAATTTGAGGCTGCGGTTGCTGGAAACAAAATATGAAGTGGACTAGAACCTGGTTCTTCTGTGTTGCTCCAGCAAATTTTGTTTTGGTTTTGTTTCTAACGTTCGACAAGATACCGTCAAATATTTTTCTTTTCAACGAAACAAACCTGTTACAACCATTTTGTTTGAGATTTTGTTAATTCTGCGCTACATTTACAAGTGATCGCTTCCGGTTTTGGGTAACTAATGAGGCTGAATCAGTTACTGTGTCGAACATCACTGGCTGCCTCCATTAAATTTTATATTTTTTACGTCGAAAATCCAAAATAATTCAACGAATTCCTTTGGCTTGACAAACGAATATGCCATAATTTTCATCTGGTCTGCTGGTTAGTTAACTACCGCTTTGTTGGTGTAGTTCAAATTAAAGAATACATAATTACGTTGACTTCGGGTGTGCACGTTCTGCTTTAATTATAATCTCGCTACTATCCTGTTGCCTTGCATCCTAGGATGGTCGACGTGCGTATCTCGATATTATTTTACATTTCAAAAAATGAAAATTGATCACCTATGATTAGCTACATTACGTAGGCTATTTCTATTATCGCAACGAAGGCGGTGAAATCAGGATTAAAGGTCACAATTGACTCCAGTTTGTTGACGTTATATTCCACCCCATGTTTTCGGTCAAGCCAAGCCAATGGTGTGGCTGAGACTAGGGGGCGGGGGTCCCATAAAATTGTGGTGTATTCATTTTATATGCATTTTACTTTAATGCCTGGGGCAGCTGCTGTTGTCACAGATTGTGAATCCCGATTTCAAAGGTGGACAAAGAGCGTGTGCTTTGATATGCTCTCCTGCGGACGCCGTAGTGCATGACGATGGCGTCAGGACTAGAGGCCGTGGTAATTTACATTGTCCCGTGGGACGCCGGTTTTTATGCAGTATAGCTGCATGGTATCCTACTCTATATCCGGTTATTGCTGGGCCGGATTTTGAACTTCACAACACCGTATAATCTAGACGCCCTAAAAAAAAATGTTATGTTTGAAATGCAGCAGTAAATCCCCTCATGTAGGCTATCAAACTGAAACCTTGAATTTATTCCATATAAAAAAAAATATTTCACGTGCGGTAATCCCATTGGTTAGTTTTGGCTTATTCTTCCTTCATAACAGGCTTTAACGTCAATTTTCCTTTCACCAAAGAGGTTCCCACCTCGCCAACACCTGGCTTTTCTTCATTTCATCCTGCTGCTGTTACTTGCACGTGTCATCCTACTCACGTATTCTTTAGGCTAATGTAATGTTTGGGTCTAACATGAGGTCCACGTCAAAGATGACAATTAATCCATAGTTTATATTGTGATAATGCAAGTCATTCAAAATGTATTTTAGAGTAGGCTGACATTCTGAGTTACTTATCCATAGGACATTGCACCAACAGTTTATAAACCATCTTGATTGAACAGCATGGCATTTTATGTTTATTTCCCCTTGTGATTAAAATCACTGTCATACTAGGCCTACTTGGCCCCAAGTTGGGGACTCCAACCTGTTAGATATATAGATTGCTGGATTAAGTTTATCCATGAACAAAAGGAATAGAAAAACATGTTGACTATGTTTGGTAATTTATACACATAAATGTTAACAGTGCATAGTGAAATGTGTGTGCGTCCAAAAGAGTAATACAGTTCATCAGTGTGTTTCTGAGTGAGAAGAAATATGTAATTGAGAAGAATGTGTGTGTCCATTTTTACTGTAAAATGAATGTCACTATATAAATAAAATGTATTATTATTATTGTGTATTTGTGTGTGTGCCATGTGTTGCCACAAGTGTGTGTTCCTGTGTTTCCTACGGAAGAGCATGAGGTGTACCTGAGGTGGATTAATATGGGAAATGTTGAGAGATGTTCCAGTCAGCATTTGCTTCTGAAAGCAGTGTAATAATCTGAGAGAGTTTGCGAGAGGAGTGGGAGAGGTGTTTAAGGAGTGAACGCCATTAATGCGGGAGTCTGGAGTGGAGTTAATGAGTGAGATTTGGCCTTGTGTGTATGTGTGAGACAAACTGTGTGTGTGTGTGTTTGTGCCAGAGCAACAGTGAGAGCGGGGTCCAGGGGTGGGGGCAGTGTGACATCTGTGCATGACTGTATGTAGACCACTCAGCCAAGCGCCGGCAGCTGGACTCCTGTCAAAGAAAGTGTGGCTTCAGCATGTTGCTTTGACCGCCACAGTACTGCAAACCTCTGCACATCCACGCTTCCCGAACACGCCAAACACAAAAAAAAACAAAAAAACAGCGGTCGGTCCCCTAGCCCGCACCCTATCCCCCCTGCCTGCCACCCCCCCCACCCTCCCCACCCCACGGGGCTGAATGGAGCACAGCCACATGTCCACCACACTGCTAAGGTCAAGTGCATTTGTTCTGGGGGGCAATTGTGTTAAAGCATTTTGCCTCCATCGACAGAAAAGCGGAGGGGATAACTTTTTGGAATTCGGCCCCTGGGGGTTCTCTCTGACTCTCTCTCGGTGCTGGCTTGCAGCGTCTCCCGCTCTCTTTCTCTCCCGAAAGGCAGACATTTAAGAGGGTGTTTTTCCCCCAGATAACCAGGTAAGACACTCCCGGTAAGGTTGGCTGGAGCTGCAGTGTTATCTCTGGCCTGCCTTTAGATGATGGACTTATAGTACAGTTATCAGTCTTTTGATAGTGTCATTGCAACTGTGCTGTAATTAACACAAATGAACAAAAATGCAGTGTTGAGTATTGACTTAAGGCCATTAATTAAGAATGAATGAGAAACAGAAATTTCACTGCAATAATAAAAGCAAGCAAGTAAATAGTGTTTAAGGGTTTAATGTAGTAATCATTATATCAGGGTCAGAAACAAAATAATATTGATGACTATAGTGGTGACTACCACACAATGTAACTGTGATAGCATGTGAAATACTAATATTTTACATGCTAAAATACTAAAGATGTGAATCTTTAAATTCAAAATAATGTTTTTAATATGTTATTTCACCCTGACTCATTTTTATACAGTTTTTAGAAATATCTGTACTATTATGAGATAATACTCGTATATTGTTATAAGAAAATATGAACCTAAATATGAACATTTAACAGTGTATAATTGTGTATATACTAATGGATTATGGGAATAAACAATATATTTGAACATTTACATAAACTAAAGCAATTTAGTATTTTATAATTATTGATTACAGCAATGCAAGTGTACAACAGAAAGAGTTTTGTGGCGCAATATCTTCCATGGTGCCTTCTGAGAGTTTGGTTGCATATTCAAATATTAAATCCATGATTTTATTCACAGTCTTGAGATGTGAGAACATGAGAATATATTTTGAGACCTTGTAAGGTTTATGAGTGTCATAAATATGGGGAATTTTGATGTACATTTTTGATCTATGAAGAACTGCCCTGCATTTCAGTGTTAGGATGTGAAATTCTGAAGCTCAATATCTCAGAACTACTCAGAAGGTAGATAGAACTTTATAATCCTGTGGTCACTATTTGTGGGTGAGAATGAAAGTCTGTACAAAGGCTGGTTGTTGCTACATTGCATTATGATAACCGAGGCACTGACAGTTTTATTTGAGTCTTGGTTATTTATAGTGTTGTCAGTGGGTTGCTGTTTATGTATATGAAATCAGTAACACTGACTTTAATGTATGCTATGTCATGAACATGGATGCTCTAGTATGTCTAGTCTGCCAGTGGTAGCAATTGCACTGCATACATGCTGTATATAAACTGTGCTGTATGAAGATAATGATTCTGATCGCACTGAATGTTATGCCCATTAGACTGATTTGCATTCACGTGTGCTATCTATGATCTGATATCTGTAGGATTGTTTTATGGATTCATGTTGCACAATGATTCGCTCATCTTTTTGTGACATGTATAATTGTTATGACAAAGTCCAATGTGTAGACTAATATAGAGATGCAGAATGGTGAATCTGCAGAATCTGGTACTGACTGTATTGCAGAGTACTGACTGCGCTGCATGCATATTCACAGTGTTTAGTGTTGTGCAGCTGTCGCAGTGTTGCTCAGCATGTACAGCTTCATGGGAGGAGGTCTGTTCTGCGCCATTGTGGGGAACATCCTGCTGGTTGTCTCCACGGCCACGGACTACTGGATGCAGTACCGTCTCTCTGGCAGTTTTGCCCACCAGGGGCTGTGGAGATACTGCATGTCTGGCAAATGTTACATGCAGACAGACAGCATCGGTGAGTGACGTTCAGGACATTGCTGATGCAACTCTGACATCACAGTAACAGCACCGCACTGGCACCACTGTGATGACAACAACACCACAACATGGATACTACTGTGCCCTTACAGTACTATTACCACACACAGTGCTGTGGCATCACAGTAACAGTACCACACTGGCACCGCTGTGATGACAACAACACTACAAGACAGACACTATTGTGGCCTCACAGTACTATTACAACATTGCCATGCTAACTGAGATGGGACAAAAAAAGGTTAAACATTTCAAATGCTTGAAACTTGAATGCTTTGCTTCACTGATGGATTCCCTTCAGCAAGCAATCCCATCACTCCCTGGTTTTTCTCCACAGCCTACTGGAACGCAACGCGTGCGTTCATGATCCTGTCGGCGATGTCGTGCTTTGCTGGCATCATCGCCGGAATCCTGTCGTTTGCCCACTTCTCTGCTTTTGAGAGATTCAACCGCTCCTTCGCAGCTGGGATCATGTTTTTCATTTCCAGTAAGTCGTAAGCAGACACACGTGTTCCTGATGTGCAACATATATACTCATTCATACGTGCTTTCAACATATAACATGTACACACTTATCGTACAGAAATATGTAACACCTATACCAATAGCTTATTGCTGACATACACTTTAATATGCACCTTATTAGCATGAGCTATACGTGCCACATGCATGTAAACCTTCAAACAGCGGGGAGAAAAAACTCCAGGTGTGGGAAGGAGCCCTTGAGCAAGGCCCTTGATCCCGCAGTGCTCCAGGGGGGATTTTTCCCTGCTTAATCTAATCAAGACGTGGATAAAAGTGTCAGCTAAATAAGTATGTGTTAACATGTGTCTGAGCCTCCACTCTTCTCCTGCTACAGCTCTGTTTGTCCTGTTGGCAATGGCCATCTACACCGGGGTGACGGTCAATTTTCTGGGAAAGCGTTTCGGCGACTGGCGCTTCTCTTGGTCCTACATCCTAGGATGGGTGGCCCTGCTCATGACTTTCTTTGCAGGTGAGGAGTCGGAACCCAAACAGTAGAACCCAAACTGTAGAATTCTGGCATTCAAAGGCCACATACTTACCTTTACGATCAAAGATTTCCCTCAAAGTCACCTGTTTTTTTTATAGAAATGAGTTATGGCACTAAATATATGTACATGTGAAGTTTTACACAAACATTTTATCTTTGAAGCTCAATATCTCAAAACCACTCCGAACACATATAGAATCTTATAATTCCAAGGTCACACCCTGTGCATCATCTTTACAAGTCAATTCCAGGCCAAGTCAGAGATTCTGCTTAGCTCCTGTACTTAGTCTTTTAAATCAGGTCTCAAGAACTACTGTATCTGTTCATGTATTCATGAGTTTTGCTTTTGATTCAACTTTTGATTTGAATAACCTCATAAAGCATCCTGCTATGCCAACATGCAGAACACCGCAGCAGGGCCTTTTATATGTATTGTATTGTGCAATTATTTAATAAAGCTTGATAAAATAGGCTTGTGATTTGGCCTAAGGAGTGTGATATTTAACAGTGCGGTCTGTGTATTGCAGGGATATTTTACATGTGTGCCTACAGAATGCATGAGTGCAGAAGAGTGGCAGGCCCTCGCTAAGGAGAGAAAAAACTAAGAAGAAGAAGTGGGATGATTTTGCACTTTGGGAAGAACCCAATGGTGCAAAAACAAAGAAAGAGAGAAAAAAAGAATAGATGTGATCTTCATTCTGGTGCCTTTCTCAAACCTCTTCCAATAAAAGAGGCAGATTTCACACATAGATATCCATGTATTTGCACATACAAAGAGAAGAAAGTGGATGTATGCAGATTTTTTCACATTGCCCCCCGGTCTTTCAATAAAGTTCCTCATCAAATGGATCTTGCTTATTGCAACAGCGGATAAGTCAGGGCCGTTTGTCGATATTAACCTTCTGCTAGTAACAACTGTGATTTGCATGTACACCTATCTGTGTATTATGATTATTATTATTATTATTATTATTATTATTATTATTGCATGTCACATACAAAGTATATTGGGGTATTTGAGCATACAGTTTGTTTTAATACAGGAGAAAACAGTGCCATTGGAAATGTGTTAACTGAAGTGTTGGGGTACAGAATGATGCCTTGCCGCTCCTGCGGTCTGCCTTAAAGAGTGGTGACAGGGTTCGAGCCACAGAGTTACAGAAAGGCGTCGTCGTGGCCTACGGGTCAAAGGCGGACATTGGAAAATAAACAAACTCGTAGAGTGTCACCAGAACTTGGACTGCTTTTTTTTGCTCTTCAATTTATTGAACTGTAACTTCTGTATGCCTCTGTCTCTGTCAACCTTTTTCTTTCCCATGGGTACACACACAGTTTTGCTTTCTATTTGTCTCAATATGTGGTTCGTTACATAAGTGAGAAGGCCAAAAGGGGAGTTTGAAGGTAACTCTGCTGGAACTCCATGGTGAAGGAGGTGGGGCAGAGAACAGGTTTGGTATAGCTGCTGGGTCTCTCAGATGAGGTAGGTAAAGAGAAGACCATAATAATAATAATAATAATAATACATTTTATTTATGTGGCGCCTTTCCAGAGCCCAAGGTCGCTTGACATGGTTAAAAGGGTAAAAACAGCAAGAATGGTACATGCAGGCAAAACACATACAAAGGAAAGTTGTAGAGAAGGGAGTACAGAATGAGGTATAAACACAAACACACGAATAAGGCAAAAGTGGAGCTAAGGATAACTGATATTGAAAGGTGGATCTTGAGATGGGATTTAAAAATGACAATAGTTTCCGCTTCCCTGGTGTACATTGGGAGAGCATTCCACAGGGTGGGAGCAGCCACAGAGGAAGCTCTGTTTCCAAATCGTGTCCTGGGGATAGTGTTGCCAGAATCAAGTATGGGTTAGCATTGTGGCAGCAGAGTTTTATTATTTATTTTATGAAATGTTACATTAGATTACAGTTATTTAGCTGGCACTTTTATCCAAAGTGACTTACAGTTGACTAAGCAGGGGCAAGCCCCTGGAGCAATGGGGGGTTAAGGGCCTTGCTCAAGGGCCCAATACCTGCGCTGAGCTTATTGTACCGGGGCTTGAACCATCCAGGTCCCATTCAGACACTGTAGCCAGTAGGCTATAGACTGCACAGACAGAACCATGTGGTCTATATGGAAACGCAATGAATTCTGAACCATAAATTCTTGTAATACTGTCACCACTAGATGGAGCCATCATAAAAAGGGAATTGATCCCTTGAGCCATCCTGTGTATTCACCTTATGCATAGCCATACTGACAATTGAAAATGAAAGTTTGAGAAGTGAGAACCCTAACTGGTGAACAGAGTCTTAGTTATAATGGCCCACAGAGTCTGGCCCTGACGCTCTCAATTGTGGTTGGGAGCATTGTTTAACTGGTCATAGTCTCACCACTGTAGCCAACTGATTTTATGTCCTTTTTTAGAAAAAATACCATAGAAATAAGCTGTGTTGGTCATTACTTGTCTCCAGAGGCACTATATATGGAATGAATGGTGAATTTGACACTGTACTTCCATTTATTAAAATATAAACCGAGTGCATATCACTTCATATGAGGTATTTCTCTACAAATGTAAGGAAGATTGTGGCTATAGACATTATTAGACTGTCTCTTCAATTTAGCCAGTACAATAGACTAACAACCCAAAAGGCAGTTTCAAGGTAAGCAGTCATATCTTCTTCTCAGTTCTGCTGTCCTGCAGTGCAGGCAGGATACTGACTAATTCATAACCCGCATTGGCTTTACATGCATATAACTTTGCTCTTGTTTCTCATGAACAGAAACCTTTTTGACTCAACCTGTCAGTTTCAGAAGAAACAAATATCGCAATGGCTAGAAAAAAAACGTAGCCAGCTCGTTTGTCAGCTGGTAGATGTAACCAAAATAGAAAAATCTGCATGTAGCTATCACATCAGTAATGCTGTATCAGGATTTACAGTGGGCTACAGAATTATTGGCTCCCTTCAGAAAAATAAAGAAAAATAGATAAATCAGTTTGCATATAATAAACAACAAAGATAAGAATCTATATGGTATATTCAAACATTTGGGAAAACAATATACTTTTATGTAAAACATATGGAATGGTTGGAAACTTGCCAGGAACAGGACAACTATAGTTTGTCCCGACAAACAGTAAGAAAGATGGTGAGAGAGGCCATAGAGAACCCAAGGATCACAATTTAAGAATTGCAGAGATTGCATCTTGGGGTCACGAAGTCTCTAAAAGACCATAAAATCTGGACGTACCAATTTTATACAAAACAATACAAACTATTCGGAGGGCTGGCACAAAGACCTTTAGGACTTTAGCGTAGTGTAGTGGTTAAGGTAAATGACTGGGACATGCAAGGTTGGTGGTTCTAATCCCAGTGTAGCCACAATAAGATCCGCACAGTCATTGGGCCCTTGAGCAAGGCCCTTAACCCTGCATTGCTCCAGGGGAGGATTGTCTCCTGCTTCGCCTAAAAAACTCAACTGTACGTCGCTCTGGATAAGATGCCATTATGCCAAATGCCATTAATGTAATGAATGAATGTAATGTAAGACAGCCTTTACTGAGGACAATAAACAAAACCAAGCATCTGGAGTCTGCCAAACCTGTCATGGTTTTCACTGTCTACTCCTGGAAATTCCAGTATTTACCGCTCTAGACCTCTAGAGGGCTTGCCGGCTTAGAGAAGCACTTCATATGTCAATGACAGAGGTGGATCAACAAAGTACCAAAGTAACAAAGTACCAGGAAACTGTTGTACGTCGCTCTGGATAAGATCATCTGCCAAATGCCAATAACTTTAACAGAAAATCTGGTTGTTTCTACTAGGATGCTGACGGATAGACAGACAGACAGATAGAGAGTTGTTTGAAGACTGAATTGCTTTTAGTCTTGAAAAGCAAAAGGATGCTGAGACTTGGTTGTAGGGAGATTATCCAGCAGCACAATGACTCCAAACATCTCCATGGTGTTCTCTAACCTTCTCTAACACAAATGATAGGAGAAGACTCATGGCTGTGAGATGGGTGCGTGGGGGGGTGGACCATAAATGCACGACTCAGACAAAAGGGATGTAATGAAGTCCCGTTAGGGCTTTCTTTTGTCGTTTCTGCACAAGTCTGACTCCAACTTTTCAAGACAAAATACTTTATTGATATGGCAGAAACATTGAGGGGGTTCTATTGACCAGTCATCAGTCATGATGGCCCCCATTTGGTGCTTCCAAAGATCACTACCAGCCTGGCATGAATACTTATCATCAGTTTCTCTCTAAGAAATCGCATTCCACTTAACAATATCTTGGTCAGGTGGAACCAACCCAGTTCATCTCTTTATCTCTACCAGGCGGATGACATAATTACACAGTACTTCTTCCCGGATTGCTTTCACTGGCAATCTAACCCTCACAATGACCCTGAAAGTTGCGTCATGTTACATTTTAAGTTGCAGGAGACACTGAAACTTGTACATTTCACTCAGCATACCTTTTTAAATCCTTCCCCTTCTTCGTTTGCTACTCGCCGTGTAAGAGAGAAGTGTCTTCCAGTGTTCTTCTTTTGCATGTTTAACTTAGTTCCCCTTCATGGTAAAGAATAGTTTCTAAGGGGAAGCAGAAGACACAGCCTTGCTCTTTGAGTTCTCCTTTTTGATTTTCAGCTTTACATGTCTGCTGTTGATAATCAGGATCTGTCTCCGCACAGTGGGTAGCACTGCCGCCTCACAGCAAGGAGGTCCTGGGTTCGAATCCCTGTCGGCCGGGGCCTCTCTGTGCGGGGTTTGCATGTTCTCCCCGTGTCTGCGTGGGTTTCCTCTGGATACTCCAGTCTCCTCCCACAGTCCAAAGACATGCAGGTTAGGCTGATTGGAGAGTCTAAATTGCCCATAGGTATGAGTGTGTGAGTGAATGGTGTGTGTGCCCTGCGATGGACTGGCGACCTGTCCAGGGTGTATTCCTGCCCAATGTATGCTGGGATAGGCTCCAGCCCCCCTGCGACCCTGTTCAGGATAAGCGGGTTAAGATAATGGATGGATGGATGGATGCCCAACCTTATTCCTGGAGATTGACATTCCTGCAGGTTTACATTTCTAGGTTTTAAAACAGCTGGTTGCTGGTTGACCAGTTCAGACCAGCTCCATACTCATCATGGTTTGACCAGCTCATGCTATGTTTTGAAACAGCTGGTAGCCAATTCAAGTTGGTCATAGCATAGGATTTTACACTAGGTGTGTGCTTTGTTATGGTTGGAGTGAAAACCTACAAGACAGTAGATCTCCAGGAACAGGGTTGGGAACCACTGACTTATACACAGATAACTGTTGAAATAGTCAGCATTTTCAGGCAGAAGGTAACTTGCCTAGGGGACACATGCCTGAGTCTGCCACATTGTCTGCATTGTTCATGTCTCGGCCTAGAGGAAACCACTGACATGTGCATCCTACCGCCTGGTTAGCACAAGATAATATTGAAACCAGAAAGTTACTGCAAAGTCTGTGGTGAACAACAATGTGATAGCAATGTTTATACAAGGCTTCAAACCTTGTATAGGATATCGGTAATTAAGAAAGAACCATTAAAAAATGTAAGTAACATGTGGTGCTGGCTTGTGGATGTAAATCTTGCTGTGCATATAGTCCTGGTTAAAAAATGAACTATGAGGGAATCCTTAGGAGTCATGCTATTAGTATTATTACTGTAAGTAGGTCTGTTATCAGTTGCGTGCACAAACACATACACACGTGCACACGCACACACCCAAACCCACAAACACATACATACATACTACATGTAATAAAGATTTGGCTTCATAAACTGGGCAGCTGACATTTTTTCACAAAAAGGGTAATGTTGACTGAGTATATCCACAAACACATGCACACATGCATGTTCACACACACATACACACACAGACACATGCACACACGCAAGCATACACAACATGTATGGAGAAAACCACAAATAACATAGGATCACCTGCCTGCCAACCCCTAGTTCCTCTAAAAACTAAAACCATAATAGGAATTTGTCTCGAGGTTACAGACAATTCTCTGATGTGTGTTGAATGGCCTCAATATGATTGTCTTTTCTTTAACTTCAAACACAGTAGTTAGAGATGCTGGTGCAATATTAGGATCCATTGATGGAATCTGATATGAAGATTCACCCAATGTATTATTTTTCCCTACTTGAAAAAGTGTTAGACAAAAAAACTTTCATATCTTTAAAAATGTAGAGATACAAAACCATATATTTGTTTCCTCATGACTGGATGATTGAAGTGCCATACCTTTTTTCTTTCTTTCCCATAATCTGATCTCCA
Source organism: Conger conger (assembly GCF_963514075.1). Classification (NCBI taxonomy): domain Eukaryota; kingdom Metazoa; phylum Chordata; class Actinopteri; order Anguilliformes; family Congridae; genus Conger; species Conger conger. The sequence goes on along the minus strand of NC_083768.1, from coordinate 44,980,214 downwards.
ATGCTGCTGAAAGGAGTTTAGTTTGTTTTGGAATAATGCATAGAGCCTTTCCCACATTCCCGCCATCAAAAGGCTGCCCATCGTGTCTGGGTGTTTTGCAGAACATACTGAAGTAAGAATACTTTTATAACATACTGAAATAAATATGCTTAACACCATACTGGAATAAAGATACTTTATAACGTGATGAATAAAGATACTTTATAACCTACTAAAATAAGGATACTTTATAACATACTGCAACAAAGATACTTTATAAGATGATTAAAGATACTTTATAACATGCTGAAATGACGATGCTTCATAACATACAGTGGTGTGAAAAAGTGCTTGCCCCCTTCCTGATTTCTTATTTTTTTGCATGTTTGTCACACTTAAATGTTTCAGATCATCAAATAAATTTAAATATTAGTCAAAGACAACACACGTGAATGCAGTTTTTAAATGAAGGTTTTTATCATTAAGAGAGAAAAAAAATCCAAACCTACACCTGTGTGAAAAAGTGATTGCCCCCCCTGTTAAAACATAACTGAACTGTGGTTTATCAAACCTGAGTTCAATTTCTCTAGCCACACCCAGGCCTGATTACTGCGACACCTGTTCTCAATCAAGAAATCACTTAAATAGGACGTGCCTGACAAAGTGAAGTAGACCAAATGATCCTCAAAAGCTAGACATCATGCCGAGATCTAAAGAAATTCAGGAACAAATGAGAAAGAAAGTAATTGAGATCTATCAGTCTGGAAAAGGTTATAAAGCCATTTCTAAAGCTTTGGGACTCCAGCGAACCACAGTGAGAGCCATTATCCACAAATGGCGAAAACATGGAACAGTGGTGAACCTTCCCAGGACTGGCCGGCCGACCAAAATGACCCCAAGAGCGCAGCGACGACTCATCCAAGAGGTCACAAAAGACCCCACAACAACATCCAAAGAACTGCAGGCCTCACTTGCCTCAGTTAAGGTCAGTGTTCATGACTCCACCATAAGAAAGAGACTGGGCAAAAATGGCCTGCATGGCAGAGTTCCAAGACGAAAACCACTGCTGACCAAAAAGAACATTAAGGCTTGTCTCAGTTTTGCCAGAAAACATCTTGATGATCCCCAAGACTTTTGGGAAAATACACTGTGGTCTGACGAGACAAAAGTTGAACTTTTTGGAAGGTGCGTGTCCCATTACATCTGGCGTAAAAGTAGCACCGCATTTCAGAAAAAGAACATCATACCAACAGTAAAATATGGTGGTGGTAGTGTGATGGTCTGGGGCTGTTTTGCTGCTTCAGGACCTGGAAGACTTGCTGTGATAAATGGAACCATGAATTCTGCTGTCTACCAAAAAATCCTGACGGAGAATGTCCGGCCATCTGTTCGTGACATCAAGCTGAAACGAACTTGGGTTCTGCAGCAGGACAATGATCCAAAACACACCAGCAAGTCCACCTCTGAATGGCTGAAGGAAAACAAAATGAAGACTTTGGAGTGGCCTAGTCAAAGTCTTGACCTGAATCCTATTGAGATGCTGTGGCATGACCTTAAAAAGGCGGTTCATGCTCGAAAACCCTCCAATGTGGCTGAATTACAACAATTCTGCAAAGATGAGTGGGCCAAAATTCCTCCACAGCGCTGTAAGAGACTCAGTGCAAGTTATCGCAAACGCTTGATTGCAGTTGTTGCAGCTAAGGGTGGCCCAACCAGTTATTAGGTTTAGGGGGCAATCACTTTTTCACACAGGGCCATGTAGGTTTGGATTTTTTTTCTCCCTCAATAATAAAAACCTTCATTTAAAAACTGCATTTTGTGTTTACTTGTGTTGTCTTTGACGAATATTTAGTTTGATCTGAAACATTTAAGTGTGACAAACATGCAAAAAAATAAGGAATCAGGAAGGGGGCAAACACTTTTTCACACCACTGTATAAAAGGATATATTTTCTAAATTCAAGCCTCTTAGAAAAAAGGATTATATGTAGTGCAAGGGCTTAAGTTATTTTATCTAATTTAATCGTTTGAATGGCTATTGTACTTTGGTGAGTTCTAGAGTGAGAATTGTGTTCAGATTTTCTAAAGAACCAGGGGGCAAGTTGTAATAATGTGGTAGTTTCAAGTTTGCTGAAGTTTTGCTGGTCAGCTGAAGTTGAACATTTCCAGAACAGGAAGGTCTGAGAGACTGCACAGCGAGTGAGTGCCATTTTGCATACACAGAGAAGTTTGACTTGAAACCAGAACTCACTCTCTGCAAGGCTTGTAAATGGTAAATGGTTGGCATTTATATAGTGCCTTTATCCAAAGCGCTGTACAATTCATGCTTCTCATTCACCCATTCATACACACACTCACACACCGACACACCGACACACCGACACACCGACGGCGATTGGCTGCCATGCAAGGCACCGACCAGCTCGTCAGGAGCAAATGGGGGTTAGGTGTCTTGCTCAGGGATACTTCGACACAGCCCGGGCGGGGGATCGAACCGGCAACCCTCCGACTGCCAGACAACTGCTCTTACTGCCTGAGCCATGTCCCCCCCCCGTGAGTGAGTGCACTGGCCACTGGGCTTCAATGACATGTGCACCAGCTGGGTTTTTAAATTATTTTATTTTGGACATGTCTTTTTATGTACATGTGTCTATGTTACGAGACAATACTAATTAAAATGTATTCTTTCCTTTACTGGTGAAAAGGAAACAGAGCGAGAGAGAGAGAGTAACTAAAAATAAAAATGGCACCTTCTCTGACTAAACCAATAGAGGCAAATCATGACATGCTTCCCCTGTCTAGACATGCTGCTCACTGTCTTATGACTGTCTCTCTCTCTCTCTCTCTCTCTTTCTCTCTTTCTCTCTCTCTCTCAATTTTGCATGAACATTTCTGCAGTGTCATCAATGCGGAATACACTGCTCACACCACCTTAAAATGTAACATGACGTATTTTCACATAATTTTGTATGTGAATGTGAAATATTTTGTGAACCTTGACTCATAAGCACTAGCTAGTTTGTAAAGAAGTGACTCTCAGATAGGCCCTTAAGAGAGTTGGATCAATGCTTCTAGCCTTCTGACAACATAATTATTAGTTGTCAATGAAGATTTTGTTTACAAACTTGGTATGAATTGTCGTGAGCCACGGACCCCTTGCCGAGCTCAGACCTCACGTTCCCACGAGCAGTACCCCACGAGGAGGTGTCTCGGGGACGAACTCAAGTACTCCGAACGTCCTGGAGCCCTGGTAAGTTCTACTGAACTTCCAGCCCAGTCTTGAAGTGAAGGGTGTGATGCAAATCTGGTAATCGATGTCCTGTATTCAATGTATTCCTCTAAAGACTCTTTATCACATATGATTATAGTAAGATATACTTTATTATAATCAATCAAAAGAATAGAGTTATACAGATTACAGTGTACATATCATCTTTTGCAGTTTGCTAATCACATGCAAGTTACATATACCCCTCTTAGCTCTTTCTAAATTACCTTTCCACCACGATGTTTAAAAATCAAGGTACACCCTTCCTATATCCATCCTCCTCTTTGGCCTTTACCTTATCTTATGGCTCCCCCTTCACGGAGATAAAAGCTACTGAACTTCCATTAATACAATGGGTACGAACACCCCTAAAGTCTACTACTTATTTATATCGTATATAGTATCTTTCTAAAAAATAAAAGATATAAAAATAAAAGGAAACTTATAATGTATTACTTCTATGTATTACTTTTCCTACTTCTACAAGTAATATAGATTATAATTACCACTCATGCCCTAAATATAGCCATCTCGTTTTCTGCGGGATTTGATCCCTCCTCCTTGCTGTTGATGAGCTCTTTGAACAGCTGCATTGGTTTGGGAATCTGGGGCAGGATCTGGACCCAGACTTTCGAAAGACGTGACTTTGCACTTCGTACTTCTCCTGCCTGTTGTCTGGGATGTGCACTGGTATTTCTTCGAACATGTCGGGGGTTTTGCAGTGCAGCCGCAGCATATGCCTCTCCTCACTGACACTGAGGTTAGGGGGGGAGGCTTCAGGTTCTTGCGTGGGTCCAGCAGGAAGGTGTTCTGTAGCGTGGAGGAACCCCGCGTCCCGTCTGTTGGCCTCCAGGTGCAGTTCACGGCTCCAAGCATGTTGTAAAAGCCCTTTAACTCTTTCACCAGCTTTTCTGTATGATGAGGGATGCGCGTGAACACCTCTTCGACATCAGTCCTGCTGTCACAACTCTTGGGCTGAGTCCGCACCGCATACGTCACTCCTCTCTCCATATCCATATCCTGGAGTGGCGCGCAGAGGGAGCGCGCCACTCCAGCTTGACTACAGCTGTCTTGTGTTGCTCTCTCTTCACCAGCTCGTAGATATCTTCTGAAGCCAAATTCTGGGATCCTGCTCTAAGGTCTAAAAACTTATCCCTTATATATCTTTTTTGCATACAAAAGTGTACCTTTTTTGATAAGAAATGCCCCCATTATGTCAAGCGGGAAGACATTTATCTTTTATATAACCTGTTTTTTAATGACCATATTAATTATTTCTGTTTTTCCAATTGTCATTTTCTCATACCTCCAAAGAACTGTCCCCAATATTTTATTTCATGGGCCCCTCTGGTTTGGGAATTTCCCCCAACTTAATATATGAGTGGAAAAACACTAGCCCTTATGTTGTTTTTAATGAACCTATTCATCACTGGTGTCTGTGTCAGTTTCATAATCTCTCCTTGACTTCCTCCAAACTTTGATTTCATGCAAGCCAGACGTTAAAGCCTGCCACCATCCCAACACCCTCTTCAGGTGCCCCTTTTTGTGGCGCCTTAAGGGGTCTACAAAGGTCATCCAGCCAATAGCTGAGTGTAAATCATCCGCCATTAATCATTACTTTTCTTTCGGTATTGACATCCCTTCCGTTTTCCTTATTTTTGTTTTTCTTTAGCCAGGCATTGTGCCCCTCCCCTGTAGGGTTGGGGTATTCTCAGTCAGAACTTTAACCTTGCTCCTTAAAACCCTAAATCTAAGTCCCCCGACTTCAGACTCCTCTACTGACAAGTATGGCTGCTCATTCTCTGAACCACATATTTTTCTTCTTACGGGCGTTCTTACTACCACCTCGATGGCGTGTGCGAGGGGTTAACAATGCATTCCTTTCTAACCCATCCCCCGTCAATCTCTCATCAGGGGGGCCTAGGGCCGGGTCCTCGACAGAATTTAATTGTTAAAAAGACACTGGCAAAAAAGGGAAGATCACATTTGTGATTTGATTTCAGTTTGTTGAGAGGTAACATTCACATGACGACCAAATTTGTTTGCAGTCTCAAGTACCATTCCGAGAAATGTACCAAGAAGCCAAGAAGCTCCAGGAAATGTACAGTATAATCAACAACAAGACAACAGTTACCACGGAAACAAGGTGATCATAATGATGGAGGGAATCACATAATTATGGGGAGCAGACAACTGGAGGAACAATTACACTGAAAAGAAACCAATCTGGCTAGTTTAAAATATCCAAAACAATGTCTATCTTAATGCACATAAGCTACCATTGCTGGCTTACCAGATCCACGTATTATGTAACAAGAGATCCAGTGAACAGTGAAGCCATAGTCTTGATAATGATCTGTATGTGTCAATTCAAAATAGTTGCCACCAATAAATCTGTAATAAATTACAACAAATCTGTTTGTCCCGATGTAAGTATTCAATTCATCTAAATACATTAAGACAAATACACAAAATAAAGTGTGCTTATGTTTTTGTAAAACCAAAAAGGAAAAGATATTTGGTTCAAATGCAGCTATGAAATGCAGCTATGAAAAATGAAGAATAGCTACTTAAAGGTGATGGAAAACACAAATAAAAATATATAATATTAGCACATAGAATTGAATATAGAAGGTTGCCACAGTTCCAGTCACATGCACATTTGCCAGGGTCTCGTGATCGGAAAACAACATTCGGCAGCTACACAGTCATACATTCCCATGGTAGTTACTTTGAGTTTTTGTCCATTATAAGCTTTCATGAAGTGGACGTGTTGACCTCTGAGATGTTTCCCACTGCTTTGGCTGGCGTGCTGGGGGTGCCGGTCTCCTCCAGCCCGTCCGCCGATTGGCCAGTGAGGCCATCCGCCTCGGCCAGGGCCCTTCTGTACACCTCGGACAGTCCCTGCCGGAAGCGTTTGCGCAGGTCCATTCCCATGAAGAAGTAGAGCAGCGGGTTGACGCTGCTGTTGAAGTAAGCCAGCCCCTTGGCCAGCGGGAGGCCTATCTTCACCACCCGGTTCTTGGCGTCCACCATCTTGACCAGCAGGAAGAAGTGGTAGGGCGCCCAGCACAGGAAGAAGGCACAGACGAGACAGGCAAGGATCTTGAGGGGTTTGGACTTTTGGGAAAGGCGGGTACGCCGTATGCCTATAGCGGCTAGCACGTAGCAGCACAGGATCACCAGGAAGGGGATGAGGAACCCGCAGGCGAAACGCAGGATGTATAAGGCCATCATGCCCGACATCTCCCCTCCCCTATCCTTTCCTTCCAACGAGCACTTGGACAGGTTGTTTTTTCCAGGGAAGGTGGTTCGGTAGTAGAAGTAGGGGGCGCTCAGGGCCACGGACAGTGCCCAAACCGCCACGCTAACCAGGCGAGCAGCGGTCAATGTGCGGCGCTGCTTGGTCAGGACGGGCCGCCACACACACAAGGCCCGGTCCACGCTGATGGTACTGATGAAGAAGACGCTGCAGAACATGTTGGCGTACTTGAAGAAGCCGTTGAACTTGCAGAGGAAGACTCCGAAGGGCCAGTAGTCGAAAAAGAGCTTCTTAGTCAGCGACATGATTCGAGTCAGGCAGAAGATTAGGTCGGCTACCGCCAGGTTGACCAGCCACACGTTGGTGACTGTTGGAGTCAAGCGGAAACCGCCCATCCAGATGACTACTGCATTGCCCGTGGTGCCCAGGATGATGGTCAGTGTGTAGAACACAATCAGAACTTTGTCCATGATGTCGTCTATGTCAACAGAAGATTTCACCTGCAGGGCTTCAGAGGGGGGCATGGGAAGGGGACTGCTGGTCACCATCTGCAGGTGTGTGTGTATAAGAGAGAAAGAGAGAGAGGGGAGGAAATGTGTCATTCATTTATTCAGAAAGCAGCGCTTATGTAACCCAGCCCCACTTGTAATGTACAGTAAGTTCAGATAAAATAATATGAGGCTCATACAGGCACTGTACACCCTTATTAAATCTTCTGCTGTTGTAGCATATCCATTAGAGGTTTCATGAGTTGTGTGTTCTGTCAGCTTCAACGAGTTTGGCCCTTCTCCTCTGACCTCTCGTATTAACAACGCGTTTCTACCCACAGAACTGCTGCTCACTGGATGTTTTTTGTTTTTCTGCAAACTCTAGAGAGTGTTGAGCTTGAAAATCCCAGGAGATCAGCAGGAGATCTGTGATACTCAATCCACCCTGTCTGGCACCAGCAATCATTCCACGGTCAAAGTCACTTAGATCACATTTAGTCCCCATTCAAACAGCTGAACTTCCTTACTATGTTTGCATGCTTTTATGCATTTAGTTTCTGCCACATGATTGCCTAATTAAATATTTGCATTAACAAGCTGGTGTACATGTCAACCTAATAAAGTGATCACTGAGTGTATGTTGCAGACCTTTAAAGAACAGCTAACATTTGTGGGTGTTGTCTAGAGGTCTGTTTGCAGAGGTTTCTTTGTGTTAGTTTCAGATGCAATCTCATGTACACCTTTTTTGTGGCATGATAACTAAGGATTGTTCTGTCATCATATCACATACCGTGATGTACCACAAATGCTGTTATCATGGCGGGGTATACTGTCGTATACAGCACCATTAAGCTTGTATATTATGACATATAATTCATACTCAAAGCATCCTACAACTTTGAAAGAATCTTTTTCAAATCTTTTTCCAATCCATCATACATGTGTTCAAAGAATGTTGCATTCATCCATGAATCATATTGCATGTGTGTAAATCTTACCCTATTTAATGTATTTGTTCTCAAATCAATTATGTTTTTGCAAATCAGTGTTTGCAACCTATTTTCTCTTTGCATGCATATGCAATTTTGATAACAAGGCTCCTAACTACTTTAGAGTGATTGGGCTTGTCCAGGGAATACTTTTCAATGTACAGTACATGGCCCCCAAAGAGAAGCCCTGAAGGGATGGCAAGCTGAACTTTTCATTTAAACAAATAAACAAACAAACAAACAAAATGTTTTCACCCCGTGTTGCCTTAGAGCAGGGGTGTAAAACTCCAGTGCTGGAGTCCCTCAGTGTTTCAGCACGAGTGATGAAGTCTTTCAGTGGCTAAAGTCCGCACATCATATTCTCAAGGCCTTAATTGGCTGCTGATTAAAAGAAAACCAAAAATACCTGCAGACACTGTGGCTCTCTGGGACTGGAGTTAGTCCTGCAGACACTGCAGCCCTCCAGGACTACAGTTTGATACCATTGTCTTTTGTGCTCTGATTGAAACTGAACCTTTGTCTCTTCAAAACGCAAACAAAAATAGATTTTGATCTTTCACTCCCAATTGTTCTATTTGGCATTCTATATTTCTTGAGAAATGAACTATGAATTAAAACAGTCATGCAATTCTCCATATGTTCTCCCTGTGTACAATAACCCCATATCATTTTTACATTTGTCATCCATAGCTTATTGTAGTTCACATTTTGAAATTCTGAATTAACCAAATGGGTCAAATTATTTTGTAGTGTTCAACTTATCTGTCTTATCCAATTAAACTATACAGATAAATATCTCTGGTCATCAAAGTCATGTACAGCAGAATAACATGAAATCAGAATCCGACTCTGTTTGGCAGAACTGACATAATTACAGCCCCATGTCTCTGTTTTACCCTGCGTGAAATGATCACAAGTGTACAAATATTCAGAGCATTAAAAAAGTGAAATATTTCATTCTTACCTTTCCTATATCAGTTTGACGGCAATGAAATCTGGATCCACATAGCCTCTTCCCCAGTATATTCTTAGTTTAATGTGAGTGTATGCATGTGCGTGAGTGTGTGTATGTGTATGGAAAAAAAGGAAACCACTGTGTCCACACCACAAGACAGGAAACCAAATTGCTCACTGGTTCAGCAATCAGCCCAGCTAAAACAGGTGTTGAGGCTATTCTCTTATCATGCTCGAAAACCAAGTGTGTTTTCATAGCTGCAGGCCCCCCAATATGTAAAATATAACCTTAAGTTATATTTAAAATATTAAATAATGTTGGGCTTTAAATCTTTCTTTACTGCACATAGACATACTTTCAAATATTTCATCTGCGTGATGTATTCTTGTCCAATGATGCAGCGTGATCCAATGATTCATCCGTACATGAATGAATGAATGAATGAGTGCTTCTCTTGGGAACGGAAGGGAGCACAGCAAGAATGCACTCATGTCAATGGACACATGGGTCAGCTGTAACCCAGAGGCAAGAGATCTGCAAATAGTCCACTGGCTTTACTTCCTTGTACACACAATTTAACAAATCTGCTGTGGTTTTAAGAATTTAGAGTTGAGCAGAAACAGAAACACACTGTCTGCTCCTGTGAGTGACTGCAGATGTTTGGTTGGTTTGTTTGTAGAGCACAGTGTTTCCTGCTAAGCTTCTGTTCCACATTCAACAAGAGAGCCAAGTGAGATCAGTTATTCAACATTACATGAACTGCTTTAATTCATAGTTGTAATATTGCAAGCCATACACATGTATTTATCCATGGATTAAAATGCCATTAGAATGAGCTTTTGTTCTACAAACAGAAAAACTGAATCAGGTAATCAAGGTCTTTGTCACAACAATCCAAAATCTGCTTGTGCTGAATATACCAAAGATATCTGTATCATTTTAAATGCTGGTTTGACCACATGCTTGTATTTGTATTTGAGGTTCCATCTATAATGTCTTGGAGATTTACAATGCATTCTTTGTTTCCTTAAAACTGCTCCTGGGTCCTCCCCTCGACTGTATTGTGAATACAGACAGTAAATAGCCAATTCCGTCACGTTGCAAACAGACAAATGAAACTCTATGAGTACAAATGGGGACTCAGGACTCCAAACCCGGTCCAACTGGAAGCCACAACCAATTTGTATCGCAGGCCAGGAGAATCTAGCCACCTGAAGTAAATCCAGTTTGTTCTGGTGTGTCAGCTATTTTTACAAGCTGCTCTTACACAATGATCACAGTTCAATCACAGATCACAGCAAAATCGCTGCTTCAGGCTGACGTGTAGGACTTGAGTTCCCCAAGCTTTCTACATTCTGTTGTGTTGGCAGCCAGGCTTACCTAGCCATTGAGACCAGCAAGTGTGGGTCTGCTGGGCGGACATCGTGCTACACCTTTCATTAGCCCAGAACAGTCAGAAATGTCAGAAGTATAACCTTCTGCAAAGGGAAAAATAAAGGTACCGGGCCAAGATAAAGATTAGCATAAACTACAGGGATATGCAATATTTGTGACATGGTATATTTGTGGCTTTGTTAATGTAAAACAGTCCCTATTTTGTGGGGAGGATAACAGCTATTGTGACTTGCTGACCTGTCCCTCACATGCAGGTGAGCATCACATACTGTATGCTTTAACTCTGCTGCAACCAAAGACTTGGGAGATTGAGACTTCTAGAAACCCATGATGGGTGGCACTACTGTGTCTTGTCCAATAATGGCTCCTGAGAACCAATCCTAAACAGCTTTCTTCAGTCACTGACAGTTTTTGGCTTCAGTGAAAATCCACAGTAATACTGCCAGTAACCTAGCAGTTGTTCTCTCCAAAGTTCTACAGCACTGTTGCTATATGAATGGTTTGTCTGAAAAATAGATAAATATATATTTCCCACACTTTTGTAGTAAAGTTAGTTAACTTGCAGTGGGGGTAGACTCATAGAATGTATGAGTTCAGTGGGAAGAGTATATGAAGCCTTAGAGTTTACTGAATTAGCTGAATAAGTTCAGCTGAATAAATTAGCTGAATTAAGCTATTCCTAGTTTTACTCAATGAATTTATCCAGCTAAATTGGTAATCCTCTCTGGTGTTTTCCAGGTTACACACTGGTCTGGGAATTTTGTTCAAACTGTATTCTCATATTAACCCTTTAAGGTTTTGACTTTGGTTGAGAAAATTGAGAAAGTTTAGTTGGGTTTTAATAGGGGCTCAAAACAATAGTATATCAGGCATTTTGATAGGCTGAAAAGGTATAAGGTCAAGAGTGGCATTGTTTTTTAGCTGTTGACTTTTTTTGTTGTGGGGGACAACATGTTTAAGCATGTTAAGCAATCCACTCAACTCAATGTATCAAATGTAACAGGCTGCTGGTCCTACAAAAAGTACAAATAGGGTGAAGTAAAGGGCCACACTACCAAGGAAATAAAGTATTATTATTTATTTATATTCACACAAACATTTTGGGCAAAGTGGCCCTGTCCAGCATGCCAAAAGTAACAAAAAACCTATATCTTGTTACTTTTCGTACGCTGAAGAAGGGTGTTTTGCCTGAAACAAATAAAGGGGGTCTTTTGCCAATATAAAATGTTGTTGTCCTTCACATTACTGAATTTAAGTTTAAAATATGTGAAGTGAGCACCTGAATAATTTTCACATCCTTTGATGGTATGACACTGAAAGAGAATCCATGGTCTTATGTTTGATATTTTTTGGTTGTTATCTAATATCAAATGTTTTGGTTGTCATCTGATATAGTATTTACTGTAATATATGCTGTCAGACAAAAGACAATTTACAATGCATTATATTGCATCAACCTACCTGCACGCACACGGTTGCTAGGCAAAAAAATCTGTCTTCTGTTCCTCCCACATAATATACTTAAGAGAGCCCAATGGTTTACTGGAAAGACAGACTTGACCTTCTAACAGGTAAGTACCATTTCTAAAATCATTATGCTTGCGTGATGTTTGTGTGTTGGGTTTGTACAATTAATCATAACACTTTACACATTATCTGTAACAATACAGCCTTATGCAATATCCTCTTGTTGAAATATGTGTTCATAAACCCTCAGAAGATAGTAAAGAAAATGAAAAATAGACCAACAATATAATATATAAACATATAAAAATGCATAGCTTCCATGAGTGTATAAGCATAAAACTAGTTTTAAAGATTACCGCTACATTGAAACACAATTTTGGTGTTATGTCGTCTTGAAAATGACTGCAGGAATAGAACATATGGTTTAATGTTCACAGATTTTTCTGATTTTCCTGGAGCTATGTTTACACTTTTTAGTATTATTGCTTTGTCATTGTAATTTAAAAAGGCAAAAGGCATTTTCATTTTGAAACTCTTTTTTCATACTCTTCAAGGTGGGATATTCAAACCCCAGGGATGGCAAACATTTCAATTACGAATCTGATTAGACTATTCTGACTTGCGGTGTTCCACAAGGCTCGATTCTTGGTGCTCTTTTGTTCTACCTATACATGCTCCCTCTGGTTCGAATCGTCCAAGGAAACCAAGTGTCATATCACAGCTATGCGGATTAAACACAGATCTACCAGGCACTCTTGCCAGATGACTACAGCTCTATCCACTGTCTATATCAGTGCATAGAGCATGTAAACACTTGGATGAGTCAAAACCTTCTCCAACTAAAACAGATAATTGTCTTCGGGAAGACAATAGTGAGACAAAAAGTTGCCCCCCATCTCGATTCCCTTTGTCATCAAACAGCAACACAGGTCAGAAATCTTGCTGTAGAAATTAACTCTGATCTTATCTTACCTATAACCATATTAAAGTAGGAACCAAATCCATCTTTTAACATCTCAAAAACATACCTAGGGTCACAGGATTTATGAGACTCTCATTCATGCTTATCTGAAGTAGGGCTGGTTATTGCAATGCACTATTTACCAGTCTCTCCAATATACTCCTACTGTAATGTCTTTTAAATCTGGTCTGAAAATGTTGCTTTTTGCAGAACCCTTTATTATATCATATAATAATTTTTTTAAATTTTATTATCTCTGCTTATTACTGTAACATGTTTATCATAAATGGAACAAAAAGATGTGGGGTTGTTTGCTGCAGTCAAACTTGGTGTATATAATACTTTCATCCTACTTTACTTGACCGTTTTATAAGTGAGTTTTGTTCTGTTTTGCATTTAGATTTAACGGACCGTATTGTACTGTAATGTTAAGTGAATATTGAAGAGCTTTTAGTTGCGGATGATGGATTGGCTGCGAAAGGCCGAGTTCCTGTCGCTTGCAATCCTTTGTCTGTGGAATATCTCAGGTAAGGATAACCCTTTTATTCCACTTTACTGCAACACCAATGTGCTATTTCATGTAATTCAAATAAATGTTATGTTGTATTTCACATCTTAACACTTTAGTGTTCATTATTTTAAAATACAAATTCTAAGTCTGCATTGGGGACACAGGACTGGATGGATTTAATTAGCATTTAACTTAACCAGATTAACTATTCATAACAGTATTTCTATTATTTAACACCTTTCATGCATGTTTGTTAAATGGTATTGTAATGTTGGGGTTGACGGAGAGCCAGTTGCGACTAGGAGAAGAACCCTTCAAAAAGCGCGCACGTGAACGTGTTCGCCACTAATACTCCCCAAAACAAAACAGAACTAAATACTTCCCTTCTCCCGAGACAGAGGGAGGAACAAAAACAAACCCGAAGGCGATTCAGAATAACTAAACAGAAATGAAGCCCAAAAACTGGCTGAGGAGAAAATAAAACAACCCCTTTAAAACTGGGCGAAATAACAAACCAAACTTAGTGCTTGTAAACCCTCAGTGATGTAGTGGACTGAGGCAATCCCGAAAAGAAAATACAACCTAGCGTAAAAAAGCTAGGCACGGTCAGGTCTGGGCTTAAGTAGTCTCCCGGGAGGTGATTCCCCTGAAGAAAATGAGGATCAGGTGTAATCAATGATCCTCAGCCCTCAGGTGGTGACCAGGGGTATTACCTCCCACCTTGACAGGTATTAAAAGATACAAAATAATAACATGGACATACCATATATGAATAATTTAATGTAGCTCCTCTTTAAATTAATGTGCTGGTTTTTTATTTACGTGGGTAAATGCTGAACCCATCAACATGTGTTTGTGAAAAAAACTCAAAGCTAAGGACAGACATTCAGAAGTAAGCAGGAATCTTCACTGTTCAGTTATTACTACTTTTTCCTGTCTGCATTAACACTGTATGTACTTTGTGCTTCAGCTGCTCAACGAGTCACAAGGCTGTCCCCGGAAACAGGAAGTTTGAATGGAGCAACAAGACTGACCATCTCAGGAGAAGGTATGAATCAAGATGTCCAATTCATTAGCACTGGGTGCAGAACAGATTGACAGTCTGCCCATGTAACGGCTTTGTTTGATTTGTGAAAAGGCTTTGCCCAAGAAGAGTTCACCCTCAATCCCAACGACAAGGATGTTGGTAACAGCGTTCAACTGGTGTCGGACACACTATCTATCCCCTGTGACGTGGAGAGGGACTCCACACATAGTAACCAGATAACGTGCAACACCAGGTAAATCTCTGCAGCATTTTGCATGTGCACACATACAGTATCTCCCACACAATTGCATATATGCTTATGGTATGGTATGATTCATGACTTTCTCAGACCTATGCCTTATGGCACCTATGAGGTACGGGTCTCTGTGGACGGCACCCCCATTCCCAGCAGCCGTATCTGTAATAGATACTACTGGTATTACAACTGCCGCTTCAGGGTGAGTGAACACTTGTTTTTTAAAGCTTCTTCACATTTCCCCCAAATTGGAAATGCCCTGTGCATTATACACTCAGTGAGCACCTTATTAGGTATATTATTTTTTAGACTTCTACTGCTGTAGCCTATCCACTTAGAGTTATGATGTGTTGTGTGTTCAGAGATCCTCTTCTGCATATCACTGTTGTAATGTGTGGTTATTTGCATTACTGTCACCTTCCTGTCCAGCTTTGACCAGTGTGGCCATTCCTCTGACGTCTTTCATTAACAAGGTGTTTCTGTCTGCAGAACTGCTGCTCACTGGATTTTTTTGTTGTTTTTTGTACCATTCCATTCTTTGGAAACTCTAGAGACTAGTGTGCGTGAAAATCCCAGGAGATCAGCAGTTTCTCAGATACTCAAACCACCCAGTCCGCCACCAACAATCATTCCATGGTCAAAGTCACTTAGTTAAATAATTTCTCCTGACCCGTATCTACATGATTCTATGCATTGCACTGCTGCCACACTGGCCGATTTGATAATCAAATGAATAAGTAGGTGTGATAAAGTGATAAATCTTCCTAATAAAGTGCTTGGTGAGTGTATATATACTGTACATCAGCACTCAATGCTTCAAAATCTATTAGTCAGTTGAGAGGGCAAACAAGCATGCGCTGCCCTGGAAAGCTTGTGATGTTCCACCACAGGCCGTGGGGCTCCTCCATGCTCTAGTAGCAGGGCCTAGTCAGGATGAGCCACTCAGCAGCCCTGCATGCCGATACCTTCACGCAAAACCAATAACAACGGCAACGATTGGTCATTGTATTTGTTTTGCGCCAATTAGTAGTTGTGTTTTTCGTTTTAAAAAGGTTTTAAAGGTATTAGTGCTTTAAACAATGAGGTTTCAATAATTCCATGGCCTGATGTACACTTTTCATTTTGTTGAATTCTTTACAGCCCCTAAGTGACTACACTCCAACAATCACCAGTATTAGTCCTGCCTCTGGTTTGCCAGGTATGGTCTTTACACACACAGGCATCTATACACGTGCACAGTCGCACACGTTTCAATGACACCAGTGTGTTTCAGCTATGCTTTATAGGCAGAAAGAATTTTGTTTATGCTTTTCTGCTTTGTCTTTTTTGATGTTTCCTCATGCATTCTTGCCATCAGCAAACCTTTAAAGTATGACCATTGTTAAATATGCAGAGACCTTGGTGACAGTGCGGGGGCGGATCTTTACTGATGTTTACGGGAGCAACACTGACAGGAGCTCAAGTGGTCTAGATGTCAGATTTCTGAGGTAATGTGAGAATATCAGGGGTGAATGAATCTACATCATTCATGTCTGAAAGTTGTACACGGTGTAACCCAGCTTTTAGGAACAACATTTACAAACGACATTGTTTTATAATGGGGTCTTGACAATTGATAATAAAAAAGTTTTAAAAATCAGTACTGTGCTCTCTAAGTGATATTTTGAGATTCTCTTTTAAGGGGTACCACAGGTGAAGAGGAAAACAAATCTTATATTTTGAATGTGGACCAAAATCCAAACATTTTGTATAATGACTTTATTATTTATGTATCTATTTACGAACATATGCAAATTATCTCATGATCGATTAATAAAAAAGCTAAAATTCACATATTAGTTAAAAAAGGTTTTTGTCTCTGTCAGTGATACTTTTTCAATTACAATGTGACAGATGACACAAAAGCTAGGGAATTACAGATTGGTTTTTCACATGAATGGTTTTTTTGATGAATTATTTACAAAATCCTGATGACTATGCTGGAAAATTTGAATTTTTTGCTTTTTTTCCCACATAAAAAAGAAATGACAAAATAGTAAAAAAAAAAAAAAAAAAGCTTCTCAGCTATTTTGGTTTAGAAGCAACTAGGAACATTTTGTTGATACATCTATAAGTTAGGTTTGAACAAAAAGTTATTCGTACAGGAAATCTGTAATTTAGAAAATAGCAGTTTTTTTGGTGCTTGGTGTACAGTTGGTATAAAAACTAAATTAACTACTTAAAGTTGTTTCATTTTAGGAAACAACAGCAGTTGTAGAAGCTAAATATCATAATATCTCAAAATGGACCTATCCAGCCAAAACCATCCTTTTCACCTGTGGTGCTGCCCCTTAAATAATTCTGGTGTGCTGTGACTATTATTCCATGTAACCAGGTTTTACAGCAAAGTACAGCATAAATTATTGTATGTATGATGGTCACACAATTTTTATGGCTTTTTGCAAACACTCAGTGGAAATTTTGCTCAGATAACTGATGTTCTCTGGATAAGTGTGTATCTTAAAAGAATGTGATGTTTTTAAATGTCCTGTACACTGCAGGGCGTACATGGGTGGGATGCCGTGTGAGCTTCTGAGGCCAAACTCTGATGACCTGTAAGGCCGCCCTCCTCATATAATTTCTCCAGTGCTCTTATTTAAAATGGTGTCACATCACAAACTTTTATTAATGTTTGTGCTTCCTCTTTTCAGCTACGGTCTCACTTTAGACTATGAATATAGTCAGTGGGGGGAAATGACATGCAAAATGACTGGGACATATATTGGTAAGGATCCATACTGTATGCTGTAGCTATGTAACTATCACAGTGTCTCATAAGTTATCTGTACCATATATTTAAACAAATAATTGTAGATGTGTTTTTGACCCTTCATCCATTTTGACAACAAATTGTCTGATTTTCCATATTGTTTTCTAGATTAAATGATAAAGAATATCGTTTTCTTTCCAGGGCATCACAATCTCAGTTACATTCTGGACAGCCACTATGGAAGGTGGGTATAATTGGGTGTTTATTCTTTGTTATGAAACTATATACCACTGCTATGACTCCAAATGTTTGATTACAGTTCTATTTCAATTAACGCTTAACGGTGACGCAGTCATTCAAGTCAAAATGGAAAAACTGTTCCATGCAAGCCGATGCACGTAAATCACCTGCAACAATGTTGCCCAGGAAAGCGAGAAAGCGAGCAGGGACTGCCTCCGCTTCCACATTATTCAGAAACTATCGGATGCGGGCCTTGATTTGTGAGAGAAATTTGTGTCCGTAGTCGATAGGTGAACGAAACATGTGGACCGGAGAAAGCAGAGCAGCGCTTGCCACGCCGAACAATGCGCCTTCTCCAAATAACAGAAATAGTAGATCTACGCAACATGATCCCACTGATGTTGGGCACTGTTTGCACAATGGGGACGTACAAATAAACATCAAAAAGGCATAGACTCTTGTTTACTCACTCACGGTAAACATCACGGTAAAAATAAACATCTGCCAAACTCGCTAGCTATAGCTTACGCTATATCTCCGCTGCGCGTTGGGCCGAACAACGCACCTTAGCTGTTACAGTATACAGATTACGGTATACCACTGCCTGTCATGAGTTATTGTTTAAATAGCTTTATTATGTGTGTATGCGCTTTATTAAATGTACTGATCTACATTTATACATGTTGATCAGTACATTTAACCAAGGGGATGTTTTCTATTACAGGAGTCTACCAGAAAAGGCTGTGTTGACTCTATCATCTTTGAACACGCAGGCCATGTTTCAGACCTATGCAGGTACAGGAAATAAAGTGAATTAGTGCACCTCGGCCGTTTAAATGAGATAAGATGAAGCTTAACTTCATCTTGTGTCTTCCAGTGGTCAACAGAGTTTCTCCATCAGCGGGAAGCTTGCAAGGTGGGACGAAACTCACCATTGACGGGCGCTACTTTGATGAAACCGATCGGCATGCAGCCGTTCTAGTTGGAGGTAAATATTTTATATAAATATTTTAACATAAATTAATGTTTAAAATCTATATTTCCTTTTCACCCATATACATGTGACTGTTATTTCATAGTCAAAATACTTTAAAAACCACCAAATTATCCATTGATGAACAATCCAAAATTGCTGTTGTAATTAAAACATTTAATATTTGTACATCTCAATATTATATATGGTTTTATTAATTTTATATTGCAAATGAATGCAAGCAAACAAATATAATAAAAGAAATGAACAACAATCAATATTCTTTATAAAATAATGAATGTACACTATGTGGGCTATGCCTCATATGACTTCAGAATAAAATCATTTAGCTAAATTAGTTTGGTTAAAACACAAATCAATAGTTTGGGGATCTCAACAATAATTCTGAACATTTCTGTACATGCAGTGGCGGATTAAACTAGCAGTACGCATATAAGTACGGTTGTGAATTCCGGATGACCACCAGAGGACAGCGTTTTTAATGAACGGGATCTTCTCCATGTCACACGCAGGTCGAAACCTTGTAACAACAAAGTCACCTGTCACAGGCAGTGGCCTCCAGAATTATTGGCACCCTTAATAGAAGTAGGCAAAAAGGCTGAATATAATAAACACATAGAATAATCTACACACAGTGAACACTTTATTCGGTATTTATTAGGCTTATTTTTAGACTTATTGGTCTTCTGCTGCTGTCGTCTATCCACTGAAGAGGTTTGACACGTTGTGTGTTCAGAGATGCTCTTCTCGGTAGAGGAGTAGAGGGTGCCCTGGAGTTCAGGATGGTCGGGAACAACTTGTTCCTTTGGGGCCGAACACAGAGTTGCAGGTGATCTGGGTCTGGATGCTATATACAGATGCCCTCTACTTGTGCTTCCTCCTTGGAAGGTGCCACGGCTCCCTATTGAGGAGTCTGAACAGCACAGGAAACCATGGTCTTCCTGGCCAGTTGGGAGCAACCAGCAGTAGTCTGTGGTTGCTTTGCTGAACTCTATCTGGGGTTGGAAGAAGCAGGGGAATTGTAGGAAATGCATACAACAGGCTGTCTGGCCATATTTGGGACAGAGTATCCTGATCGAAGGGGCTGGATGTCGCTACTAAGGAGAACCACAGGGGGCGATGTGTCATCCTTTCTGAGGTGAACAGATCCACATTGGCTCTGACAAATCTGTGCCTGATCTATTCCACCACCTCTGGGTGGAGTGTCCATTCCCACAGAGAAGGCTTTTGCCTCTTGATTGTGTATGCCAGGCAAGTGCATTGCCCTGAGGTTCAAGAGATTGACCTGATGGACAGCGATGTTACTGTGTAACGATGTCTGTCAGGCTCAATCATCCCCAGGGGAATACCCTGGCTCAAATATGATTTTCTCCTTCACAACCTCTGACTTGTGCCACTTTGGGTCCAAGTGTATACCATTCAGCCGCACCCGAATGGGACACAGGGAGAGAAGGCCCAATGGTATTACTGGTGATGCCATGGTCAGCATGCTGAGAAAGAGACTGAAGCTTAACACCTTGTTTTCTCTGAAAACGAGGGATCAGGTGGAGTATGGCCTTGATGCATCTTTGGGACAGGGAAGCTCTCGTCATTTCATTCCAGTGTCATCCTCAGGAAGACATTTTGTAAATCCGGCCCAGTTCAGCCACTTGTGAGAGTGTGATTACTGTACCCAGCCCTGCTCGTTCTCTGATTGGAGAGACAGTTGTCCAACCAGTCGTCCAGATATAGCAGGATAATTATTGATCTGGCTTGTAATGGTGCAAGGGCTGTGGCTATGCACTTGGTGAAAACACAAAGGACATGAGATGAAAATGTAAGAACTTGAATTGACACAGTTGGTCCATGAAGACAAAACATGGAGGACCGATACCTGCAGCATCAAACTTTGCTAGGTTACGAGGCTACCAGCGAGTATGAGAAAAAGGTTTTGACCGACTCATCGTTCTCTGATTAGATTAGAAGGAAAAGGTGTGCAGATGACGTCAGTATTTATGGGGGACATACTGCCTTACGTCATTTATGTCACAGGAGGCTCCATCTTGCGTTGTTACAAGGTCCCGACCTGCGCATATGCAAGATGGAGTAGATCCTATTCTTTAAAAGCACCGTCCTCTGACGGTCAGGAGGAATGAAATTTAACAAATAATTACTGAATCCATGACTTAAGTGTGCCCCTCAAAGTGAATTGTTTGGTTCTATTTTAGGCCAAGATTGCACGATCCTGAGTTTATCTGATGATAGAATTATGTGCATGACCCCCAGGCACCAGATGAGCAATGTTACTGTTTTTCCAGGTGAGATTAATTTTAATCAGTCAAGCGACAGACTGTGTAACCATTTTGTTTCTTTTTTTACATTTTGGCTTTTTTGTTACTCGGATTTTGCAAACGCCACAGAAGGAGAGGAATTTGAGGCATCCAGTGGCTTTAAGGTAGAAGAACACTATGTTTAAGAAGATGTTGTCACCAGCATTATCTTCTCATTAAACCCTGAAGCCTTTGTGATAGACGATAGCATTATCAGGATAAGAATGTACAAACATGGTGTCAAAGCAGGTTTTATCACCCAAAATCATATTATGACTAAATTAAACTGTACTATACAGAATGATAGTGGCTAGCTGTTTATAGTGATTAGCTGTACACCTAGCTAATTACCAGTGGCTCTGTTTAAATCCAGAGAGGGATTTGTAACACACAAGGTGAAATTTAGATCCTTAGATTTCTGTGCATCCAAATGGATGCTGTCTTCTGTCTTAATCATTGAGCTGGTGCAACACTATTCAAGGCTCTCATTTGCACATGTAGGTGGCAGGGGTCTGAAGATGGAGGTATGGAATTACAGCAGACCCAGCAATCTCGATGAAGCCCTGGACTATAATGAGACCAGGCCTGGGTACTCTGTGGACTGGGTCGACTCCCTATCCTACGCGTGGCCTTCGGAACTGGAGAACTTTGTGGCTCGACTGAGTGGCTTCATAGTTCCGCCGGAAACTGACTACTACCAGTTCTTCATAAAAGGCTATGGTCGATATGCCCTGTACTTCAGCCACACTGGTCTTCCTCAAGACAAGGTATTGATTGCATTCATTTATACAATTATTTCACAAGTGACAATCCCACTTTCCCATGTGAGGATCAATAATGGACTTTTCATTATATTATGCAGTAGCCAAAGACAACTTATTTTCTCCAATTACTAAAGCACGGACATAATTGCAGAACTGATCATTGATAATGGAATTTCTATTGGCTGTACAAAACCTGCAATGGCTGTTTTGTCATGCACTTTGTAATATACCAACATGAAATTAAAAAAATAATATTTTAGTGGATCTTAACTTTGATTGAACTAATCAGAATCCTTTAAGCTATAACATATTTTAAAGTTTTATAGAAAAGGAAAAGGTGTAGATATTAAAAACCAAGTTTATAAAATAAGCATGAACCCCTCACTGTTACGCTTGCAGCCAGAAACCCAAACGCAGACCACAGTATTCCAAAAACGTTGTTTTATTTCAGTCCAAGGGTCAAAGCCAGGTAATCCAATAGACACAGTGCCAAATCGAGAAGCAAAAGGGAAGTCACAAAAACAGTCCAAAGGTCAAAATCCAGAAGATCAGACAGGCAGAATTGCAGAGGAGTAGGCACAGGGAAAGTCATAAATGAAGCGAGTATCAAAAAAAGGCAACCAAAACAGAAGGGAATAGGCAAACTCGAGGTTGGGCAAATCGGCACTGAAATAATGATGAAAGTTCTGACAAGGGTGAAGACTCAGACTGGGGTTTAAATACACAGAGGAATGAGACAAACTAGGCGGGGCATGGGAGTGAGGGAAATCTAACAAATAGACATTAGGTGAGACACATGAAAGGGCAATCATACAGTAACAAAGGAGGAACAAAAACGCGGGACTGGATTCACATCAACACACATGTAATACAAACGGCTCCAGATTAGGGAGTAGACAATTGCACAGATTTAAGGAATGCAGTGATAGTAGAGAACAGGTGTGAACACTTCACATAATTACGGCAGGCAGATAGAACTGGGAGGTGGAGCTATAGAGCAGTGCAGAAATAGGGTGAATGTTAATGTTAGTCAAACAGGAATGGAGAGAAAGAGGGAATTAAGTAAAACGAGACTGAGAAAGAATCGTGGGAAACCAGAAAATTCAGAAAATACAATACACAAATGAGTCAAAACATTTTAACCACCGACCAAACATGCTGTTAGTCCTCCACATGCCGGCAAAGTGGCTCTAACCTGCCGAAGCATGGACTCTACAAGACCTCTGAAGGTGCCCTGTGGTATCTGGCACCAAGATATTAGCAGCAGATCCTTTAATTCCTGTAAATTGCGAGGTGGAGCCGCCATGGATCAGACTTTCTGGTGTTCCAGCACATCGTACAGATGCTCGATGGGATTGAGCAACATCTTGAGCTCTTTGTCTGTTTTTGAAACCATTCCCGAACAATTTATGCAGAATGATAGGGCGCATTATCATGCTGAAAGTCAGAGTCCATCAGGGAATACCGTTGCCATGAAAGGGTGTACCTGGTCCACAACGATGTTTAGGTAGGTGGCATGCATCAAATTGACGTCCACATGAATGCCCGGACCCAGTGTTTCCCAGCAGAACATTGTCTAGAGCATCACACTCCCTCCACTGGCCTGTCTTCTTCCCACAGTGCATCCTGGTACCATCTCTTCCTTAGGCAAACAGTGAACATGTACCCAGCAGTCCACATGATATAAAAGAAACTCATCGGATCAGACAACCTTCTTCCATTTCTCCAATGTCCAGTTTGACGCTCGTGTGCCCATTGTAGGCGCTTTCGGTGGTCGACAGGGGTTAGCATGGGCACTCCGAACTGTCTGCGGCTACACAGCACCATATACATAACATAATTAAAATTTTCTGTGCCACAGTAGCCATTCTGTCGGTTCGGACCAGACAGGATAGTCTTCTTTAACCTTGACCTCGATGAGCCTTGGGTGCCCAACACCCTGTCGCCGGTTCATGGTTTGTGGTTGGTGGTTACTCACCACTGCTGACCAGGAGCACCCCACAAGCCTTGTCGTTTCACAGATGCTCTGACCTAGTTGTCTGGCCATAATGATTTGGCCCGTGTGAAAGTCGCTCAGGCCTTAACGCCTGCCCATTTCTTCTGCATCAAACACATTGACTATGAGAACCAACTGTTTGCTTATCGTCTAATATATCCCAGACCTTGACATGCGCCGTTGTTACGAGATAATCAACATTATGTGCTTCATCTGTGAGTGGTCATAATGTTTTGGCTCATTGGTGTGTATAAATATATATACAGTGTATATGGCCAGACAGGGGTTTCACACACAACAGGTTTAAGAGAGAACATGATGAACCTTGAAGTGGATGGGGTACAGCATTAGAAAACCAATAATGAAAAATAAATACTGTAAATGCAATGTTTTCCCTTTTTTGTGTCAAATCCATTTTAGGTTAAGATTGCCTCCCTCAATCATGCAAGTGATGACTTCTACAGAAGCAATGGACAGCAGTCTGCAAGGATGCGCCTGGAGAAAGGCAAACCGTAAGCAACTGTATTAACTGACTTAATGTGGAATATACATTTTATTATTACAATACTCTTTCACTACCTACAGTGCATCTGGAAAGTATTCACAGCGCTTTACTTTTCCCACATTTTGTTACAGTCTTATTCCAAAATGGAATAAATTCATTTTTTTCCTCAAAATTCTACACACAACACCCCATAATGACAACACAAAATAAGTTATTTTTGAAATTTTTTCAAATTTATAAAAAATTAAAAACTAAGAAATCACATGTACATAAGTATTCACAGCCTTTGCTCAATACTTTGTTGATGCACCTTTGGCAGCAATTACAGCCTCAAGTCTTTTTGAATATGATGCCACAAGCTTGGCACACCTATCTTTGGGCAGTTTCGCCCATTCCTCTTTGCAGCACCTCTCAAGCTCCATCAGGTTGGATGGGGAGCGTCGGTGCACAGCCATTTTCAGATCTCTCCAGAGATGTTCAATCGGATTCAAGTCTGGGCTCTGGCTGGGCCACTCAAGGACATTCACAGAGTTGTCCTGAAGCCACTCCTTTGATATCTTGGCTGTGTGCTTAGGGTCGTTGTCCTGCTGAAAGATGAACCGTTGCCCCAGTCTGAGGTCAAGAGCGCTCTGGAGCAGGTTTTCATCCAGGGTGTCTCTATACATTGCTGCATTCATCTTTCCCTCAATCCTGACTAGTCTCCCAGTTCCTGCCGCTGAAAAACATCCCCACAGCATGATGCTGCCACCACCATGCTTCACTGTAGGGATGGTATTGGCCAGGTGATGAGCGGTGCCTGGTTTCCTCCAAACATGACGCCTGGCATTCACACCAAAGAGTTAAATCTTTGTCTCATCAGACCAGAGAATTTTGTTTCTCATGGTCTGAGAGTCCTTCAGGTGCCTTTTGACAAACTCCAGGCGGGCTGCCATGTGCCTTTTACGAAGGAGTGGCTTCCGTCTGGCCACTCTACCATACAGGCCTGATTGGTGGATGGCTGCAGAGATGGTTGTCCTTCTGGAAGGTTCTCCTCTCTCCACAGAGGAACGCTGGAGCTCTGACAGAGTGACCATCGGGTTCTTGGTCACCTCCTTGACCGATTGCTCAGTTTAGACGGGCGGCCAGCTCTAGGAAGAGTCCTGGTGGTTCCGAACTTCTTCCATTTACGGATGATGGAGGCCACTGTGCTCATTGGGACCTTCAAAGCAGCAGAAATTTTTCTGTACCCTTCTCCAGATTTGTGCCTAGAGACAATCCTGTCTTCGCGGTCTACAGACAATTCCTTTGACTTAATGCTTGGTTTGTGCTCCGATATGCACTGTCAACTGTGGGACCTTATATAGACAGGTATATGCCTTTCCAAATCATGTCCAATCAACTGAATTTACCACAGATGGACTCCAATTAAGCTGTAGAAACATCTCAAGGTTGATCAGTGGAAACAGGATGCACCTGAGCTCAATTTTGAGCTTCATGGCAAAGGCTGTGAATACTTATGTACATGTCATTTCTTAGTTTTTTATTTTTAATAAATTTGCAAAAATCTCAAAAAAACTTTTTTCACGTTGTCATTATGGGGTATTGTGTGTAGAATTTGGAGGAAAAAAATGAATTTAATCAATTTTAGAATAAGGCTGTAACATAACAAAATGTGGAAAAAGTGAACCGCTGTGAATACTTTCCGGATGGACTGTATGTGACCCGCTCTGTCATAATCAGCTGCAACAGCCAATTTCACATAAATTAATCTTTCTCATAAATCATATTTATTTTTAATTAATACTTCTTTGGCAGTCTGCTTGACCTAAAGTTGCTTTCTTATCAACATAATTATTAAATTATGTTACTTTACTTCTTCTGGAGTCCTGTACTGAAGTCTGCTTTGGTCCGCGAAACTCCGTAACTCCATAACTTGTTACCTTATGGATATACCCTTTAAAACTATATTTTTACTCTGAGAATTCACTCTTGACATTATAAAATACAGACCATGAAATCAAATACATTAACATTCTCACAACAAAATATTGACTGTGTAATGGAACACAACTCCCTTGATATCTGGAGAAGAAAGATAGCTTTGGTATCGCTGGAAACTTACATTCTCCTAAATGTCAAGATACGTTTTACCAGGCCACATATATTATTCAGGATATTATTTGTTATTATTTATTTATGTTTTAGCAGACAGTCATATCCAGAGTAGACTGCCGTACAAAGTGCAAATTCAGAAATGGCAGAAATATGTTCCTAAATTAATGTCTTTTTTTGTGACCAGGTACTACATACAGGTTTTGATACAGCACTACACATACATTGGCTCTGTAGACGTTGGCATTTTCAAAGAAAAAAGCCCCTTACCGGAACAGTTGTCTGCAGAGAGTATCAATGAAATACAGACAATCAGTGCCAACTACGATGTACACCTGGAACAACAGGTGGGTGACAGTTTTATCTTGTGGTGGTGGGGTGTTCAGTAGCAAAGAAAGAGATCCTGTGATTCATTTTATTTGTTGCTGGCGTTTATTTATTGCGTTTCTCTCTGTTAACTTGGATATTCCCTCTGAAACAAGGTGGTCAGCTTTAAGAATTGGACTACGGCAGAGCCAGTCAAAGAGGTGCAGATGGTGACAGTTAGCAGCAGCTGCTTCGACCTGGGCAGCTGTGCTTTCACCTTCTACAGCCTTAAATACAACTCCCATCGCACAGGTACTTCCACAGAGTGTACTGTTCATTAAGGGCTGCTGTATGTTACAAAGGCAGTTCAGTTAGGCAGAGCCTTAAATTCCTGTTTAGGCTTCCCTCTTGCATGAAGCTAGAATACATTTTTTCACAAGGTGAAATGCCAGTTTGTAATGCTGCTGCACATAAGTTTTAAGGCCTTGCATCTCTCTCATTTATAAGATGCCAAATGTGACAATAAACACTATAATTTCGGGGGGCATTTTCTCCCACAATTAAGCAAAATGTCCCTTTTTTCCCTCACATTTAGTGAAATAAATGTACATTTTTCTTACATTCATAAATGGTTATACATTAGCTAAATAATAGAAAACATTAAATAATTCAACATTTAGCTTATATATATAATTTTGGGAATACACATTTAACATTTACACCTGTCATTTCACAGATCGCAAGTGTGGGAAAATTTGGCCTTTTTAAAATATTAGTAAATCCACAGAAAAATGAAAGCGCTTACTATCGCATTTGGCATCCCATAGTAATTTTTTGATCAGGTTTGATCCTTGGCTTTGCACTGAATAATGATGATTTCTGGTTATGCAGTAAAATGTTTTCTTTGGGAATGGGGCCAAACTGGGTCCAGAATCTGGTGGTACACCCCAGCTTAAAGCATCTGTTTCACAGGCCCGATCGCAGTGAGTGCCTCTGCTGCAGACGTACAGAAAGCTCTGAACTCCCTCTGGTCAATAAAACCAGACACGGTCCAAGTGACCAAAGAGGACCTCAGTAAAGGAGCTGAGTACACTGTGGTGTTCAACTCCAGAAGAGGTAAAGTAACCCATGAAATGTCATAATTATGGTGATGAGAAAGCAACTTTGGGTCAATGTAGACAGACATATAAATTATAAATATGAATATGAATATATTAAAGGTGCAATGTGCCATGGAGCACAATACACTTGTATGAATGCTCAGTGCCATTAAAAATGAACTCTTAACAGGGTTTTAGTCCAATAGGGCCATGTGTACAGTATGCTTAAAGGTACTCTATGACAGTAAATTGAACATTTTGTGTAGGATTAATAGTCAGAAATTAATTTAAAGTGAATTTTTACTACTAATGTACTACTAAGGACATTGCTCTTGATTGTAGGTGACTATCAGAGCCTCCAATATGAGATCACAGGGGAGGGTGTGAACATCACAGTCACTGAAATCACCAAGGGGAAGGCCAGCCTGGAGACGTTCACACTAGAATGGGGAGGCACATACTCCAGGCCAATCGACTTCAATGCAAATGAAACACAGGTACGAGGCCCTTTCTCCCACTTTCAGAGCTTGGGTGAGATCTGCACACCTGGACAACTCACCCACAGGTGCTTTGAGAAGATACTGTCCAAAGAGAACATCGTGAAGAGCTAAAATGCTGCATCAGTTTTGTGTATCTCTACATTAACTATTGCCCTTTAGGCAGTTAGCCAAGCAATTAAATGAACATCATGATCTCCCAAAACAGGTGCAGTCAGCACTTCAGGCCATGTTGAGCGCGGAGTGCCCCAGCGAGATTGTGGCCACGGAAAACAGGGATGTGAAATTCTTCAGGGATTACGAAGATAGCCAGCCTTTCGTAAGTGTAAAATTGTTGTATTTATTCCTAATTTTGGAATAGTCTAGACCACTGGGTCAAGACAGAAGGGATGGAAATCATCAAAATTGTTCAGTTTGCATCTTTCCAGTTATATATGGGAAAAGGCAAATAAATATGCAACAATCGCAACAAAATCAAAAAGCCAATAATTTTCTTTTTTGCAGAAATGACAGATTTCTCATTGGTTTACTTTCCTGTAGGATTACAGATGGTGGTATAACAGAGGGAGCCGGGTTTCCAATACGGAGGCGTTCTGTGGCCGGTGGTCCCTCGTGAACCCTGAACTCATCTTCCTGTACACAGATGCTCAGGCCTCTGGACAAGCCTATGGACCGGTGCCCCTCCAGCTGTACGGCACGGTGAGGGAACTCACTCTCCACATCCCTCACCCTCTCTCAGGAACTCTACCCATACACAGACCCGCCCAGTACAGTGCACACTTTCAGTTTATTCAGGAGGCGAATCTGCTGAGCACGAGGAAGCAGAATGCTATAAGGAAAATACATGTGACAGTGACAATGGCTCTGAATGTGTAGCTACTGTATATGCTGTGGATACAAACATCTGATTGATGTGTCATTATTACCTTACATTATTATATTACATTACTGCCAATTGGCCGACGCTCTTATCCAGAGCAACGTACAACAAAGTGCATACCCATAACAGTGTGCTGAACGTAGAGGGAAGTACAATTTCAAGTGCTAACCATACAACAAAGATAAGGACTGGGGTCTATTTGATTTATCATTATTACAGACTATATTAGTGTATTAGTAATAATTGTGTTGATATTTTAAGAATAACATCCTCTACTATATTTCACAGCTCTGCTTTGCGTACAAAGGATATTTGAGGAATGAGATTGGGGTTCAGTTTTTTTACGAAAGTGCAGCTGGCACGGAAACTGAAAGTTACAGAATTCCAGTGACTTTGAAACAGGGACATGAGTAAGTTTCCTCATTCAGTTATCAGTCTCCTTTATGGTAAATAAGTCAAGTACTAGATTCAATCGACATTTTCCCTTTGTGTCAGTTTTCATCACAATTAAATGCAAATGTTTTTGTATTCCACAAATATAGTTGTATTTCCAACCTGTGTTAGAGACAGTGATTAATTGAATCCAAGCCTAAATACAGTTGCTAATTTAAAATAATTTCATTGCAGATGGAATTACATTTGTGAGGACCTGCTGACTCCACTACAGACAAAATATCCTGGAAGTGGGTACAGTCTCCGTACCCTCTACCTGTACAGAGCAGAATCCAGTCAAGATTTCTATGTGGATGTTGTTCATCTTGGGAGAAGGCCCACAGCAATCAATGCCAATGGTAATGTTTTGTTGTGAGTTGTGCAAGCAGTTCTGATTGGGAGTGATTTTATTTAGCTTTTACTAATGGTTAGAAAAAAAATGTATTTGAAAAGCTGGCTATATCATACATTTTACTCCTGTCACAGCCTCATCAGTGCTGAGTTACAGGAAAAACAGGGATCTGAAGGCCATATAGATTATATCTTGTTTCTAATCACAAGCTGGGGGTGTATTAGGACGGGGGTTTAACATACCCTGTGAAACACTTTGTGAAACCTGGCTTCACAAAACCAACTGCTATCGGTACTGTGAAGTTGATTACCAACTTGCTAAGTGAAGACGGGCTTTGTTAACCAATAGCAGTGTGTGTTCCCGTTGTGGTTGTGACCATATCATTGCAGTTGTGACAGCTCGTTCTACTTAGTGCCTCTACTAAATAATTACACCTGTAATCATAAATAAACTTACAGAAATCTATGTCAGAAGCATTACATGAATTAAGATGTGTTTACAGTGAGCTCCATGTTTTGACCTGATGTATTTCTTCTTGATTTGATTTCCTGTCCATTTCTTTTTTTTGCAGCTCTTGTCCAGACCCGAAAGCCCCCAGCTCTTGCCAGCTTGGGACTTCACGTTCATGAGATCTCAGTGCGGAAAGTCCCAGAAGCGCATGCCTCTAACATCAGTTATGAGATCACTGCCAGCCCATATAATTGTGGACATGGATTCCCTCTTCTGTCTGTTGGGTTCCTCCAGGTGAATAAATTGTGAAAATGTGTCATCATGGTTGAAACTGTTTCCCAATTAATGAAACAGCTGGAGATATATTGATGATTGCAGATTCATTTATATATATTCTATCATAATCAGTTGTAAATCGCGACAATCAATTTCACTTAAATCGTTGTTTCTGTAAAAATGTACATTTTTTGCCGTTTTAGGCTTTCATCTTCATTTTGGAGAACAATATATTGGCTTACATAATCTGCATGTCTTAATGCCAAATTATAAATATAGTTTTTAAGCTTTTAAACGCAAGATGTCAAAGTGAGAGTAACACCGGTGTTGTGCATTGTTTGGAGGTCAGCTAGCTTGTCAACAAGACTGGTGAACGGTAACAGTTAAACTAACAGAAGCAAAATATCAATATCTCAGATATTTCTACTGGTAACGCGTTGTTCCTCGCAGTTTGTTGTATAGTGGAATCTCATGGTTACGTGGGTACAGCTTATACACATTTCAATGGAACCTTACAACCTGCAGACTTGCTTTGATTATGCTAAGAAATGCCAAAGCCAAGATGGATTTGTGTTTGCTTACCTTTCTGTGGTGTAAAGTTTGGGACCATTGATAGAGTCAAACAGAGGCAGAACACAGTCAATTTAAACGCACGAGCAAACACTTAGCTAGCATGAATGCAGTCGCTAAATGATTTTGGTGATCAGTGACATTTAAAAACGATACACAAATGGTAATTTTATCTGTGCCTTTGATTTATTTTAAAATCTGTTTCGAAGCCTACAAGTTCTGAGTTCTTTGCCAAAGTGTGAGATTATGTGACTAATGACGCTCTTGTCATCTGTACGCTCATTTTATGAATCATCCGCAAGCAGAATTTAGTAACTGTTCGTACGATAAAATTTAGGATGAAATCCACACAAATTCTATGCATGAGCCACCAGGTCTCTCTCTGTCCTCAGGTTTCCAACAGCAGTGAGGACACAGCTCTGTTCAGTGAGGGTGGGGCAAACGTCACGGTGACCAGAGCTTGGAAAGCCAGTCCCCCCCTTTCAGGCACCTTTGATGCTGAGATTTATGGCAAACGCATTGAGGGTAAATATGTGCAGAAGGACTAGTGAGGGACAATAGCAGAAATTGTGACTGCTCTAGCTTTTGGAATTACGATACTCTAACAGCTCATTTTTCCAACCAGTATTTATTGTTGACAGTTAAATGATGTGTCCCTTTAAATAGTACTTTAACACATTATAGCAAAATTATAATGTAGAATGTAATTCTTAAGCTTATTGTGAATTCTATTGGCCCCTTATTCTCTTCATGACATGAGTGGATTCCTGGACATCTCAGTCAAAAATGGTGACCAGCGGGTGATTACTTCAGACATTCTGTCAGCTGACAGTGCCCTGTGTGTGTGTGTGTGCGCGCTGTGTAACCCTGTTAGCTGACAGTGTGTGTGTGTGTGTGTGTGTGTGCGCGCTGTGTAACCCTGTTAGCTGACAGTGTGTGTGTGTGTGTGTGTGTGCGCGCTGTGTAACCCTGTTAGCTGACAGTGTGTGTGTGTGTGTGTGTGTGCGCGCTGTGTAACCCTGTTAGCTGACAGTGTGTGTGTGCTGTGTAACCTTGTCAGGCCTGGCAGCGAACATCAGTGCAGCGGACCTCCAGTTTGCCTTGCAGGGGATCCCAGAGGTGGGGAAACTCCAGGTGATCCGGTACGGAGCCTGCACAGGGTACAGCTGGAATGTGCAGTTTCTCACCAGTCCTGGGGCTCAGCCCCTCATCCAGGTAGTGTTTCAGCACCTTGACTATGGCCAATGGTCACTGACTATGCAGTGGCTAGTCATTGAATAAGTCTTTTTTTTTCCTCATAACATTCTTAAGATGCTAACCATTCCCTCACTGTAAAGATAATGGCTCAATCAATATGAACTTGTCATTAACTTTGTTACATGCAACATTAGTTTAGCTAAACTGGAAACTACCTGTGAAAAAATGTATAAGCTTTCCTTGAAAATGAACAGCAAGTTCATTGGTTGAGTCCTTTGCGCTAAAGTCAAATATGGTATCTCACTGAGCTAGAATCAGATGTACCAAATTAGATTTGAAATGAAACAGTATATCTCCAGAAACAGGATTGGGCAGCCCTGCTCTAAAGCATTAAATAAATGACAGATTTTCAGAATGAACGGTTAAACATTGTACATTGCAATGGCGCCTAACTGTTGTTGCATTCCTTCTAAATCAGGTCAACAGCTCTTCTGTCATGGGAGTAAACCCTCATGTGAGCGTCAGTGTTTCTAAACGGGGAGGCATGTTCAAAAGCAAAATTTTGGGGGATTTCCTTCGTGTGCCTGAAAGCAGACCTCAGGTATGTAGAGAACCTCATCTATTACAGGTACCTCACCTCTTACAGATACCTCTGTATCACTGCGACTGTTTGCTGTTGATCGTTTTACATCCATAAAAGGTGTGAACACGGTGTACTGAACAATCCTGCTTAGCTATCCAGCTTCAAACAGTCCACCACTTCAGGCTGAAAATGTAGCAGGCCATATGGTCATGCCATACCTGATGCATGCACTGGAATGCTGTGGTGTGATGGAACATTGAGTGATGTTGATTAGATGATCTGATTGGCATGGGCTGGTTGCTGATTGGTGATCAAGTACAATTGGCCGTCCCCACCCACTCTAGTGACCTCAGTCAAAACATTCTTTCAAGATGGTGCTACCCTTACCATTAAGCCAGCTACCGCTAGAAATAATATATTGCTGCTGAAGATCAGATACCATTTCTTTAAGGCAACAAGCCTTATATTATTCTGTTGAACTACTCATTTGGGCCTCCAGTCACATTTACATTTTGCATTTACATTTTTGTCATTTAGCAGACATAGTGCTTTGATTATGACAACATACATTTCAATAGTGAATAAAAAGAACAACTTGGAAGAAATGCAAAGGGAACAAAGTAGCATTAAGGTACAATTATGATGTTATGTTGAAAATGTATTTGTGGTGAAAAGGCTGTGAAATGCCATCTTAGCTTTCAGGTGATAACCGAAATCTATTTCTTTGCATTTATAAATAACAGTAATTTACTATGATAAAAGTTTTTTTCTCTGCTTGGAGAGATGGTTTTGTGTGTGTGTGTGGAAAGAACATTACATGTGTCTCCATACAGTTCCATGACTGAACTTCATGTGCAGTGCTCATTCATTGCACTGTTGTAAGCGTATGTCCATGTTTTATGTAGCTGGTGCGGAAAGTCTAGGTTACAGTGTGATTCAAAACTCCATTAGAAAAGCTTGTTTGTGTCCTGTTTCCAGGTGCAGGTCCTGATCAATGGAATCCCCTCTAAATGCTCTGGTGACTGTGGATTTGAGTGGAGTGCAGCCAGAACCCCCAGAGTCACAGGAATCAGCCCCACACTAGGTCAGTCACAGACACAAGTACCAGAGCTTGGCGTGGGCTGGAACAGACCTGTTCACCGACCTGAGCGCAGAAGTGCACAATCACTAAAACAGTATTTTTGTTGGTGGTTGTTGTCTTTCAGGATCGCACACTCTGGGTACTGTTGTGACCATCACAGGGTCTGGTTTCTCCAGGGAAAACGCTACAGTTTTAATTGGCGACGTCAAATGCTCTGTTCTACATATCGGCAGTAAGTTAAGCTATAAAGCCGGCAGTTACTTGTGAATGTTAATTTTCCATTCGTAAAAAGGGAAGAGAGGAAATATACAGTATTATCATAACTGTAATTAACTTATTTAATTAATTATTGTCAATTAAAGCCCAGAGTGGTTCTGCAGAATGAGAATTAAAGGATTGTGAGATTTGGTAGATACAGGAACTGCTTGGCAGCTGAATATTTTAAGACCTTAGGTCTGGATTTGTTGTCCTTGTATCATTGTCAAATACCATTTGACATGCTTACTTATCACAAAATTTACCTGCCCCACTTACTTAGTTGTGAAGAGATCTCTGTGTAAGATTATATTTCAGCTGTCTGAGCCCAGGCCTGGTGTTGTTGGAGAATACGATGGGTTGCAGCTCATGGGCTAATGGTGATTGTTTTTCCAGACTCCTCGCTGACCTGTCAGGTTGGCAATGCCAGTGCTGGCACCTACCCTGTCTCCGTCAGCTTTACTGGGCTGGGCCACAGTCAGTACAGTGGGGAGACAGGGCTTAACTTCACCAACCAACTGGGAGTAGTCTCTATCTCGCCATCTTCAGGGAGTATTGCAGGTACTTGTACATGTGATTCATTGTCTCCCAGGGAAACATACTCTAGCCCACTCTGCTATATAATGATCCTGTGTTGGTTTTCTTTTCTTTTTCTTTTTTTTTGAGGTCGGTTTTATTTTTTCAAACTTTGGAACCTTTATGAGGACACAGATCATTGACATTATTTTGGTAAAATGCCTATATTCTTTGTCTGGAATGAGATCCCTCAGAGTTGAAAAATTGTACATTGCTTTGGAGTTGGTTGGTGCCTTGCATGGCAGCCAATCGCCATTGGTGTGTAAGTGTGTGTATGAATGGATGAATGAGAAGCATCAATTGTACAGCACTTTGGATAAAGGCGCTATATAAATGCCAACCATTTACCATTTACCATTTGAATTCATATAAGAACTTGTGTGAAGCTGTTTAGCATTCAGATAAAATTTTGAAGTGAAGTAAATGGTTTTTGTCTCAAGAATGTTATCTTGAATTCTTTGTGATAGACTTTATGACAATATATGGCCAAAACCCTTGGTCTAACTGTTTCTTCACCTGTTGGCATAAAAGGAGGCACTCTCCTGACGGTGACGGGGTACGGCTTCAGCTCTCACACCGTGGTCCTGATCGGGGCACAGAGGTGCCCTATCGTCTCGGCGGATTTGGATCTACTCCAGTGCAGAACACCCCCGGTGAGCGCCCTGTCCTAAACCGGCACCATGACTGCAGTGTCATCTCTGATGAACAAGCTCAGCACTGACCATCACTGCAGTTCATTAGACAAAGCAAGAGACAACAATCCCCCTGGAGCAATGTGGGGTTAACAGCCTTGCTCAAGGGCCCAATAAGCTGTTCAGATCTTACTGTGCCTACACCGTTGGCTACCACCAACCTTCCCAGTCATGTACCTTAACCACTAGACTATTGGCCTTTGTTTTTCATATTTTCTCCTCTTTATGATTTCCAGGGAACAGCAGGGTCTCGTGCGGTGACTGTAGAAATGGGGGAGATGAGTGTGTTGGCGAGTGACCCCTTCATGTACGATGTAAAGCTGACACCTGTCATAACAACCATGAGTCCGCTGTGGACAAACGTGTTGGGTGAGTGCAGATTCTTCTCTGTAGAAATACATACATTACATGTTATTAGGGGGCTATTAGTAGATCTGACAAATGTCTGCCGTTTAAATACCAGGTTCCGCTGGAAAATGTAGCTAAAACACAGCTGATCAACTACCAACTGAGCTCAAGTCTTTCTGTCTCTCCATGTTCACAAGGAAGGGAAGAGTTGTGGTTTTAAATCTACCTAATCATATCCTCTTCTGTGTTTTATTCTGAAGTTGCCATGATAGCATGAAAGCCTTTGACAGTCTCATTGTTTGTGTCATGCCGTGCAAAGGCAATCCTGACAAACAGGTTTTCTGTTTTTTCCCCTAATTCCCTAACAACTCACATACTTAGATGACATACTTTAATGAATATGTAAGTTGACATTTTTAGGTTTGGTGCTGAATGGATCTGCTTCAGGTACTATCTTCTTGAGCAGGGAGCACCATACATCTCCCCTACTAAACAGGAAGAATACCAGAAACCCCCCCCCTTCATACCTAGAAGCAGATGCAAATAGCGGGTGGTAGCTGGTGTGAGGGAGTATGAGCTATAATACTGCAGTAGCAAGCAAAGGATGCAGAAGCAAGCCCGGGGAATGTCTGACTGTTGATATAAGAAGGCACTCCATTACTGATGTGTGCCTTTGATTGGATTGGTATGAAAAATGTTGTGCTTACCTGTTTGGTTGATTATGGAAACGTGTGTGCATGTGATTGGTCGGCACCATTTTACTGTGCAGTTCCATGACAGAACTTCATGTGCAGTGCTCATTCATTTCACTGTTGTAAGCACAGAGAATCTGGGTCCATTTTCAAATCAGCTGTGGCTGGCCTTGTCTCACAAGTGCCATCCAACTATGTTGAGTTTTGAAATATAACAAAGGTTTTCATGTACAGTACAGTAAATTGATGTAGGTCATACATGAACCTCAGGGTGGCACACGATGGAATGAATGCAACACACCGCTGTGCATCAAATTTTAATTTTGTCCTCTTTAGGACACACAAGTCTCACCATTCAGGGGACCAACTTTCAGAATCAAAGCCGCAGCAGCTCAGTCTTAATTGGTGAGAGAGATTGCGAGATCCAGCAGTGGTCTCCCAGCAGGATCACCTGCCGGCTGCCGCAGCTTCCCCCAGGCCTCTACAATGTGCATGTACAAGCTGGAACCTGGGGCTATACCACAACCAAGTAAGACATCTACCAGTATTATAATATTGGTCAGTTGTACAATAGCAGACATTCGAACATACACACAAATTGATGGGCCGTGACAAAGTATTGGCGAGTCACCATTAATTGTACTCTTATAGAAAAAATAGGGAAAAAAAAGATTTGTCATAGAACACAATTATGTTGTTTTGAAGATGTTTCTTTAATATGTAGTATTAATTCGTCAATGCACAGCTGAATACAAAAAAAGCATTTAAAGAACAGCTATTACATTAATATGCCTGGCAACTTGTATTGTTGTGTGACTCTCCTTTTGCATTTTGCTTAGCAATGGCACGAATGCTACCATGAAGTATGTCCTGGAGGTTACCGACATCTCTCCAAAGTGGAGCTCCCTCTATGGGGGAGCAAAGATGACGATCACTGGCTCGGGGTTCAGTTCCAACATTTCTGACAACGCAGTCTCCATAGGTAAGGGCCTAGGGCAAAAAACCATCTGTCTCAACAACTATTTTATGTCTTGTAATGAGACTTAAAATTTAATTTTTTCTCTCAAGCAGAATGTTTGCGGCGTCTCATCAATTGTCATCTCTCTCTGAGACATTGGGTGTGTTGTGTGACTCGTCCTGTGTTTTTCTCAGGCGGTACCCCGTGTGTTGTGACCTCTGCATCGGACCACCAGTTGGAGTGCATCTCACAGCCTGAGGAGAGGACCCACACGGTGACAAACCTGGGTTCCCATCCAAGTACGTTTAACTTAAGGCCTCTGGAGCCATACCAATCAGACTCGCAGAGCGAGAAGCAGAAGAACAAAAAAGATAAACCTGCAAATTCTTAACAGTGATGTGTTTGCTGTTACCATTACCCTTGAGGTGCTAGCGCGTAGAGAGCTTGGCGTGAGGAAACTGCACAATGAGATGTTCCAGGGCTTTCCTCCCAAGGACTCAGACCCTGCCCATGGTTTCAGGTTACGGAGAGGGTTACGCGTGGAATCCTTCGTCCCTGACTGTGTCGGTGGGGGGCACAGTGGCATGGCGTTGGGAGGCCCCCCGCTTCATCAGAAGCCTGGGGTACAGGGTCTTCAGTGTTGCCAAACCCAGCAGCACCAGCTATGATGGAGTGTCCTTCAACAGTGGAGACACTAAGACTGAGTCTGGTACAGCAAAGATGTCCTACACATTCCACCATTGTGAACTCTCTTTAACACAGCTAGATGTTCAATGCTAAGTCAGCCCAGCTGTTTGTATGCAGTATGATCAGAATTTAATTTTGATTAAATGCACTAATTGTTTTTCTGTGTGCTGCATATTAAATGTTTACTTGAAATATAAGTGTAACATCAGCAGCAGAAAGTATACATTTTAACATGCAACCAAGAAGGTGACACCGAAACTGTTTATGACTCAAATCTAGGGATCTGTGCCAGCAATGTAGATGGTGAAATTTACTAGTTATTAAACCTGATGATATTAAAACCATACACATAAAATAACACAACACAATCATATTTGGTTAAATTAAGAATACATTTACTGATTAAAAAAACATTAAAATATAATAACGAAAGAAACGTTGGCATGCATATCATTGGAAGGTTTTTCATCTGAGATTGAAGTGAAATAGTATCTGTATCTGGAATGACCATGGTAACATCGTCTCCAAAAATCACAAATGTGAGTTTGAATAAACTTTCAATGTAAAACTGAAATATATTATATACTGTACTTTATTGTGTGTATCATTTGGTAACAGGGTTCTTCAGCTATCGCTTCACAACTCCAGGAGACTACTACTACAGCAGTGGGTTTGTGGGCAACGGCAATCAGAAATTCCTGCAAGGAGTCGTGAAAGTGCAACCTCTGGAAGACAAACTCGGCAGGTTGAGTGTTACGGTTGGAGGAATCGAGGCAGAATACAGGCCAGGTACATGTCCAAATTCTACTTTTTCCACTGGGAAATCATTTCCGGATGTTCTTTTTTCTGTTGGGTTGTTGTGTGGTTGTGATTTGTTTACTATTGTGGTTGGGTTTACATTATTTTTGATGTTGTGTTTAAATGTTAAATGTAGGTGCACCACTCCACTACAGCAGCGCAGCGATGGAGTGCGTCTCCTCGGTACCTGACTGCTACCAGGACGTGGGGTCTTCTC
Source organism: Conger conger (assembly GCF_963514075.1). Taxonomy (NCBI): domain Eukaryota; kingdom Metazoa; phylum Chordata; class Actinopteri; order Anguilliformes; family Congridae; genus Conger; species Conger conger. Next base: position 44,941,062 of record NC_083768.1, on the reverse strand, counting down.
TGTCTGACGGGTTCATTGTGAGTTTCTTGGGCTGCTTCTCCCCCAAGGTCCACCGCATCTGGCCGGAGAGCGGCACTACCCATGACATCATCCACATTGAGGGCATGGGCTTCAGCAATGCCAGCTGTGCCAACGAGGTGAGGCGCTCGCACAGTCACTGAGAATGAATATTATGTGCTGAGAAAAAAATCATGAATACCAATGAAATTGGCTCCATCTTTGATACACAGCAGATTATATGAAAGTGAAAATGTTATAAATTGTTTTGCTTTTACATTTTGTTAAGTTTCCCCTTTGGATAGTCTTCCCATCAGTATGTTTCATCAGGGCAATGTTGTGATGAAATCCCATTCTGTTTTAAACAGGTTACAGTTGGGGGGAGTCCTTGTCATGTGATCAACAGCACCGTGGGCCAGATAAACTGTCGTCTCTCATTGGACAGTGGCTTGGAAGTGGGCGTCCGTCATCCTGTCTCTGTTCAAGTCAAAGACATCGGTACGGCCATCAACGTTGCGCCCAATGAGATTGATCGGCGCTTTGTGGTTCTGCCTGTCATAGACTCCTTGAGTCCCAACGCTGGCAGTACTGAGGGATACACTAGGCTCACTATCCAAGGCTCAGGGTTTTCGGAAGACCCACAGACAGCAGTGACCGTAGCCGGAATGCCCTGCCGCTTCAAGTTGGTGAACTACACCTCTATTACCTGTGAGACCTCCCCCGCCTCAGCACGCCCTGGGGTGGTGATGGTCAACGTGGGAGGAATCGCGGCCGCCTGTCGTTCAACCTGCGCCTTCCAGTACTCCCCCAGCCTCAACCCCCAGGTCACGGGCGTCTCCCCTGGCAGCGTTAATGGCAGCTCCACCATGGTGACCGTCTCTGGCTCCGGGTTCGGGAGCAGTCTGGATGATGTGGAGGTCTTCGCAGGGGACGTGAAGCTGGAGGCCACGGCCGTGACGGATAGCAACATCACCCTCGCCGTGGGAGTGATGCCCGTCGGTGACTACGCCCTGAAGGTGGTCATCAGCAGTAAAGGCCTGGCGTCGGGGTCTGCCACCCTGCAGAGCCCTGCCCAGGCCTCCCTCACCCCGAGCGCCGGGAGCACCAGCGGCGGGACGCCCCTGCTCATCACGGGAAACGGCTTTGTGCCCGAGAACACCTCCGTGACTGTCGACGGCTCCCCCTGCCGGCTGGAGCGGGTGATGCCGGATGAGGTCTCCTGCGTGACGGCAGCTCACCCAGTGGGTAGCGTGCAGGTGCAGATCAGCGTCCTCTCCGTGCAGTACCCCCCGCTAAAATTCACCTTCTCCCTATCAGAGACGCCGATGATCACAGCGGTAAACCCAGGAGCAGGGGAGAGTCTCAGCTCTTCCTGAAGCATAATGGAGTATGAGTGCTGATCTAGGATCAGTTTTGCCTTTTAGCTCATGATGGATAAGTTTGGGGCAGAGACAGTGGTAACCTGATACTATCAGATCCTATCAGACCTGCATCAAATACATTTGGATTCAAATACTTTTCTGTGCTCAATTGATTTTGCCTGGTGCAATTGAGCCAACCAAGAGGACCAGAAGGTGTGGTTTGCACTTTTTGAAAGTATGTCATAGGTCTAAATACACCGGACAAGCTCAGTACAGTATCTGAATCCAAAACAATTATGTATTTGACCCAGGTCTGGTTTTTCCTCATATGTTGATCCTTTGATACACAGAATAAGATGGCTGCTGAATTGTGTAAATAATCATCACTGTGTTTGAATATTCTTCTGGATATTACAGGATCCAGTGGAACAGTGATCACCATTTCCGGGTCGAGACTTGGCACCGATCTCCAGCACGTCTCCGTGATGATAGGCGACGCACAGTGCGACGTTTCGTCTGTCACTGACACAGAGATACAGTGTGTGGCAGGGGAGCGCCCGGGGGGCACGTTCCCGGTCATGCTCCGCCACGCCATCAAAGGCTACGCAGATTCACGGATTTCCTTCGAATACCACTGGGCCCTTATGAACGTCACGCCAAACCAAGGTAGGAAGCACAGGCTTCACACCTTCACCCACTGAAGCATAAGTGGGCTGGGAATCTGAATTACGGAGTGGTGTGCTCGATTGGTATACAGTATCTGTCCTGTGCATCTCATTTCTGCATTTTATGTGTGCAGGAGGCTATGGTGGAGGCTTGGTTCTGCGTGTGCACGGCTCCGGGTTCGACCCTCGCTCTTCACAGGTACTGGTCTGTGGGAAAGAATGCCCAGTACAGAGAAACATGTCCATGTCCACTCTTCTGTACTGTGAGGTTCCACCTAACAATGGTAAGGGACAATTATGCATACCCACACCTGTGGGAAGCACAATACCTCCGTCTTGTACATTCACAGACATTCAACTGCATGTACTGAAATGTGGGTGATGAACTTGAGTCCTGGAGGCCGCAGTGTATGCATGTATTTAGAGTCCGTTTCAAACAGCAGCCAGTTATGGACATGAGAACAAGATATGTGGAGTCTTTAGCCAATAAACTACTTTATCAAATCACTTCTGCTGAAACACACCAAAATTTTAGGCTAGTAAGTCATTCGGTGTGAGCAATACGAGATGGATGAATTCAGAATGTTCCACTCAACTATGGCTGGCTTCAGTTCTTGATAATCAAATTTAGTAAATAATGATCATCGTTTATTTCTTGGATAAAGATCACAGAAAACAGCTGGGCTACTTGGGCTACTTGGGTCCAACAAGTGACCCAACGGTTAGGTCTTCTCCTCACTGTTGGGTTCTTCATGCTGAAGAGCGAATGTGCTTCTGTCTGCACCAGGCACTGATGAGCAGCTGGTCTGCCCAGTGGAAGTTCTGCAAGCAAACACTTTGGAGTCTCTGTCCAGCGCCTTCACTTACAAATCTCTCCTGACGCCCTTCATTGCGGAAGTGTCGCCCCGCAGAGGGGGAACAGCCGGAGGCACCAGGCTCACAATTACAGGCTCTAATTTCAGGTACCTCCCAATCTGCCTATGCTAAGCCACACAGTACGCCCCACACAATGGGGAGGGATGCTATGGGCTGTGCTCCTTACAGGTAATCAATGCAATTCAAACACATTGCATTGCATTGAATTTTTACCTCCATAAACTTGCAAAGCAGGTAACTGTATATGTTATTTATTTAATTAATTAAATTTTATTATTTAGTATATTTAATGATTTTTTTTTTTGAGCAATTTTTTCCATGCTGCTGAATGGATGAATTCACAAAGCTTGTCTTGCGATGGTGATGAATGTAATTAATGCTGAATAATGTTTTGTACCTACAGCTCAAACAGCAGTGCAATCATGGTGACAATAGCAGGCTCTGTCTGTGACGTGGTCTCTGCCAACGACACCCACATTGTCTGCATTACCAACTCTCAGCCCAGATCCCAGGAAACCAAAGTTCAGGTCAACATCGATGACAGAGGCTTCGCAAACACGGTCAGTGTACGAACTTCACCACACCCAGAGAAGATTGGTGTAGCCCAGGGGTGTCAAGACTCCAAACTGACTCCAGTGTCTGCTGTCTTTTGTGCTTTTCAGCACTTGTGACTCATTGAAATCACTGCCAGGCTAATGAGTCCACACACCTTGTTTGAAAGGCTTAAAATGGCTGTTGAAAGAATACCAGAAACTCCAGCATACACTGCAGCCCTCTTAAGGACTAATATCTGACACCTTGGGCCCTGATATAATTTAATGTCAGACTTAGTATTAAGATTATGTTTAACTATTCACTTTGTGCATTTCAATAAATAGTTAATATTTATTGTATTAATAAAGTATTTCAGTTAATATATCATTGACTCAGTTGTGCTGTGCACTCTCTTCTTTAGGACAATGCTGATTTCTTCTACATTGATGTCTGGTCCTCCAAGTACACCTGGGGTGGCCTGTCACCCCCCGAGGCAGGAATGTTTGCCGTCATCACTAAGAATCAGACAATCTTGCTGGATACCAGTACACCAGTGCTGAAGATGCTTCTCATTCAAGGTACATTGTATCTGCTGTGTCAATATGTATCACTGTAAAACCACCAAGTATAAAGAAGAGGCTGATATTTCTCATGAATGATTTTTCTGTTGTATGTGCAGGTGGGACTCTGGTGTTCGATGAGGCAGATATTGAACTGCAGGCAGAGAACATTCTAATTGCAGATGGCGGTGTTCTGCAGGTACCGTGAATAGATAAGTCACTGCTTTCCAAAATTGGTGTTCATAATTCTGTCGCCTCGCATTCTGATTCCACTCTCCTGGTTTCCTGTGCAGGTTGGCACGGAGGCTGAACCCTTCCAGCACAAAGCCATCATTACGCTCCACGGGCACCTACGGTCTCAAGAGCTCCCTATCTACGGCACAAAGACCCTGGCCATCAGAGAGGGCACGCTGGACCTGCATGGTACCTTCCTCTCCTCACCCAAACCTCCACTGCTGATAACTCATTGCCCAAATGTACCCTGACAGTACAACACACACTCACACTCACACGCACACCAATGGCGATTGGCTGCCATGCAAGGCACCACCAGCTTATCAGGAGCAATTAGGGGTTAGGTGTCTTGCTCAGGGTCACTTTGACACACCCAGGGCAGGATCGACCAGCAACCAGCCTCCTGAACCAATGTCGCCCCCACACAGTGGACACAGCCCATGCTAATCCACTTGCCTCAATACAATCAATGAGTCCCTCTAATTAAGAGCAGCTATTTATGTATCTAAATATATTGAATCACATATTCATATTTAATTCTATATCACAGATATTTATAGATTTCCTGGCCCGGTGTCAAAGAAGGTGAAACCCTTGAGTTTCTTACTTTCCTACATGAGAACAAAATGTCAGTCCAGACAACAGGGAAAAAAAACTGACATGCTATTTTGAGACGAGCCAAAGTGAACGTGTCTAAAACTACCATACTCCCCCAGGTATACCTGTCCCAGTTCCTTGGACACACTTGGCTGTGACAGCCTCTGCTGGATCCACCACAGTGACCCTGAGGCTGCCTGTCACATGGAAAGATGGGGACGAGATTGTCATTGCATCCACCGGTCACAGGTAGATACATCTTTACAATATCTTTAGGTGATTTACTACAACTACATGGCAAACAAGATTGTTGTCTGGTACAAGATTGTTGCAAGGAGTGCTGCACAGTACATGACAGGGGGAGGGGGGAAGATTTCCTTGGCACATTACATGACCTGGGGGGGACTTCTGCCCATTCACAGAGATCAGGGAGCAGGTGCCAAATTCCGAGAGACTCCTGGACCTTCCAGGAGAAACAGTCCAGTAACAATCGCTCCTGGTAATTGAAAGAAAAGGAGTTTGTAAACACTAAACTTCGAATTTGGGGAACATTGCAACGCTACTCAGTTTTGGTGCATTCTCTAAATTGACTGAAATGACTATACAGGTCTGACCTAATTTTGCGACGTGATGGTTCTGGGAGAAAATTTGGCACTCGTTTTTCCCATAGGGAAATTAATTGCTACCGAGTTGAGGTGTCTGAGCCCAACTGCTGTCGCAAATTTGCCCTGCCAGTTTGACCCCACAATTTACCTGGTTATTAAGTTAGCTATCAAGGCTGTTAGTTCCACAATCTTATCTTGAACAAGGTTACAGACACCTGGCAATTATATATAGTAATAATCCATTAAAACAAAATAAATAAATACAAATAAAAATAAAGCAGCAAAGAAAGTAGACTAGCTGGCTTGCACACAAACTAGGTAGCGTTGCTGCCAGCCAGGAAGCTAGCTAACTGCTTGCTCTGTTAGCCAAAAGCATCCAAACTAGGCTAATAATGTCACACTAGGCTACACCACTTAACATTATGTTAGTTAGCTAACTAGAAGGTCGGGCGGCTAGAAGGATCATTTGGCTAGCCTAGCATTCTTGTCTTTTGAGTTAGAAAAACTAATGCAGATTCAGGCAGGCTGAGCTAGCAAGCTAGTGATACTGAGGTTAAAACAGTTTAACTGTAGATAAAACATTAAAACATTTTGTCAGTTACATTCATTTGCTAGAAAACTAATGGATTCGCCAGTGACCTACAATTACAGGTTACATGTATAACTACTTTGTAGTTCTTTGCTTACAAGCCCTTCGTACAGTCTTGTACCTTTATCATTTTTTCAAGAAATTGCAATTGATCTTGAATAATTTGATACTAATACAATAACCTGATACTAAATAAACAAACAAATCTTGGGACTGTTTGGTAGTTTCACATTGAATAACTTCTTGTAAAAGTCAACAGCAAAAATGAATGCGGAAATCTCTTCCAGGACCCTAGGGGTTGGGCGGTGACAACAACACCTCGGTACTCTTTTGACATACTGTGGTGAAGTGTCGATTCATTCTTTGTCAAAAATCCACGTGTCTCGCAGGCACAGCCAAAGAGAAAATGAGGTGAGGAGAATCGCCTCAGTATCGGCCGATGGAAGGACCCTGACCTTGACGGAGCCCCTGACGTACACCCATCTGGGGGTGTCTGTCACCCTGCCTGACGGGACGGTGTTTGAAGGGAGGGCGGAGGTTGGCCTCCTCACCAGGAATGTTGTTGTCCGTGGCTCAAACAACATTGAGTGGAATGACAGGATTAAGGCTTGCCCAGAGGGGTTCAACACAGGTACAGCCAGAAGGGAGACAGCTTCAGCTCATGGAGTCCCCTCCTGCCTCCATGCTTGATAGTATTGTGGGGATACATCCCTTTGGTATAGCACAAGTCATTTTGTGTAGCCTACCCCATTGTATGAGCATAGTGTGAAAACCTGCAACATCTGCTGTTAATGGCATCGCAATTGCAGGTTCTCTGCAATTCACACACTTGTTATGGAATTAGTAATTGACTCCATGGAATTACTAATATTCTGCCAAAGAAATTTGCTCTTTATACCGTGCTGTTGCATGCTGTCAATTTGTCAAGTCAATTTGTCAAAACATGTATGCATACAAATAATGTTCATATAGGGGAATGATTAAATTTTTCCCTTCTAGGGGAGTTTGCCACCCAGACTTGCTTCCAAGGCAGGTTTGGTGAGGAGATAGGAAGTGATCAGTTTGGTGGCTGCATTATGTTCCACGCCCCAAGACCCAGTGAGAATCTGGCAATTGGACGAATTGAACATGTGGAGGTAAACCATTGATATTTATATAATTTCAAATATTAAGATTGATTAAAAGATGAAAGCCTTCTTCTATGTCTTTTTTGATTGTGCCCTCTGCAATATCATTCTCTCAGAGTGTATTTAGGGGGGTATCCTCTTGTGTGTGATCTCTTCTCTGTCCTTGGGATTACTTACCCAGATAGTTTAAACATGAGTACAGCTAGAGGCACCCAACCGTTGCCTTATGAATATCTCCAGATAATTATTGTCTTGCTTTAGAACTCTTTAGAACTGTAGTTACATAAGCTGGGTTGCAGTTGGAGATAGGAGGCTTCTGATTTGAGTCAGAGGTTCACACTGAAGAATGCAGTTGTAGGTTCAGTCAGCCTTTGAGTAATAAGCCTTTTATCTCACCTCCCTCCAGGTCTTCCATGCTGGCCAGGCCTTCAGGCTGGGTCGCTACCCCATCCACTGGCATCTAATGGGAGACGTGCGTTTCAAGTCTTACGTGAGGGGCTGTGCCATCCACCAGACCTACAACCGAGCGGTGACCATCCACAACACCCACAACCTGCTGGTGGAGAGGAACGTCATCTACGACATCATGGGTGGTGCCTTCTTCATAGAGGATGGCATCGAGACGGGAAACGTCCTGCAGTACAACCTGGCCGTGTTCGTTAAGCAGACCACCAGCCTGCTGAATGACGATGTCACCCCGGCCGCCTACTGGGTCACCAATCCCAACAACACCATCCAGCACAACGCCGCTGCTGGCGGGACCCACTTTGGTTTCTGGTACCGCATGCACACCCATCCGGATGGCCCGTCCTACACGCCTTACGTCTGCCAGAAGAAGGTGCCCCTCGGCAAGTTCTACAACAACACGGTGCACTCGCAGGGCTGGTTTGGCCTGTGGATCTTCCAGGACTACTTCCCCGCGCGGACGGGCGGGTGCCACGTCCGCACACCGCATCCGGCCGATTTCCGAGCCCTGACCACCTGGAACTGCGAGAAGGGGGCAGAGTGGGTGAACGTGGGGGCAGTGCAGTTCAGCGACTTTGTGATGGTCAACAACGAGAAGGCAGGCATTGAAGCCAAGCGGATCTTCCGCCACTATGTGGCGGGGTTCGGGGAGGACGGTGGAGCTGTGATGAAGAACTGCACCATCGTGGGGCACCTGGACGAGCTGGGCCTTGGCAGCAGCTTCTGCTCCAAGCGGGGGATCATCCTGCCTCTGGACGATGGTTTGAGCGTCCTCTCCACCACCTTCATCAATTTTGACCGGCCCTCCTGCACTGCCCTCGGGGTGACGAAGATAGACGGGACGTGTATAGACCGCTGTGGAGGGTGGAGTGCAAGGTTCGCCGGGACCCAATACTTTAACTCCTCAAACAAGGCAGGGTTCAGATGGGAGCATGAGGTAGTGCTGATTGACATGGACGGCTCCCTCACAGGTAGTTATCATTACAGCGGTCACATTAGAAACAGTGCAGCACTCTTATCTAGTGAGAGAACATACCAGAACATTCATGCATCCAGTCTGTTTCTTACCTTGTACACAATTCCCAATAGACGTAAATATAATTTTGGCCACATTTCTATTTTTGCTTAGGAATTATGAATATGAAGTATAGATATGCTGCAGTATTTCAGAGCCAATCACAATTCACAATTTTCATAGTAATTCAAACTGTTTATAATTCATGCCAGGAGCCTTTATAAATATCAGTTTAACAACCAACATTTAATACGCCACTCCTAAAATCCCCTACAATACCTGTACCTTACTGAGCGATGTTGATGCATAGCCAGGGCATTCCACAGTACCTGTGACCATGCAGTGCTCTGAGTCAGTGGGTTTGTTCCCTCCAGGCAACCCTGACCAGAAGGTGGTGCCACAGAGCCACCTGCTGGACCCCGCCCATTGCACGGCGGATGCAGCGTGGAGCGTAGGGTTTCCAGGCGCCATCTGCGATCACACCGTCAACTTCCACCGTCTGGCCTTCAACTACTATTCCCTGCATGCCAAGAACGTCAACCTGACCAATTCACACGGTATGGCAATGTCTGTGTATACCACACCCAAGCTTAGCACCATGTTTCTGTTAGCCCGTTCTCATAGTCTGTTAGTGTTTGAGATAATATAATATAATAGAGCTGCCCACTTTCTGTCAATCGTGAAACTGACTTTAAAATACTTTCTCAATTTTTATATTTTTGGTTTCTGAAATAAGAAATGGTGTTTTCCCGAATGAGTTGGTTAACCATGTTTACCTATGTTTTAGTGCTGATGCTACTGTTTGTATTCTTTGTGAAATAAGATACTGGCTTGGATTCAAGCCGCACTTGTGCTCGACTTTAACTTACAAGTGTTAGTTTTTCTCTTCAGGCTCTAGTATAGTTCCATATTTAAGAAAAAGAATGACCCACAGGTATGGCTGGATGGCACTTGTTCCTTCTACAAAAACCTACAACTGGTATTTTGATGGGATGGATCACATCACAAACATGCACTATAGTGCCACGTTTTATGGATTCAGGGTAGGTGAACATCCTGTTTCAATGGATTTGTGTGATGCCTCATACCACCAGAAACAAGAAACATTCATTTTGTTGTTCCTATGATGTTCTCTGCCATACTCAGTATTTATTTACATTAAATCATGATAAATGGGCATTGTGCAAAAGTCACCCCCTCATGTAATGGCTGTGTTAAAAAAAATGTTATTGTTTAGATATTGGCCCAATAACTGTATGTATTATATTGGGACATCAATTTAAATTAAATTGAATTTCTGAAGCAAATATCAAATATGAGAATCAAGGAAAGATTTATTTATTTATCCCTTAAGTTCCAATGGCTGAAATACCACAAATGGTCATGATTTTTCTTTTAAAAGATTTAAAGGCTTTATCCAGAATGGTTATAAAATCAATTCAGTTGGCGTAGCCAGAAAATATATTTTGACATAACATCCTATTTATTTTACTTTTTTGCTGAATAAGACAAAAATGTTGCCATTGAGGTAAGACAGTTTGACTCATTTCAAGATTTCCCGATGGGGTAAGAAAATTTCAATTGTCAAGTAAACAGTAACTTAAAGCAGGCTAATATTTTCTACTTGAGAGAAAAAAATCTTGCCTTACTACAAGACTAAAATGCTTGTTAATACAGTCACTTTTCCAGTGTTCTGTTCTAGAATGTCCCTGAAACTAGTTTTTTTTGTTTTTTAGATTTTGCATCAATGTTTTCCAAATGGTACATTACTGAATTCATGTTACAAACAGCACAGTGAGTTTAGTATGGCCATGTTTTCATTTGTCTATTATCCTCCTACCTCCTACCAGCAACAAGACTACGTCATCATCAACCATGACCTGACCCAGAGTCCAGACAGGTTCCACATAATGGATTTCAGAAATGGTTCTGATCACCCTCTGGACTTCAACACAAATGTGAATGGGGACTGGTTCTTCAATGAAACCTCCAAAACGGTTTACTACATTAGTGAGTTGACTTTATTTTGACTTGATTAAATATTCATCTGGCATAAATCTGTTAACGTTAAATATAATGTTCTAGTTCTAAATCAGCTGGATTTGTAATTTCTGTTTGGGGTGAGTTCGTCCATTGATCCAACCACTCAGTTTCAATGACTAATGTCCCTACCGTACACTAACAACAGCCTTTGTTTGAAAAGCCACACATGCGAATGTTAAGAGAAGAGAGTGTGTGAGAGTGATGTTACTGTCCCCCTGATGCTGCTGTCTTATTGGTTGTGGACTCTCTCCGTCCTTCAGTATCTGGGAACCACAGCGAGGGGAGTGTAAGTCCCAGCGTGGATCCCAACATGAGAGACGTGCACATTTGGTTCTATGTGTACCGCTGCTTCTATAGGAACTGCGTCGCCCCTCCCATTGTACCACCTGCCGCTGTACCAACTGTCCTGTCCATAAGACCAGAAGACAGAGGCATTGTGTAAGTCTATTACTTATTACCTGCTGTCATAACTGACGAAAAGGAGGAAGAATCTAATCTATGATTAAACAGGGTTCCGCTCAATGAGCTATTGCATTTGAACACCTCTGCATCCATCGTTTTTCGCCAAATGTTTGGGGAAGAAACCGAAGATTGATTTTTCTTTTTTCTTTCACCGTTTCCAGTTATTGGTCCAATGAGTCTTTCTGGAAGTCATCCCCAGAAAATAACTTTAAAGTACCAGTAGAAGGATCTGATGTGGTGGTTCCAAGAGGTAAGATGGAGTATTCTGTTCTGTCCCCATTATAAATAATTTTTGTAACCACTGAATAAATCATTTGTGCAAATATTAGTCATTGAGACTGATGTCAGTCAAACCCCTTTGTTGATTTCGATAGGGGTTTGGCTTATCATGGATATCAGTGTTCCCTCACTGGAAAAACTCACCATATTCGGGGTCCTGGAAATCCCAGACACCATGAATGAGACGTCCGTATCTATGACCAACAGCTCTGTCCAATACAGAATGGTCATTCTGAGTACAACTTACATCTCCATTCAGGTCAATTGCGCACTTTTGATTTTCCTCCAGATAAACATGGCATTAATCTGCTGAAGAAACAATATTATGCTGTTACCCCACTATTCTTACTGTACATCTCTTTGCTTGCAATATCTATTTTATGGTGGTTTATTCTCACCACTGTTTAAGGGTGCTTCCCACTGGGGAGTTTTTTTATGCCCTGATATGTCTTAATATGTCCTAATAGGGAGGAAGGCTTATCGCAGGATGGCCGGACGATCCCTTTAAAGGCGAACTGCACATCATTCTCAGAGGAAACCACCGCACCCCAGACTGGCCTCTGCTATCAGGGCCTAACCAGGGGTCGAAGGTGCTCGGTACGGCATTGCCCCCCTAACCCAATTCAGCGTCTGCTCCAGTCATGGACGTTTCTGCCTAAATTGTTCTGCGTCTCTGAGCATGTTGTTGGCCACTGTATTGCAGGTGTCTTCGGATCTCTGGATCTGTACGGGATGCCTCACAACATCTACCACACTAAACTGAACAGCACCGCTTCGGTTGGGTCCACCACACTCTCCCTGCGTGAGGCTGTGGACTGGCAGGTCAGCAGCTGGATATTAACTCTAAAGTACTGGTTCACATTACTGTAGGATCTCGCTCACAGTATTACTCTCTGTTAATCACAGCTGTGCTATCAAATACATCAGTATAATTCAAGTAATAATCTGTAAGTAGGAATGTAACGAGGATGTAATTTGCGGTGTTTCAAAAATCTGAATTGAAATCAGAATTGTTGGTAAGGGTGTGTTGTTGGTACTATAGTGTGTGCACACTGCACACACAAACTGATTTGATGTAACACATTGATGTTAAAGCATGAGTGTTCCTGAAACTATGAACGCTAGTACTGGATTTCTCTCACGCGCACTCCATTCCAGGTGGGGGATGACATTGTGATATCCACCACGAGCTATGACCCCTGGGAGACGGAGACTCGGAGAATCACGGCCGTGTCGGCAGACGGGCTGACCCTGACCCTTAACCAGTCTCTGTCCCACACCCATATCGGTTAGTCCATCTGAACGTCACCACACACTACCGAGCACTAGCTCTGGGCTAGTGGCACTGGAGACAGATAAAGCCCTGTGCATGTGAAGGTGAAGGAGTGCTCTCTCTGTCCTGCTTGCAGGTGAGCTCCACAGCATCCAGGGCTCAGCCAGGAGCTACAGACTGGCAGCGGATGTTGGGCTACTGAGCAGGAACATCAAGATCATTGGGGAGGACTACCCTGGTTTGTACAGGGAATCGTTCGGAGCCAGAGTGATGGTCGGCACCTACACATCTGGAGCCTCGTACAGAGGTACAGCTGAGCTATAATGAGTTATAATCATTATTATTCAGCTATTGTTGTTTTTACTTCTTTAATATATGGATTATATATACTTATGGTGGAAAGGTGAATTTCCCCAGTGGGGAACAAGTCTGGGTTAAAGTATATTATATAGCATTCTTCTGTTATGCTCCGTTTTGTCTTAAAAAACATTATGTAATTCTGCAAGCAGACATCACCAGTACATCACCAGTAATACCAGTAATAAAGCAGTATAGTTTTAGTATTGAATATAGAACTATAGTTCATTGCACTCCAGAACTCCTCTGTTACTACCAAAAAGCCAATTCTGTTCTTTCTACTTTTGGTTGATAGGCCCTCATATAATAGTAACATGTCCTTGAATTAGAGAACAGCATTAGTGCTGTTCTTGCAGTTTCAAGGAACTGCTTTATAACAGCTGAGACAGCTGAACAGCTGGACACTAAGAAGCGGAACCTGAAAAGCTTTCTGTTTGTTTTGTCTGTTTCGGTTCATTATTTGTGCCCGCAACCAGTGAAAGGGAAAGGGGAGTTCTATCATTTTTCATTTGTCCTTGTTGTCTCTCTATCAGCAAACAAAACCCTGGCGAAATTGCAGATCACCCTGTGTCCAGCGATTCTCTCCTCCCAGGGGTGTCTCACAGTGTGTGACAATTAGATTAAAGGCTAAATTCTTGTTAATGTATTTTTTTCCCCTCAGGAAGTGCCCAGATCAGGAATGTTGAGTTCTATCACACGGGTCAGGAAGGGTACCGGGACTTCTATGACCCACGCTACTCCGTGGCCTTCCTCAATCTGGGTGACGTGAGTACTACTTACCCTGCCCTCTTATGGCCATGTCAGGAAGTGCACGTGTCCATGCATAATTATATGTGATTAAAAGAAATAACACTTAGTTGGGAAACAACACTGCAGGCATCAATATCTCAAACTGTGTGCATTTTTAAACTGCCTACATGGCATCAAATATCATAGTGCATACAAATGGTTTATGTATTTCTTTCTCTTAGATCACCAGCAATGATTCCTACATCCAAGGCTGTGCTTTCCATAATGGCTTCTCTCCTGCCATTGGTGTTTTTGGAACAAACGGCCTGAGCGTGGACGACAACGTCATCTACTTCACTGTCGGAGAAGGTAATGTAATACTCGGAGAAGGTAATTTAATTTAATAACTTTGTGAACTTAAAGGTGTTTAAGAGAAGACAGCAACGGTTATGCTTTGTTGTCAGCATCGTTCTAGTTTGCTTTCTGATACATAGGAATCAGAGTTTGGGGCAAGAACAACAAAGTCCGAAGAAACCTAGTGACCATGTCTCTGTGGCCCGGGTCCTACCAAGGCAGAGAGGAGGCTTTCAACTACGAGTGGAACGCTGCCATCGAAGTCAGTGCCTTTTCCAGCATTCTGCAGCAGAAATTCACCTCTGTTTTCTCTTGTACCACATTGCTTGGCCATGTATCATTGGAGCATTATGTTTCTGATGGTATTAAGACAGTACTATGCTGAGTAGTAATCAGTATCTCACCATGTTCTGCAATCCTGTACACCGCAGCTTATGACCGATCCATTTTATAAAGTGTTCAAACATTTGTAAAAAAATTTCAGAGGGATGAAAGGAAACTGTGTTACCCATAAAGGTGTAAGATCACATTTAGTTACAAAGGCTCGGTCAATTAGAATGTTCTGTCAGGGACATAATTAAGTAAAATATGTTTATTCTCTGAATCCAGTGGTTCCAACAATCAATGCCCTCATTAATATGTCCTTATTAATAAGATGTTCAGCAATCTGAATACTGAACATAAGTGATATTGGCTTTATGTTTTATGTGATTCTTTTTAATGAGACCAGGTGTGTGAGGAGTGTGTGAGGAGGTAATCCTGCTTAGTTATTGAATATCTCAAAAAAATATTTTTTACTTCTGCTTCCAACAACAGTGGTGATCTTACAGTTCTTAACTGAACTTTCTAATGATGATGTAACATTCCCTCTTGGTAATTGAAAGCAGTGGAGCTTGAAACAACTGACAGCCTTTTCTCACAACCTTCTCAGCCACCCTGCGGTTAAAACTCTAAAAAGCATTATTTGTTGATGTCTCAACAGGTGAACGAGGGAAGTAACGTAGTGCTGCAGGACAACATCGTGGCTGGTTTCGAGAGAGTGGGGTTCCGCATTGATGGAGAACCTTGTTCAGGTAACAGTCTCCCAAGATGTGCTGTTCTGCTGCTTTATATCCAGAGTGCACCATAACTCCTACCCCTGAAGCAGCCTTGAAGGCTTCTTCCGTAATGTGTAAACGCTAGAAACAGGAAAGCAACTGTGCTTGGTTTGCTGTAACACCAGGTGCACAGATATTAGGTAAAGGCTGACCTTTTTTGACCTTCATCTTAGGGTTTTTTCATCTATCGCATATTTTTCAAGATGTCTGTTATTCACACGACTGGTGATTGCAGGGATGGAGAACCCGGTGGAGATGTGGAAGCAGAATGAGGCCCACGGAGGCCTGTACGGGGTGTACCTGAACAGAGATGGCCTGCCCCACTGCACCCTCATCCAGGGCTTCACCGTCTGGAGGAGCTTCGATTACGGAATCTACTTTCAGGTAACAGCATTCAGTCATGCCACAGTGTTCAGGAAGGCCTCATTTCCCAGCGACTGAGCGCAACACTCAAAATCCAGATTAGGTCTGCCTTCCTATATTAGAAGTATTGGGAAAAATCCATTAAAAACATCTTTTTTTGTGCTAGATTACAGCATTTCAAGTGTGCTGGTATGTTGTAGGAAACTATTCTGTGGTACTATAGGCTTGTATTTTATGATAAAGGTGAATGGTGTTTGGTAAGTATGCAATGGGATAATAGGACAAACATAGTATGATATAGGTAAATGGCACCACTGAGTGAGGTTACCATGGGCACAATATTGTAAGAGATTATAGATTAGGCAGGGTGTGGCAATAGGAGTGAGCCAGGTAAATGCCATCACTGGAGAAGGTCAGGGCAGAGTTGTTTTTCCAAATCCCCAGCTCCTGAAGTTTAACATTGTTTCAGGTGGCCATGAGCGTTCTGGTCCACAACGTCACCTTGGTTGATAACGGAATGGGAATCCTGCCCATCATTTACACACCTCCCTCCCTGTGGCACCAGTACACCAACAAAGTGGTCCAGGTTCAGGTGGGTGAGGAGAGCAAGGCGCTATTTCTCCATTGCTGGACTTTCTTTCCGGTACATTCCAGAGAATCACTTTGCCTTTCCTTCTCTGTAGGATGCTCTGATTGTGGGTAGCAGCCCTGAATTCAACTGCTCTCAGACCCTCTCTTCCAGCATCACCTACATGCGCCTCAGCAACCAACACAGATCGCCCAGGCCTCCTAATGGTACTGAGCTCTGCAATGTTCATAATGCTGACTGCGTGACTGAGTCTGAGGATATGTTATCTGAGACATTGCATTATATCGCTTGCAGATTCTGTAACTAGAGTATTTTTCTTTGTGTGATACAGGGTCAAGGAGCGGAATTTGCTGGCCGACTTTTGCATCAAGGCACAATCACGCACCAACTGAATCTCATGCCGGATTAATGAGCTACAATGCCATCAGTGGGCTAATGACAGTGACTGGTGAGGGCCTCGTTATTTTGACCATTTTCTGTGGAGTTCATGCAGGGTCTTTTGACTTGATGCAAAAGAAGACGTCTACAGAACTCTTGAAGTGAAGAGGGGTGTGTGTGTGTTCACGTATTTCCTAGATACCACGTTTGTGGGATTCAAGCGCGTGTGCTCGGGGGAGATGGATGTGATGTTCATGACCAATCCTCAGAATGAGGACCTGCAGCACCCCATTCACGTGGAGAGGTTGACCCAGGAGGACAGCATACTGGACGCCAAGGTGCACATCCACAGAGCGGATGTGAGGTGAGGACTTTTAATTGTCCTTTGCGTTTCTTTTATATTTATTCAGAGCCAACACTACTAAAACATTTGGGTTAAGTACAGTGCATTTCCTGATAATGGTGTGTCCCCAAATAGGTTGCATTTGTAGATTCAGTTGTCTGAGTGACATTTTAACAATTTCTTTAAACTGCATACTCAACTGTATGGTCACTATAAATACATATATTTACTTGGGTCATGTGAATGAAAAGTGTGCTGCTGGTGTGTCCCTCTTACAGCAAGGCCAATCCCTCTGACTGTGTGGACATGGACTGTGACGCCAAGAAGAAATCCATGCTGAAGGACCTGGATGGGTCCCTCCTGGGCTCCGTGGGCACGGTGGTGCCCCAGTCAGAGTTTGAGTGGGACGGGGACAGCAGGAGGGGCGTGGGAGACTACAGGATCCCCAAAGTCATGCTTACTTATCTCAACGGCAGCCGCATCCCCATTAACAAAATCGCCCCCAATAAAGGTGCGTGTCATTTTAACCGTTTCAACACTTATTCATTCAATAGCTGCATTTTTACACATACAACAGGTCCGCATCATGTTATCCAAAACAAATCCTAATTTCATCCATAGACCTCAACATAGGAGACACAAAGGAAAACCTAGTCTTACAGGTTCTGTTGGTATTTCTATTACCAGTCAGATTTTTCTTCTTTAAAACACCCCAAGCGCTTAACTATTGTTCATTGCGTTCTCTTTTACTGGCCGATAAGGTAGTTATAAGAAAATGAAAGGGTGGCATGTAACTGTTGAGTGACTAGTGAGTAGTGAGTGATGAGTAAGTAGTTGTTACATAGTTCTAGTCTAATGTCATAATGTCAACAAAAGGTAGATACACCTACATATGGTAGCTATGACAGTTCAGGAAGCCTTGAGTTGTAAATATTGATCCAATGAAAATCTGGAAATATATTTTTATATATATATATAGGTTTAATCATGGTTTTTGATTTTTTTTTCCAGGGATAATCCGTGATTCCAGCTGCACATACATGGCTTCGTGGCAGAGCTACAAGTGCTTTGGCCTGAACTATGAGATGCTGGTTATTGAGAGCATGGATGCAGACACAGAGACCAGCCGGCTGTCCCCTGTGGCTGTGCTGGGAGACGGCTATGTCGACCTGCTCAACGGTATGGCTTAAGTTCCTCATAGCTTTGTTTTAAATTGAATATCAATGGAGCATTTTATTGGGAATGCTTGTCTGTTTTTTTAATCCCTTACACTTTTAAACATTTTAACAATTTCTTTAAACTGCATACTCAACTGTATGGTCACTATAAATACATATATTTACTTGGGTCATGTGATTGTCAGCATAGCAGTTGCATGCAATTGTTCGATGTAAGGGCCCTGTTTATACAAATTTGTTACAATGGTTTTTTAGATGCAAAGCACCTAAAGGCCTGGCTTGGAACTCGCTCACTCACAGTCAGTCACTTTTAGCAGGCTGAAGATACTCCATAAGAGGGAGCTTTTTTCACTCATGGTGCTTTGTGTCAATAACTCTGTCCCTTTTTGGATAAGAACTTAAAGGTACAATAGGTAAGATTTTTGTGTTAAAATATTGTTACAAGACCATTATAAATCCCTTCCTATAATTGAACCTGTGTTTATAGTGATTAAATTCGGGTTTCAAAATATGTAGTTGACGGGCCGGCACTCTACAGCTGTACAATAATTGAAGCTCATTGGTTGAAAATTGGTTCTAATTGCCACAGCCAATGGCATTTCAACTTCAGCGCGTTCAAAGAGAAGGGGTGGAATAAACAGTGTTGTGGTTTGAGCGTTTTTGTTGCTGCAATTCCTCTCTTGACCTTTAGAAGTCCGAAATGACCTATTTTACCTTTAATGTCTTCATTTTACAAAACAGTGAGTAAAATCATGTAATTACTGGATGGTTATGTATGTATTGCATAGTAACGTCAGTACTCAATGGAGGACAAAGCTTTTATTTTTCCAGCACGTTGGATTAAAGCAGGCGCGTGCTTTCTTGTGTTAATTTGGCGCAGGTCCCCAGGACCATGGCTGGTGTTACGGGTACACGTGCCAGAAGAGAGTGTCTCTCTTCCACAGCATCATCGCCACCAACAAGTCCTTCGACATTTACTTCACTAGAGCAAGCCCTCAGGCGCTACGGTTAATGCTGCTCAATGCTGACACCTCAAAGGTTAGCCCTACGGAAGCACGTTAGCATGTTATCATGATGCCCTATGGAAGCACGTTAGCATGTAATCATGATGCCATACAGAAGCACATTAGCATGTTATCATGAT
Source organism: Conger conger (assembly GCF_963514075.1). Classification (NCBI taxonomy): domain Eukaryota; kingdom Metazoa; phylum Chordata; class Actinopteri; order Anguilliformes; family Congridae; genus Conger; species Conger conger. Next base: position 44,921,848 of record NC_083768.1, on the reverse strand, counting down.
GCCCTCCAGAAGCACGTTAGCATGTTATCATGATGCCATACAGATGCACCTTAGCATGTTAGCATCATGCCATACAGAAGCACATTAGCATGTTATCTTGATGCCATACAAATGCCCATTAGCATCTTATCTTGATGCCATACAGATGCACGTTAGCATGTTATCATCATGCCATAGAGAAGCATGTTAGCATGTTATTATAATGCCCTATGGAAGCATGTTAGCATTTTATCAGGGTACCATGCAGAAGCATGTTAGCATTTTATCATGATGCCCTACAGAAGCACGTTATCATGTTATCATGATGCCATACAGACGCAAGTTAGCATGTTATCATCATGCCATACTGAAGCACATTAGCATGTTGTCATGATACCCTCCAGAATTACATTAGCATACCATGATACCATGCAGAAGCATGTTAGCATGTTATCATGATGCCCTCCAGAAGCACGTTAGCATGTTATTATGATGTCCTCCAGAAGCACATTAGCATGTTATCATGATGCCCTCCATAGGCACGTTAGCTTGTTATCATGATGCTCTCCAAAAGCATGTTAGCTTGATGCTAACGTGCTTCAGCCTGATACAGAAGCATGTTAGCATGACGCTATCACGTATTTGCAGGCTTTACCAGGGGTGTGTGCGACAGGTGTTATTGAATGGTCTTCCATGGCAAAAATGCTCTGTGCGAATCAAGTGTCATTTCAAATGAAGAGTGTACACGCAACATTTGATATATTACATATATATTCTCCCACTGTATATTACACCGGGAGAATATACATTGATAATACAAATCAAACCTGGGTCAAATATGCAATTTTTTTGGATTCAAATGCTTTACTGAGCTTGTCTGGTGTATTGGACCACATAAAATACTCTCAAAAAGTGCAAACACCGCCTTCTTGTCCACAGAAAAATATTTGAATCCAAAACAATTGCGTACAGGGGGCCACAGGGGGCTCAGGCAGTAAGAGCAGTCGTCTGGCAGTCGGAGGGTTGCCGGTTCGATCCCCCACCCGGGCTGTGTCGAAGTGAGCAAGACACCTCACCCCCAAATGCTGGTCGGTGCCTTGCATGGCAGCCAATCGCCATCGGCGTGTGACTGTGTGTATGAATGGGTGAATGAGAAGCATCAATTGTACAGCGCTTTGGATAAAGGTGCTATATAAATGCCAACCATTTTTTTATATAAATGCCAACCATATCTGGAACACATATACAGTAGGCTATAAAAGAGGTTCCAGTATACAGCCAGTATACAGTCTATGCTCAATGAATTGTGACTTTATATTTCTCAAGAGATTGTGTTTATTTGCAGGCCGTCAGGGTCGCCATATTTTATTCCAACCCTCAGCGTCTGGACGTCTACGTCCACAACACACTGGTGGCGCCGACAAACGCGCTCTGGAACAGTGACCACTCTGACTACACTCTCCAAGAGCCTTCTTTTTACGGTGCGGCACTTCAAACTCTTTATAAAAGTGGTTAATAGCAATTAAGTACATTTAAAAGAAATGATCCAATGTGTGAAGATGTGTGTGGGTGTGCGTCACCAAACAGCTCGTCCTCCTTGTCTTTTCATCGTAGGCGAATATTTTCCCCAGCCGAGCTCCGGAGCCCACGGGTCCAACTCTTTCGACGACACCTACAAAATGCAGAACGTCCTTCTGCGTGGCTCCACCCCCGTGGAGATACGCACCTCCCCCCTCCTCTTCATCTCCTTCCGCCTGCCTGCCATGACCGTCGACGAGTTCTACGGCGAAAACCTGGTGAGGAACCTGGCCCTCTTCCTGAAGATCCCATCGAACATGATCCGGATCACCAAGGTGATCCGTGAGGGTGAAGCCCGACGGCGCAGGCGGTCCACAGGCCTGACGGTGGAGACAGAGTTCAGGCAGCCTCCGCAGCAGAACCTCACCACCGACAACACCAGTGGTACGCATACGCTTATGTGTTTGTACTGCATCGTTACTATCTATGAGATATTATAGCATACCTTTTAAGTTGATAAAGATCGTTCCTGGTTTCAGATGCAACCAGCCCATCTGAGTACAGCGCCTTGAAGAGCATTGCCGATAGTGTGGGCCAGGCAGCCGTGTCTGGCAATCTGAGCCGGTCCATCGGGTTCAGTGTGTCCTCCGTGGTAATGGTGCCCCCACTACCCCCACCCAGCGATCCCACATGGAGCAAGGTGAGACACACTTGAAGATCACACCCGTTACTCTTTTACACTGGGAGCTATTCTTTTAAACTGAGATGTTATGATGCCTCACTTTCAAATCTGTAATCTCTGCAGGAGAAGGCAGCCATTATTAGTATGGAATATACAGTATGTCGGTTTGTAGGCATTTCACTTTCAACAGTAGCCTGACTAAAATTAGAATTCTAACCTTGAGGTAAAACTATAATGGATGAGAGCGCTGGGCTGGTTTCCCAAAGCCTTCTTCACGCTACGTCGTTCGTAAGTTGTACCTTGAGCTGTACCTTAACATTTCAGCGTGTTCATTCTTATCTAAGTATACCTTCTCTACGTCGTAATTTCATAAGGCTGGTCTGGACCACTCTTAGCTATTTCTTATCGATGTTGAAAAATCTGGAAAAAAATAAATAAAAAAGACTGTTACAGTAATAATTCTACAGTTGTAGTTGACAAATAATATTACTAAAATACTACTATAATGGGACTGTTTTCATACGAAGAATAAAAGTGTACATTACAAAGGATGCATGTTTCACTTTATTGAACATGTTGCCTCATTGCCTTTTCAATTATAAACTAAACTCACGATTTCTGTGGGCTGGAGCGATGTTTAACCATAGTTCTTTCTTTGTTTGGTTGGACACCGTAGTCCTAAAACTGGAAAATAATTTCCATACCACGTCCTCTAACAATATCTCAATTTCATTTGCTGTGAAGCTGTGGGACCGCTTCTTTCTTCTTCTTTTTTTTGTTGTTGTTGTTTTCATGTTGGTTCATTTTGCTTGAAAACATCAGATAATCTGAGAAAATTGTGAATTACAGCAGTAATGTGATGGTGCTTCTGGCAAATCAACACTGATTGCAAAGTAATTTAAGGCACCATGACAAACATATTAAAATAATGTAAATAAAACATGACATGCCACTGAAGGCGTATTGCTGGGTGGTGTAGCGGATCAAGGTGAGATACACAATCTGATATCACAAACCGTATATATAATTTGGCAAAAATTATATATACGGTTGGATGATTTAGTTTGTAAGTTTGTAATTCTATTAATAGGTTCCCACCAGGCATGATGAATGCAATATGTTTAAGTATTCCTGCAGTGTTTTATTCATAAAGAACACTACTTTTTCTCATAATGTAGTCAAGCAGTCTGAATGGAGTGAATAATCGATCTTAGAAAGGTCAATGGGCCTAGCAACGTCGCACGTAGAAGCTATGCCTTAAGCAACCTCCTAAGAGATATTTCGGGGGACACACTTAGAAAAGTAAACAACCGTTGCAGTTGCACACCGAGAACCAGGGTTTGATTCCCAGTCCTGCCAAAAGCCAAGTTTGGCCGGCTCTCATGGAGCGGCATAATTAGCACGCTGCTCCAGAGGGAGGGACTTGGAGGGGTTAGCCGAGTGCCATGCACAAAAACACCTTGGGCGCCTCGGAATCACGGTCATGAGCATGAGACAAGGCGGCTTGAAGAAGGCGTGTTGTTCTCCTTCAAGCCACCGAGGGACGGGGTCTGGGCGGTGTATCTAACTCTCACTCAAATTGGATTAGATGGCTACCAAATTGGGAGAAAAAGGGAAAAATCAGAAATCCTTTTTTTTTTTTTAAAGTAAACAACCTTCGTAAGGTATACCTTTCAAGTCTTTGTAAAACGCTAAGACACCTTGTTATCGGGAAACGCAGCCCTGATGATGAATACAGGCCTGCCTACCCATGTGCAAAAGGTTCATAAGACATACAAGAAACACATATAGAGTATACAGAAAATATAAAATGCATATACAGTATGTGTAATAAGACTGGCTTATATAATTGTTACATTAATTTACTTGTTCTTTGACATATGAGGCACATCTAACATCACTATATACTGTATAAAAGGGACCATAATCATGTGTAAAGAAAGATTTTCAATGTTTCATTTAGTAAAACATGCTAATCAACAAATATCATTTTTACAAACCTTTTGTATGTTGGTAGGTTTGTCATTTTAGTAACTGAACTAACTCCTCTGAAGAGATCTATTACTGGTGCCTACTAAGCCTGGCCTCACACACCCCAAGGATATCTTCTTCTCCTCTATAGCACCCTGAAATCACTTCAACCTCATTTCCACCTTTGTTCTGCAGACAGAACTGAACCTGAACTCCACATTACAGGGAGGATAAGTCAGCAGGCAGGGTTAGGTACTGACACAGTGTTTGGGGTTAAGATTACGGGGGAGATAAATCAGCAGGCAGGGTTAGGTACTGACACAGTGTTTGGGTTTTGATTACAGGGGGGATAGGTCAGCAGGCAGGGTTAGGTACTGACACAGTGTTTGGGCTTTGCCGTGGTTGCCAGGTTGCCAGTGAGGAGGTGAGCAGGGAGGAGCCAGCCCCCAGCTTTGTGTCCACCGTGGCCAGGCTGCAGGTGATGGTGCAGCCGGAGTCCAGCGGCCATCCAGGCCTGCTCATTCAGCAACCCAGCGTCGTAGCTCTGGATGAAGAGGTGAGGATGAGGATGGACTGTGTCCTTGTGGGTGTGTAGACCGCATGTCTACATTACCAGATGCTACATGCAAAGAAATGAAGAAGGTTCTGTCACACATTCAAAATATTGCATTGATAACCCTTTCAGTTCCATGCCCAATATGAATTGGCTCCCCCCAGATCCCAACAGGTATTGGCTTTGGTTCAGAAAATTGAGTAGAGTTTTAATAGGGGTTCAAAACAATAGTATAGAAGTTCTTTTGATTCGTTGAAAGATCAGCCATATGGCACTCTTGGGATTTTATGTTAATTATGTTTGAGTGCAATGGTGAATGTAAAGAAATGTAAAACACAGATCCAGTGTTTAAGCCTTTAATCAGCCACCACTTACACATTTAGCATGCATAATTGTTGTTCTTCATGAAGCTTTGTGTTTCTCCATGAATGATGGGACCCCATGTAAAACATATGTCCACTATAAACCTATTTTAGTAAAATGCTGAGTGCATAGACTTGTCCATAGTCATCTTTAGGATCACAACGTAAAGAAACAGAAAGTTACAATAATCCACAGAGTATTGTCCACGGTTAAGAGTGTGTGTGTGCCTGCAGGGTAACTGTGTGTCGGTCGGGGTCACTTCTCTCACACTCACGGCCAAGCTGAAAGGGTCTGACAGCAGCAGTGTGTGGGAACTGCAGGGGAATACCACGGTGGCCTTTGAGGGCTGCTGGGCAAACTACACCGACCTGTCAATCAACACCGCCGGTAGGTGCCCTGCCACTAACACTGACCACCCGGCTTTCAGCACGCCATTGCCGCCATTTTCCATTTATTTCATGATTATTTGCAAAACTGTTATTATCCTGTGTAATGCATCAACATGTAGCTTCTGCTAATTTCTGATTTCCACCCCGACATGGAGTCAATGGATTGAGACTACATTGTATGGGGTTATTATGGTATATTTTAGGTTTCAGCGAAATGAGATAAATGCATTGCGATATCGACTTCCATATATTAGTCTAAACACTTCCATCTATTCCTATGGGGATTAAATGGGTGTTCAATTTGTTATTTCCTCTGTGCTATCTCCACATGAGAAATTCCCTGACCTAGTGGCCAATAAATGTTTTAGTCTCATTGCATATCTCCTCGCATAGTTTCAGGAGATTTGAAGTACAAGCTATGTGGTGGCACAGTGGTGCAAATCCTTGGGTCATATCCAAAACGGGATCTTTCTGTGTTGAGTTTGCAGTTTTTATAACTTATTTCCTCTTTGAACCTTATCCCTCTCCCAGTCTCCAAAACGATTTACTGGTGAGTGGTACATTTTGGGTGTTGAGGAGCGAGGTGGGGTGGTGAGGCAGTCCAGATCATGCCAATACAACCCTGACACTGTTTTCAATACAGATATTATGTCTAACTTGAAATGTTTGTTATTATAGTTATTTTTATTACTTGGAATACATATTTGGTGGATGTGTAGTGGATACATCCCTCTGTGACAAGATTAAATGATTTCAAGCCAATGTACAGTCACTTTCAATTAAAAAATGAGTTTATATTTTATCTTTTATATTATCTACTCATTTTAAGTTTGAAACCAATTAAATTGTACTGGAAACATGTAAAAGTGACCATTGGTGCACAATCTTAAGCATTGTACAATACCTCTGTAATTTGCTTTCATCATTCATTCCACAACAGTAAAATTGTGTTCTTTCTATCTCTATTTTATTTATCGACTTAATTGTGTTGTAACTATGCTCTTGTATGTTTTTGTTCTACTGTAGGTGAGAATATCACAATGGTTTTCACTCTGAATTCATTGGATGTTCAGTCCAGAACCTTCACAACTAAGATAAACAGTACTGGCAGTACCACTGCTCCTACTGCTGGTGGTATGTCTTCCAATGTGAACCTCAACCTGCTCTCCATCCTCGACTCTGCAGCTCCATTCAAGTCAAGCACTCTGTACATTTTTGCACTCGTTCTCTCTTTAAGCCTTGTGCTTTTAAGATTTTAGTGCACGCTTCAAATAGAAGGTGTGGGTGGGAAAAAGTCCTGATGACATAACCATATGAATGAGTAAGATTGTATAATATTTTCTGCATATTTACCTTTGCTGCTATGGAGAATGGTGGGTGTTCTATTTCAAATAATGTATGTCTTGCTGTTATTGTTCGATTATGTACTGCTTTCTGAATGTAATCTGGAAAATTTGGATTTTAGGAATGAAAATGTTGCATCTGAATTACCTTTCACTAAACAGTTCTTCTGGACTACAAGAAATACACACGTAATTATTTTTGGTCACAGAGCACCCTCTGAAAATAATGTTTCTGTTATCTCTGTTAAGATAAATCCCAATCTGATATTTAGTCTGCATCTGAAACTACATACTGGCATTTCCTGTGATTGGTTGGTACTTTTGTCAGGTTTTGATTCCTACTGGATTTTGCTGTTGTGAATTCTGTTGTAGACCTTTTTTAGCTGAATAAATGACCTATGAAAGTACTTCTTTTACTTCTTCTTTTTTTAGTAAATGCTTCCCTATTACACCGAGGCTTTGTGAATGTAATTAGATGCTCACCGATGATCAAGTGAAAATGCCTTCTAATGTGGACTCAAAGGCATTTTCACTGTCCTCCTCAGAAATATTCACACAGACGAGTGATCTCTTCCAAGGCCTCCAAAGGCAGAGTCTTCTATTTAGATTTATAATATATTTTTTATCGAACATCAATAGCCATAAAGTCTCAAGAATGACTTTTGCCAGTGTATAATGGTTTCAGCTTTTTTCCTGGAAAAGTTCTGGTTTACTTACACAGGTGAGAAAAATGTATGTTGTTTTATGCAAGCCAACAAAATATACACCGTTGGAATGTCATTTCATTAGCTAAAATGCTACTCCGTGGAAACTGCAATACCATACTTTTAGCCAGTTATATGCTGAGCACAAAAATTACAAATTCCTCTTGAGTAATCTTAGGTAAACAATGAGTATTATATAGATGTTTCTCCTAGTTTTTGGAATTAGAAACTACATAGAGATATAGACATTTGGTTGTACCCTTGCATTACATTACATTTTTGGCATTTGGCAGACTTATCCTGAGTGACGTACACTTGATTAGACTAAGCAGGAGACAATCCTCCCCTGGAGCAATACAGGGTTAAGGGCCTTGCTCAAGGGCCCAACGGCTGTGCGGATCTTATTGTGGCTCCACTGGGGATCAAACCACTGACCTTGCATGTGACAGTCATGTACCTTAACCACTACGCTACAGACCTTGCCATGAAAAGAATACAGAATTTGCACTGATTCCTTTCATCTGTAGATTTCCGAAATGCAGCGAAGGTGAGGTCCTCCCATGGTTCTTTTGCCACCCCACATGTAACAAAATAAACCGTTGTCGCTATAAAGCAATTTCATCGTACAATAGTTTATGCAGATAGAACCATGGGTTTTAATGCTTTCAAACGGTATATGCTGTGACTGTATTGATTGAAAATTTCACTGTGGATAAAAGGAATTAATGCAAATAAACCCCACTCCATGGGGTTAATAAAAATTCATTGATTCACAACACATCCAATTCTTGCAGTTTCTTAATGGCATTTGGTTATCAGCTTATTTATTGATATGGCTGGTATTAAAAAAGTTTATTGTACTTGTGGTCAGTGCAGCAAGTGATTAATATGGTTTCACCTTCCCTGCAGCTGCCCTGTGATTAGCAAAGCTCAAACACCACAGTCATTAATTCTGTAGCGAGCCGTCCCAATTTCCTCATGTACATATTGGGTTAAGTTAATGACTGACTGCACAGAGTTTGCATTTGTTCATTATGTGGTTGGTAGTAGCAGGCGAGAGGTTAATGCTACATCTAAAAATGGCATGAAAATTGTATGTTAGGTCATAGGTCCTCATGAGTCAGTGATGCTTTGGGAGCGATTTTGGGAGCTCCTTGGTGCCTCTGGGATTCATTACATCATCATCATCAGCATCATCACTGAACTCTGAGCAGACCCAGCTGGAAAAGAAAATGCAACTAGACTAGCCTCATAAATTAACGTTATTTGCATAGCAGTACACAAAATGTGTCCAGCAAGTGATAGGCCTACCTCAAAATTGCCTCATGAACCCCTACAATCTGAAGTCAGTTAAAAAAAAGCAAGCCAGGCTATTTTTGTTGGGCTATTTTCAGTCGACTCAGCAGATGATTGCTGCTATAAGGATTAGCTTCCAAATATAAATAATACTGAAGAAATTCAGAAACAACAAATATTAATATAAAATGCGTTATTTGTGCATTGCCAAGTATTGTATTTGGAGTTGGGAACATCACTAATTATCACTGAACATCACTAATAATCACCGAAGATCACTAATTATCACTGAACATCACTAATAATCACCGAACATCACTAATCATCACTGAACATCACTAATCACTGAACATCACTAATCATCACTGGACATCACTGAACATCACTAATCATCACTGAAACTCACTGAGCTTCAGGAAACAACACTACTAATCACTGAACATCAGTAATTATCAGTGAACGACACTGAGTGTGATTGATTGTCACTGAATTGCTGAACGTCAGGAAGCCTTGTTGACTCTCTATGCACCAGTAAACACTGCTGCTTTATGGACCCACCTGCAGCTGTGTAGTAAGTGCAGCTTACTCCTTACTGAAGCTGGCGCAGGTCACGATTTGGTTCAATGCATTGACACAATATTATCTTTCAAGTAGTCAAGTCAATGGTTAACCAACTGAATCCAATGAAACATTTTCAATTCAATATCTATGTATATTGGCCATGCTGCTATGACTCATATCATACTCATACCAGCCCACATGATGGTGTTTCCATATTTGATTCAAAATTAAATTAATATATGAATGTAAAAAAATTTTTTTTCATATTATTTATAATATTATAAAATAATAGGAATAAAATATTATATTTTATGAGTAAAGCATTTGTAAAGATTATGTTAACAATGTATGTTAAATATTGTGAAATTTGCACTGGAGAAGTATAGCTGGCCAGCTGCAATATGGTAATACTTAAGAGTGAGCACACACTCCCCTCAAAGGGAAAATGTATGCAGTATTAAATGTTTTTAAATAGCACATTTTGAAGCTAATGACCCAAAAACAACGTAAAAAATATATATAATACAATGCCCACACCCAAAGAGCTCTATCTGTGACAAAACAAGATACAAAACAAGGACCTGGTGCTAACAGAAGACAGAACACAGGCTTGTCCAGTGGCGCCACTTTTTGACAACACAGCTGTGATTAGCTACGTAACATCACACAGTGTGCACATGGTGTGGTAGTACTCACAACAGCAGCCTCCACACAGGAGTTTAATCCCCTGCATTGGGGCTTGGGTCTTTATATATGTCAGTACCGGAGGGTGCCATGGGGGGGCAGCGGAGGAGCTGGAGCTTCCTCTGCAGGCTGGTCAGGCATCGGTTGAAGGCGTTTCTCACGGCCGAGGAGGAGAAGTAGAATATGAGGGGGTCCAGGCAGGCGTTGAAGGTGCTGAACTGGAGCGTGACGTGGCGCCACTCCAGGCTGGCCCCGGCGATGAAGCCAGCCAGGTGTGACATGTTATAGGGGCCAAAGCAGAGGGCGAACACCGCTAGGGTCCCCAGGGCCAGGCCGATGGCCCTCAGGCGGCGCCGCCGGCCGATCCGGGGGTGCCGGGAGAGGATGCGGATGAAGTTGATGTAGCAGAAGCAGGAGACGAGGAAGGGCACGCAGAACAGCAGGAGGCACAACTCCAGCCTGAAGGGCAGGAGCACCCGCAGCTGCTCCGGAGAGAAGTCGCTGTAGCAGCCTGCGGGGGCATTGCCATGGGTGCCGTTGCCGTGGGTGCCGTTGCCGTGGGTGTCGTTGCCGTGGGTGTCGTTGCCGTGGGTGCCGTTGCCGTGGGTGCCGTCGCCGGTGGGGTTGTAGTAAGGCATGATGCAGACGATGCTCAGGTTCAACGAGGACAGGATCCAGAAGAACGCGCTGACCAGCACGGCGTACAGGGGCCGGCGGTGCAGTTTGTACCTGATGGGGAAGGCCACGCCCAGGTAGCGCTCCACGCTAACTGCCGTCAGGAAGAAGGCGCTGTTGTAGATGGTGGAGTAGAAGACGAACGCCGTCAGCGGGCACAGGACCTGGGGCATGTTCCACACCATGTTGTCCGCCGCCTCCTTCATCTTGAAGGGGAGGAAGATGAGAAAGATGAGGTCGGAGATGGTGAGGTTGAGCAGCAGGATGTCGATGGGGACGGGCTTCCGTTGGAGCTTCCGGCTGAAGGTGTAGAATGCCAGAACGTTGGCTGGCAAGCCAATCACAAAGGTGATGATGGTAACGGACAGGCCCAGCTGGGCGTGGCTTGTCAGCATCCTGGCAGAGGTGGGTCATGGGAACCTGATTCTGAGAAAGGAGGTACAGAACTTTTGTCTACAATAAAAAGCATGTTGCAGTGAAAATATTTTAAAACATATTATTTATTTTCATTGAATGTCCCTTGTAATGTTAGTTTCAGCATCGTAGCATTTATGGTTCTTGAGATAAAGACCAGAGACTCATGTCCACTATAGGATTGCCAAGTCTTAGGAGGATAATGATAGATGTGATTTCTAGGGTGGGTGATTTCAGTCACTGTTTGCACCTGTAGAGGTAACACTATGCCAACTGCACTTGCGAAAGGAGGCACATGCCCTCACCTAAAAGGAGGACCACAGACCAGACACCTCCGCAGGAGAGCGCTAATATGGACAGGGGGAGAGGCATATCTCTCACTGACAACAGCTGGTCACCGTTGCAGCCTGGCATGGTACTGGGATGTGTCACTGGAGAAGTTTCGGAACCCTGGCTGATTTAAATCCACTCTCTACCTGAGAGAATGATGCCAACTAAGTCCTGCTATAGGGAACTCTAATTAGCCACTGAAATCGATCATACTGTTTATGAATTAAGAGAAAGAATATCCCTGTAGATACTCATGCCTACATTCAAATATCACAATTCAGACTAAAACCAGTCAGACTGAAGTCAAACATGTTTCTAAGGATGGATAAAGCATTTAAGGTTTTAGTAAGGTTAAGCATTAACAACTAAACCACAAACTGTATAGAAAGTATAGATTGTATGTTGAACAAGTGCACTAAAGTAGGACCTGTCTGTGTAATCATAATCCTAATTATAACCAAGCTAACAGTGACTATCCCCTACATCAATGCTGCCCAACCCAGTTCCTGGAGATTTTCAGTCCTGCTGGTTTTCATTTCAGCTCAACAAGCTAGCTGTTGAATGAGATGTGATTAGTTAGGGTTGGACTGAATAGATTTCCATAAGTAGGATGGTTGCTAGAAGCAGGGCAGCCTTACCCTACATACTTTGCAGATGCACTGTTTTTGAGATACTCTTGCCCAGACTCTCATAATGATTTGTAGAGTAGGTCTGTACATAAAGCTCCCTGATTTAATGTGTAAATCAAAGTCTCTCCTGCTTTGTTTCCCAGTGTTTCTCTGCATCAGCCGTCTGCTGTTTAGCAGTCACTGTTTGCACCGGCCAATCACAGTTACTACTAGTCTCTACTATTATTATGCGGCTTCAAAAGGCACTAAAGTCTCCATTTTAATACGATACATTATCTATATTTTAACTGCGGTGTGATCAACCTCTCAGTGAATTTTGTTCAATGTAAACGTATATTTACCAAAGCCTTCTGAGTGTTCTGAGAATCGCCATCAGATATTGTTACATTTAATAATTCTTACAATTTACATTGTTTGTATTGGTGAGAAATGTAATGTTCATCTTTCAGGACTGACTCACCTCAGTTCCCCATACCTGCTCTTCGCTTCTCTGACTGAATTCCAATATCCACTATTCAACAGTGGCCACATTCAACACACAGTAGCCAGACACATCAATGGCAATTCACACCTCTGACTGCCCTGGGCATACTGCCAATCACTCCGCTGATCATAGTCAACATGCAGCCAATCACATCACAGACCCGGCTCAAGATCTTAGCCAATTGCTAAGTTTACTACTTTCATCAGCCTGCCAATTATATCTCAGCTTACATAACATGCATCGCAGATAAAGAAAACTAATAAGCTACTTATCTATCATTGCAGCTTATCAAACAAGGTTTCCTGGCAATCATGTGTGTTCAGCTGGATATATGACGACATCCTAACGTGGACAGTTACATGCAGAAGACCCACCAAGTCTGCTGTTTCTGATCCCTCATTGCCCCAAATGGATAATCATGGAAGGTCTCAGCAACTGTGAAATTTCCTGTCTGTGGTCATTGACTGGTCACCTTCTAAAATGACTGCAGTTGGGTGATTTGTCATGTTTGTGAGAAATTATTCCCATAAAAATGTTGCATCTCGGTGACTTACAACAAGTGCATTTGACATGACTAGCTTTATGTTCTTAGCCAGGCAGAAGGATACTCAAAACAGATCCAGCTCTAAGACTGAATTTTTCCTATAATACTGTTATAATACACCCAATTCCCAAAAATAGCTAGTACTGGCTATTTGTTTCCTTCATAAAACATACTGTTATAAATTATAGGCCACTGATAATTTATCAAATAAAAAAGTCGAGAATTCCAAGCAGAAGCACCTTGCTCTGATGAGAAGACCCTCTAACAGCCAATAGGGGGAGCTGTTGCCACTGGCTTCCATGGAGTTGCTGTAAGGCATGTGCCTGCCTTAATCAGCTTACTTGCCTACTATTCAGCATACAACATGTATACAACTTGTATGTACCCCCCTCATACTCAATAGAAGGCAAGTAAGCTGTTTCAGACATGGCCATGATGTAGGTGATGGTTTAAGGCGTCAGGCGCTAACTGCCATCAGGAAGTAGGTTATCAAAGGTGCTCATCAAAGTTATTTTGGTATCTTGGTACTTTCTGTCACTATTCAACAGTAGTAGATTTTGACTGACTTTTTAGACTGAATATTTTGTTTTTAACTTCCTGCACTTCACATTCTACTGAAAATATCATGCAATCAATCGACAAGCATATTTTCAGTTTCACTTCATTTATTGTGACTGTTCAGCCCTTACATGGAGACAATATCACAGTTAAAATCACAATGACATTCAGGCTTTAACATTTAGATATAAAAAACTAAATTCACATCAGACACAGGGACTAATGATGAACAGCATTCAATTTAACCTTCCTCAGCCAGTAAGAGGATATTTTCCGGCAAACTTAAAGTGAATCACCAGAAACATGCATCTTCAGCTTCTCGCCACAGAAGGAATGTGTCGTTATTCAGAAACAGCCAAATTCGGTCTGTGTTGAAGTCAGTGTAAGTCACTGTATCCTGTGCAAGTTCAGGTTCTGGTTGTTACAGTTTTCACATGGCCCGCCCTCCCGCACAGCCTTCCGGCCAATCCCGGCAGGCGGGGAGGCGAGAGCAGCAGCATCACCACGGGCTCCAGGAAGACGTTGCAGGTGCTGGACAAAATGGCCTCCTTCCTCCAGGCCACCGTGCAGCCCTCCACGAACCCCACCACGTGCGAGGCGTTGTAGGGGCCGTAGCAGACGGCGAACACGGCCAGCGTGGCGCAGGCCACGCCCACCACCCGCCGCTTGCGCCCCGCGGGCAGGCAGGACCGGCGCACCAGCACCACGCAGCGCAGTGTGCAGAAGGCCGTGACCGCCAGCGGCAGCAGGAAGAGGAGCAGCGCCATCTCCAGACGCAGCGGCAGCAGCACGGCGTGCTGCTCGGTGGTGAAGTCCCGGAAGCAGGTCCTGGACTCGTTGCTACGCGGCGAGGAGTGGGTAAAGAAGGCCCCTCCCTCCGCCGCCAGGCCCAGCCCCAGGTGGAGCAGCACCAGGGCCCAGAGGCCAGCGCTCACGCCACAGGAGAGCCGGGCGCTGCGGTACAGCTTGTAGCTGATGGGGAAGGCCGTGCCGAGGTAGCGCCCCACGGTGGTGACCGCCAGGAACAGGCAGCTGCCGTACAGCGATGCGAAGAGGAAGAAGCTATAGACCAGGCAGACGGGTAAGGGGAGGGCCCAGCTCTGCAGGGCGGTCTCCAGCGCCATGACGGGCAGCCAGGCCACCAGCGCCAGGTTGGAGACGCACAGGTTGAGGGCGTAGACCACGCAGGGCGTGGCCCCGCGCTTGCAGGCCTTGCGCACGTACACGGCCAGCACCAGCAGGTTGGAGGGCAGGCCGAGCAGGAAGGTGAGGGAGTAGACAACCAGCGAGACAAAGTCTGCTACAGCCATCTCCCGCTCCATGACCGAGTCTCTTCAGGTCCACTGGCACTACGGCATGACGGTATCTCCTTTTAGATTAGATACAGGTCTAGAGACAGCAACCATTTCGCAAACCTGTGTGAATATCCTCCAGGTATCACTGATAGCCTCCTCTGAGATAGACTGCACTACACACAGAATATGTGGTCCTATCTCCGGTAACTGGCTCCACTGGCCATTTCTTCACAAGGCGGTGGGGTGACAGATCATCTTTCTCACTGTGTGTGAGGTCGGTCTTCTAGCGGTCGGTACAACAATCCCTCAGTCTCTCAGGATGTGCGTCTTCTAGCAGTCGGTACGACAGTCTCTGTGGGAGGTTTTCCGAGACGATGGAAGCTCCTTCACCGCTCACAGGCAGCCAGTGAAACAATGGGTTCTTGACAATGTTTAATGAACAAGGCTTCCAAAATCAAAAGAATCACTTTCCTTCTCACTCTCATTTTCTCTCACAATGTGAGGCACATGTTCTTTCGCTTGTCCTCAGGGTGAAGGTCTCTCTCTCTCTCTCCCTCTTCCACTTGCTCTGATGCTTCTTCACCAGTGGTCAATAGAGCATTTTCTCTCTCTCTCTCTCTCTCTCTCTCTCTCTGTCATATGAGGTGCTCTCTCTGTGTCCTGGAGCTGGACTGAGAGAGGGGAGGGCAGGGAGACGGGGGAGATGGCGTGCTGGGAGCTTGGTATTGAGGAATTGCTCAGGCAGAGGTAATGGCGGGGGATGGCATTTGGGATACACCTGGCAGTGAGGGACGGGGCCAGGAGATGCCGTAATTGCGGCCCCCATGTTCGGCGCCTGGCAGCGGTCTGGCCCGTTTAGTGCAATGAGCCTTTTCAGGAAACGATGCCCATTGAGTCTGGGTGTGCTTGTCTGAATGAATTTGAGGGCCGGTCAATAAAGCCATAAAGGCTTTTGGTGGCATCGGTGAAGGAGACCTACTCAGATGTAGATAAGGACAAACAAGACTTCCTTACCAAGGCAGTGCCTTAAACTACTGTTGTTTTTTGCCTAGCAAATTTGTTTCAGGGTGCTCCACATGCTAGGCTCAGCAGTAACACTAGAGGATAGAGTATGTTATTTATTCAACCCATTTTGCGTTATTTATTCAACCAAAATCATAGCCTTTATCAACCTGACCTGATTTTATTTACCTAAACTTCGGGATGTGACGTCATTGTAAACGTAGATTTGTTTTAGTCATCTGTTTATGCAGTCAACAGACAAGGGCACTTTAATTTAGTTTCAGATCAATGCTATGTAAATGTGATGACCTTAACAGCATGTAGATTGGGAGACATGATGGGCTGACTGAACGAGGGGAGCAATCGATATGCTTTAAAGGTCAGGGAATCTACCAATCTACTCAGCATAGATCCAAAAAGCCACATCGCCCCAATTAACGTCATAAATGGTCATCATTCAGCGTGATCCTATTATTTTGTTGTCTTATCCGTCATGCAGGAAGACACTGTGGTGAGCATAGAAACAGGATATTGAATTAGGTAAAGGGGACAGCTGAGGCCTCGAACGTTCTTTTTTAATCCCAGCGACGAGGATCTGAATAAATTATCCTTTGAAATTGGAACATTACATTAACATTGACAAGTATAACATCTTTACAATATTCTTCCCCCGAGGAAGAGATTTCAGTAAGAGATAAATCTTCTAACAATTGAATATTAGCTTGGTTTAATCTCGTCTCGGAGAACTCAAAGAGGAAACTGTTACAGTTTTACACTGAGATGTGTTACAAGAATGTGTAATGGATTAAAACTGTGGTCATGACATTGAAATCTATTCATAAACTATGACATACCATTGTTATGAGACAATCTGAGCTTTAATAGCTGACATGCGGAATAGTTTAATTCTATAAGCTCTGGGTAATCATTATTCACAGCATTAACTCCAGGGGAAACCACGTTTCTTCAGCAGCTGTGACATTGTTGTTGCTTTGCACTGCCATAACAAGTTTAAGCAGCCATTCCACTTCATATCATCATCTACTTCAAATCTAACAAACAAGCAACACAACACATGTGCAATTCCAAAAACATTTAAGACCATTTTTTCTCCCGCGGGGATGCATTTAAAAAGACATTAAAGCCATCAGTTGGGCAGCTTAAATGTTTTATTATCCATAAAAACCCTCTCCTGTGTTTACAGTTCCTTATCTCTTTCCACATTATGAGACAAAGTGCATGTCCCTGTAAAGCTGTCTATTTTGCAGAAAAATATTTTTCCTCTGCTTAATAACACACATTAAGCTTGCTGTGTAGAAAAACAGTGTAAATACAGGAATGGTAATTGAGCAGTTAAAGAACCTGTATATACAGTATATACACACACACAGGTTCTACTGTTTGCCGCATTGCACGCATACATTATGGCAGCTGTTACCATCTTGTGTTGACCTCACTGTAGGTTTCCTTGTACTGTATTGTTCAATAAAGGGGGTGTAATGAGCTTTAAGTGTTACGAGGCAAGTTCATGTCAGTCCCTATGCTGCACTGCACTGCATCATCTACCAAATCAGATGATGTTGTTCATCTGAAAGATCTCTTTTTCTAACAAACCCAAGAAAAATAACTGTATCAATAATCTGCATTAGTGACAGGTTAAATTATGAGTGCACCCAATTCACTCCCCATGACAACCTATGACCTCAACCTGACCTCCAATGGAGCTACAGACGAGAGACCAGGGGCTCATTTCAATCGTTTTTTTCTCCTCTTTTATATTTTCCTTGACCTGGAAATCAACCGAGGTCCGCCATCTTTAAGGACATTCCAACCTGTTAAATCTTCCTTCTTGGAGCTAGAAGGAGAACTCCTGAAGTTTCCTTTCTTGTGAAGCGCATCCTTTGCAGAAGTATTTTTCCTAAAGCCTGATGTATTAATGTTCGACCTGTGGGTCCACTTCTCCCCATCTGCCACGTCTGTAACTGCCATGGCTTTGAACTGATGTTTGAAGGAACAAGGACATTCCATTTGCCTAATTCAAGTTTTCTCGATTTCCCCATCTTTACTTTTTTCCCCATCATTTCCTAGCCTCTCCCGATGGGTGGAGCAAGGGGAAGAAAAGAAGAAAGAAAAAGAAAAAAGAAGAGAAAAATAAGGGATCGGAATGAGCCCCAAGATAAGAAAAGAAAGGAATGCATTAAGTGCATCAAGCATTAAGGGCTTACTCACTGATATAACTACCGTATTGGTCTTTCTGATAGTAAAATATGTGTACTGTGGCAAAGACTTGCAAGCACTCAAAATAATACATACAAAAGTAATACAGACTCTAACACACGATGTAGATAATTATAGATCTATAATTGGATATACAGCAGCAATACAACACAGAAATTTTACACTTTTCCTACAGAATAAACATCCATCCTTCCTAAATTTAACAAGACACAAAGTACAACACAAAAACACTCACACATGGACTCAATGAACACAGACTCCAGTAAAACCGACATGGTGATTTAACAGGATAGGAGGGGTGTACAGTGACCAGGGCAAAGGGCAGTGGTTCCCAACCCTGTTCCTGGAAGTCAACCATCCAGTAGGTTTTTTCTCCAGCCCTAACAAAGCCCACCTCATTCATCAGCTAGATACCTTGCTGAGCTGCTAATTAGTAGAGTCAGGTGTGACAAATTGGGGTTGAAATGAACCTTCAAGAAGAAGGAGGTTACAACAAGACCAGGGTTGGGAACTACTGGTGTAAGGTATTGGGGGCAGGATTACAGTGACATAGTTTTGGGAGAGGGGTTAAAGCAGGTCCAGGGCGTGTCTCCCGCTGGAGTTAGCGAGCGGGACGATGCTGTCGGGAGTCAGCTCAGTGTGGGCGGTGGTCGCGAGGCGCTTCCGGGTCTCCATGCTGCGCTGCTCCAGGAAGAGGGCATCCTGCTTGCGGGACAGGTCCTCCTCCATGCAGGCCTGGTGCTGCTGCAGGGCCTGGAGGGAGTGCCTGAGAGAGCGGGGAGTCAAAATGCACCAGCTCAGACACGGCCATGGGACAGGGTCCTATACCCAAACCCTTTCTACTGCAGGACCCTACACCCAAACCCCTACTGCTGCAGGACCCTACACCCAAACCCCTACTGCTGCAGGACTCTACACCCAAACCCTTACTGCTGCAGGACCCTACACCCAAACCCTTACTGCTGCAGGACCCTACACCCAAACCCCTACTGCTGCAGGACCCTACACCCAAACCCCTACTGCTGCAGGACCCTACACCCAAACTCCTACTGCTGCAGAGCCCTAAACCCAAACCCCTATTGCTGCAGAGCCCTAAACCCAAACCCTTACTGCTGCAGGCCACTACACCCAAACCCCTACTGCTGCAGAGCCCTACATCCAAACCCTTACTGCTGCAGGACCCTACACCCAAACCCCTACTGCTGCAGGACCCTACACCCAAACCCCTACTGCTGCAGGACCCTACACCCAAACCCTTACTGCTGCAGAGCCCTACACCCAAACAATTACTGCTGCTAGATCCTACACAAGGGAAGAGTGGGAAAGTGGACAAAAAAGATGCTTCTGGAAGAGGAGGAGAAAGAGACACTCACTGGGCTTGGGCCAGCTTCTCCTTCAGCGCTCTAATGGTGGCCTCCAGCTGCTGTGCCTCCTCCACCAGTCCAAAGTGCACCTGAACAACACAGGCAGCCAATCAAAGGTCACATCATGTAGAGCAGAGTCAATCAGAAAGAATATGGGGAGCCCAGATGACACACAGCCAATCAGAGGCTTTGCAGTCACTTGGGACCAGTCCATACCTCATCCCGGCACAGGTCTGCTCCCGGCCGCATGGTCCGGTTTTCCAGACGGGTTTGGACCAACTTCAGAGGAGCAGTTTTGGCCCCAAGATCATCCTCCAGCCCGCGGATATCCTGCTCCAGTTCTGCGATCTCATCATAAGTCTGACAGATATAGGTAGACGAGCACAGAGTCACCCTTCCAGGACAGTGCCAGTGAGCACGCTCAGATCCCCCCACAGGTCTTCAGGTCACAGGTTGACACTGCTGGAAAGTGGCACTGGGCCGACAAGCAAGGAAGTAATCCAACCGAAAATATAAGGTTATTTACCATAGACAGCAGGCTTTAATTCTGTACCATGGCCTTCTGCCTTCTAATGCCTCTTGATGCTACATCATTCCTACTAATTTACATAGTGAGCAGTGAAAAGAGATAAAAGAGGATTTCATAGTGGAAGTCCAGACAGAGGTTGAGGAGGAGAAGGAAGAGGCCCCAGCACTCACTTGCTTCTGCTGCCAGAGCAGCTCACTGCAGGCCTGCTCCAGCTGGTGGGCCCGTTTGCGGAGGGCGAAGTCAGTGGCCATGTGCTGGGCCTGTAGCTCGATCAGGAGCTGGTGGGAGGGAGGGGGCCTCGCCTTTACTTTTCATATGCGGCTCCGTCACACCCCTGTCACACCTAGGTCTACCTCTGAGTGCTGCCTGACTTGAAATGCTCCTCTCCAAAAAAGCCAGGACCCAACACTCAAACCCTGCTCCCTGTCCCTCCCAGCCAAGCTTGAACCCACCCCCCCACACACACCCATTCACACCTGAGCCTTGGTGAGCTTCATGTTTGCCCTCAGCTGCAGTGAGGCGTCCATCTCCTCCCGCGCTCGGCTTACATTGGACCGGCTGAACTGCTCCCACTGCTGGGGACTAGTGAAACTGCAGCACACACACAGACACAGACAGGGTGGTCGACACTGTGCTTAGTGTCTAGGCTACGACATCACTGATGTTAATGGAATTTGGAAGGGGAAGTACAGGTCTGAATCTTGAAATCAGTCTTGCCTAAAATAATGATTTATGTTATTGCATAATTAAGCAAGACAGGAGGGTTTACCAATCAAGGCTCCTTACCCAGGTAGCAGACGCATGGGGTTCGGCTTCAGGGAGATATCTCGTGAAGTCTCGGTGAGTGACAGACAGGTGCCATCCACGTCTAGGGTGTCCATCTTGTTTTGGAGGTCACAGGTAAGCTGGTGCCTAGCCTCCTGCAGCAAGCTGCAAATATCCATCAGACAACGGATCAATCTACGCATTCCACTTTGTCTGATTCGCACTGAGTGCACTGCAGAAGCAACGCAAAAACTTTTACAAAAGCTGAACTCGATTAAAAAGACGAATCTTTCAACGGCAAATAGATCATCAATAGTAACAAATAGTAAAATAAAAAACAATAAGTTATATTGTACATTGTGACAGTGAGACCACAATTTACTACTTAAAACAGTGTATCTTTACCCCTCTCCTCCAGTTTGTCTTTTTTCCTCTTCTTTCTCTGTAAGACACTCACCAAATTTGCTCGAAAGCTTTGCTGATTCGATGCTGCAGTGTCTTCTGGATCCCACCAATCACCTCCACCTCTTTCTTAAGCTCCGCTTCCACAGGGTCGCTGACCACCTCGGTCCCACAGCGACGCTCTCTCAGGGTGAGGCACTCGACCGCCACCTCAAGCGGGAGAGCTGTGGCGGCTAGCATCCTCTCCAACTCCTCCTTAGTCTGAAAGAGCGCATGGACGGTTTGACACTGACACCGAATGCACTGCACATCACAAAACCAAACGGGAGAGTGAGTCTGTACGTCTGCAGCGACCAGAAAGGTGCAGTACACAGAACAGGTGGCCTCACCAACGTGAGAGTTTCCATCTCTGTGTCCACTTCCTGCGCGCAGGATGCCAGGTTATCCTTCCATCGCGTCAAGTCGTTAATCCTGTCTCTCAACCTGCGAGAGTTGTCAGTCTTGTCCCAGTAAGTCTGAGAAAGGAGGGGGAGTGAGGGACATTTTTACATCTGCTTAATTACTTGAAGCAGAAACAAGTCAAGTACTAAGAGACAAAAAGAAAATTGAAATAAAATGTCAGACATTAATGGATGTAGAAAAAGAACACCTAGTTATATTTCTTCCCTGAAGAAGGGAGCGAGGAAATAGAAAGAAGGAACAGAGATATGGACAGAGGGGGAGATTTCTGGTCTTTTGCTGAGAGCCCACCCATTCACACCTTATTGGAGGTCTCATTGCGTAGTGTCCGGGCCTCCTGGCGGATGTCATGTGATACATTCCGTTTGTAGGCAGCAGTGTCACCCATTTGCCTGTTGCTGGTCTCCCAGTCAGGCACACTGTAGCGGTGCCCCGGCTTGATGCTAAGGGTGGCCATTTTAACTGTGACTGAGGGGCGATTGCCTGATGAGAAACAAGAAACCAGACCAATGAGACCAATGGGATCCTGATTCCCTACACTCCCTGGCACACACTGGCTATGACATCATCAGTAAGACCACGATAAGACATTGTGAGAAAGACAGTCTTGCTGACTCAAACCCTCCCTCTCGGGCCAACGTGGCAGCCTGTTATGTGTCACCCTATGGAGCTGATGCCATAATACAGAAATAAAGGTACAGAAAGTGCCTAAAAGGAACAAATTCTTGTTGCTGGGGCGGTACCATCTAGGTACATAAAATTGTACCCCTAGCCAGCAACATATAATTAATTTGTACCTTTTTTGTTTGGAAAAATGTACCCATTTGTACCCAAAGAGAACATTACTGTATTTACATGGTACATTTGGGAACATTTTTATGCACCTCCACGGTCACTTTATTTCAGAGAGTGTAACACAGGCAGGAATCCAGATAGGCCACTACCTGAAACCCAATATTTAAGCAGGATGCACCACCAAGCAACCAATGAGGCATTTTAATGTGGCTGACATTTCATTGGCATGACTCCCCCAGTCTCTCTGCTACCATGGTCACAACAAAATGCTTCCTCTAATGACTATTAAGTCAAATAAATCAAGTCTTAATTTGACATAATCTTTAGTAGCTACTGTGTTTCCAAAACAGCATCCATCACTAACGTTATGTCTGTCATACTAACTCCAGCTTTATTCCATTCCCCTTTTGAGCCTACTGTAAAACTTGAGAAAAGGCCAGACTGTGCTCTAACAAAACAGCCAGCTCAATTTCAAATAATTGAATGAGATCCGCAGTCGGAAACATCCAGGGTTTTGTCACGGTCCATTCGGATCACTTGTAATGAACAGCAACAACACAATTTGTTCCACTTATTTGTAGTTCCACAATTTGTAGTCTTAATACAGAAAATACTGACATAGCTAAGTGGTTAGGATAATTTGGATGACTTACAGTTACGACTCACTGAACAGTTAGTAGACTGACTGAGCACTAACTAGCTACGGCACGTTAGCTAACAAGTCTACGTTACCTAGAATGCAGGTAAGTTTTAAACGCTGAATATATACGAAAAGAGTTGTTAGACGTCTTGCTACGGTATTGCTGTATTGTAGCAAAGTTATCTCATGCCTACCTTGTCGAATCTGACTCAGTATGTCGGCTCCCGTCTGATCGACTAACCAAGCGATCCGTTGCCAGGTAACAGTGTGAACACTGAAAACGCCATGGCAACATTCAACACATAGCTAGCTGGCAAGTGTATCGCATTGCTTCTTATTTACTTAGGCCAGCTCCCCAGTTAAATTTCGCTGAAATAATGAATTAGCAAGTATGTGCTGATACAGGAAATTAAACGAAAATACCAAAGTTGCAACTAATTCGTTTCCTGTCCTTAATATCCTGTTCCAAGTGTGATATTAGGGACGTTACAGGCACTGTATTCAGTTGAAATGGTTCCTTGCAAATTTCACGCATTTGGAAGGTTGCATTTAAACTGAAAACAGTTTTTCTCTCCACATTGCCCAAGGGAGCACAAAAAATACTGCAGCCAATTTGCTATTACATTTACATTTACATTTACATTTTTGTCATTTAGCAGACGCTTTTAATCCAAAGCGATTTACAAGTGCAAAGGTTCTTCCACAAGTTAAAGCATCACATCCATAGCTAGTAAACATATAGTCATCATAAGTGCAATTTTTTTTTCTATTTTTTTATTTTTTGGGGGGGTTAGACAAGAGGGATAGGGATATCAGAACGGGGGGCGGGGGAAATCAGGAGGGAGGACTAAGGTACAGTTTGAAAAGGTGTGTTCGAAATGGCTCATTACCCATTAATTCCTAATCCCTATCTAATGAATGTCCATATAGTGTGCTAAATAGTTTAGGTCAATTCTGTCCTGGCCACCAGTCCTAATACGAGACTCATAACACTTTTTTTAAATCCTATCATATGCTTAGCTATCCATAGCCTATACAGTGTTGTCTGTAAGTATTTGGACAGTGGTACAATTTGTAAATTTGGGTCTGTACTCCAGCACATTGGATTTGAAATAAAGTAATGCATATGAGGTTAAAACAGGTTAAAACATATGAGGTCTCCCCATTTTATGGAAACAAAAGTAATTGAACAGTTGGCTTCTTAGCTGTTTCTGATTAGTCAGCTGTACTCAAGCCCTTCCTTAGTGCAGGTATAAGAATGCTTCCGTATCTAGTCTTAATTAGAGGCTTTTGATTACATTTGGAATCTATTATTGGTCTTTGTCAACATGAGGATCAGAGTTGTTCCAATGAAAGTCAGGGAGGCCATTATGAGGCTGAGAACTACATATGTTTAAGTCAGAGACATAGGGCATACGATAGGCTTTTAAAAACAGACTGCTTTGAAAATCATTAAGAAGAAAGAGAGCACTGGTGTATGTTTGGGATCATTGCCTTGCTGTGGGATGAAGCACCCTCGAATGAGTTTGGAGGCATTTGATTGAATCTGAGCAGATAAGATGCTTCTGTACACTGAATAATTAATTCTGCTGTTGAGAGGTGCTGCTCACTAGGGCCTCTGCGGTTGGCTCCAGTATTGGTGCCTCTTT
Source organism: Conger conger (assembly GCF_963514075.1). NCBI lineage: Eukaryota > Metazoa > Chordata > Actinopteri > Anguilliformes > Congridae > Conger > Conger conger. The sequence goes on along the minus strand of NC_083768.1, from coordinate 44,897,033 downwards.
CAATATACAGTAGTCAATGGTAACAACACAGTAAAATAGTCTGTCTATGCTTTGTAGGGACCACGGTTGCTGACTAAATATTACCATGTATTATGGGATATGCCTAGTGCTATAAAAAATGAAATTTGATTTCTGAATTCGGACACTAGACCAAGATGGCTGACGGTCTTCACCTGTAGCCAAGTGGACTAACTGAATCTAATAGCCTAAATATAGCCTTCTTGAGAGAACATAGGCTACACTCAGTGGCCACTTTATTAGTACACCTCTACACCAGCTTGTTAATTAAAATATCTAATCAGCCAGTCATGTGGCAGCAACTCATTGTGTAAAAACATGCATGCATGGTCAAGAGCCAGTTTTTGTTCGACCAAATGGGAAAGAAGTGACTTTGACAATACAGTTTTATATTGTATAGATACATACATTATATCACATGAGAAAATTATGGATTGTCATTTAAATATGCTCCGGCCACAAGGCTATATACACCCACCTTTATACTTAAGGCTTGATATTAAAATGTCAATTTAAAGCATGGGGAATAGCACTAGGATACATGATGACCCATCTCTAGCATCATAAAATGCAGCTGCATTACGAAATGCCTGTACTAATTCTGTTTGATAATTCCAGTTGATTTTTCATTCCGAATACCTTATCTACCAAAGCCGGATAGCAAGTTTGCTTTTTTGGGGGGTGGGGGTTGCATTTGCGTTGCGCATCTACAGGGAATACCCGCAAAAAGACACCATTGGCTAAGGGACTCATGCGCCAGTCCAACAGTGTCAAATCCGATGCACTAGGCTGAGAAAATAACTTAACCAGAGTTTACACTAATCACCGGAGGGATGAGAAGTTGCGTCCGAGGCAGATGGATTTCTGTGCTGGTAATGTTCATTTTTCTTCTGGAGACCCTCAGTGAGAAAAGTTCCCATAACGCCACGAACCAGAACTCCCAAGTCGGGACAGAGGGACAAGATGTCAGCAATCATAGCAAGAGGTTCTTCCCGGTCGTTCACTTCAGCTATGAACATGTGCGGATACCGTTCGAGATCTCCCTCTGGATTCTGTTGGCATCGCTGATGAAACTGGGTAAATACGCTATACGCTAATTTAGGCGAGGGAAACTAAATGACATCGTTCTGAAGTCATCCATTTAGAGAACCTTTCAGGTATGTGTATCTCCCCTTCCCACGGACGTATTGTTGTCTCTAGGTACAGAACGGCAGGCTACGTTGTCACAGACTCCTGTTCAGGCTATTTTTGCCTGAATGTGCATATGCTCCTGTGGAAACAATAAGATTTGTATGAAGGTGAAAAGCCGAAATTCACCACATGCTGTGGTGTAGTGTAGTTGAATAAATAGCTGGTTATTTATTTCAGCTCAGAACTTTCCCGTTCCATTATTTCAAATTTATTTAATGAAGATTAAAGGATTAAGGGGTTTTAATCTTATAAAAATTGTGGGTTCGGGCAGACCTGTACTCAAAATTGTTGGGCTAATGAGACAGGACTTTAATGCACATATAGGTGAGGAAGAGTAGCAGCTGATGCATATAGATACAACAGGTCTGGGATTGCTGTTCAGTATTGTGTGTGTATCATTGCAATGCCAGAGGAGATGGTAGAAAAATGTGAGGATGTGCTTTTCTTTATAACTTTTTAAATCTCAAAATGGTAGGTTATATATAATAGATATTATAAGTGTATGTATTAGGTTTCTGTACTAACTGCAGGATATGGCAAAATGCAGTTTAGCTGAGGTTCCCCGGAGGCCAGTGGGAAACTCCATCTTAGCATTATCAGCTGGGGCAGCTGCACAGTCCCGCCCCTGGGGCTGGAGCCCAGCCCTGCTGTGCCGGAGGATAAGAGACCTGCTACACGCATTCACTCCAACAGCATTACAACATCCCTTTGTGTGCACTCAGAACAGCTTCACTGGGGCTAAGGCAAAATGGTTGACAAGTTTTGTAGCGAATGTATTTTTGTTTTGGACACAAAATACTGTTTACCGTAGGGGTCACCAAACTCAGTCTTGGAAGGCCAGGGGGTCTGCTGGTTTTCACCTTAAAATCAGACCCAGGGAACCATGTGAGTTATCTGTGTAGGCAGCTGCTCTAATTCGGCAGTTAAGTCCCAAGCATGCAGCCCAACCTCATCCTGAACTCAAGCTAACCTCAACCAGCACTGCCTGATGCTGTTCAGGACCAGGGCTGGGAACCCCTGCTATAGGCCATGGACCTATATTTGACATCCTGTTGGATGTAAGATATTATAATAGAGTACAATGCAAAAGATTTAGGCACCTAAATATAAATTTAGGTAAAGTATTGTGTCAGTAGAATAGAGCACATTTAAGATTTCGAAACAGTGTTACAGATACATTTTTACATTTTGCTAAATAAGGTGACATTTAAGTATTAGACCACTTTTCAGATAAAACTGCAGGACAGTGTACTTAGAGTTGATGCAGTTTTAAAGGCGATGAAGGTCACAACAAATCTTTGATTTAGTTTTTGCTTTTTATAGTACTTTTTAGCACAGCACTGTATGTCTGTCATAGCTCATCCCATAATGTCCTCCACATTCTTCTCAGAACAAGCACACTGATACAGTTGGTTAGACTTCCTATTGCAGGCCCAGCAGCTGGCTCAGATGTGTGACACAGGGCTAAGAGAACGAGGTCACTACTCAACCTGTTTGTATTGGCTTATGCTCGATTGGGGGAACAGATGAGGGCTGTGTTACGTCACCCAAGAGCTAAGGGCAACTGTTACGACCCCCCCAGGGTTCCACCTGCTCCCTGGGCTGTCCAGCGTGGTCCCCGAGTCCTGCCTGCTGATCGTGGTGGGGCTGCTGGTGGGGGGGCTGATCAAAGCCAGCGGGGAGGAACTGCCCGTCCTGGACGCCGACCTCTTCTTCCTCTGCCTGCTGCCGCCCATCATCCTGGACGCCGGCTACTTCCTGCCCATCAGGCCGTTCACCGAGAACATCGGCACCATCCTGACGTTCGCCGTGGCGGGGACGCTCTGGAACGTGCTGTTCGTGGGGGGCTCGCTGTACGCCGTCGCCCAGCTGGAGGCCTCCCAGCTGTGGGGCATGGACCTGCTGGCCTGCATGATCTTCAGCGCCATTGTCTCCGCCGTCGACCCCGTGGCCGTGCTGGCCGTCTTTGAGGAGATCAACATCAACGAGCTGCTGCACGTGCTGGTGTTCGGGGAGTCGCTGCTCAACGACGCCGTCACTGTGGTGAGGCGCGGCAGTCGCACTCCAGGGTTACAGTGGCCAGGATCAGCATTTAGGATGTGGTGCATTAGTCCCAGTTCATGGTCAGGATCTGGTATTTGATTCTTGGCTTGCAGTTTGGATGCAGAATGTTGGTTAGTTTATGGTTAAGATGTATCCCATTCGTGATTAGGATGTGTTGCGTTTATGGTTGTCCAGGGTTCCAATTAGGATGCAATCAGATATAGTTCTGATGCTGTTGTTTGAGGCATGTGAAAGATTTTCTTCTGCAACTGTCGGTGGGTTGAATGGAGCATTGGGAAGGTGAATCAGTTAGCAGTAAATTTTCTAAACTAAACCAAAAACTGCTTTCATTTGTACAAAAGTACAAAAACATGGAAAATCTCTGAAAATAAAGGCAAAGGGGAGAGTGGAGTTCATTGAGAATAATTTTCACCTTTTTGATATGACCGTTGTTATTTTCAGTGTTGAGAAAGGGGCATTATCTGAATGGGACATGGTAATGCTGTAGTACTTGGGCCTGATCTGTGCATTCTCATGCCCAATGCATGCAGGTGCTGTACCACCTATTTATCGAGTATGTGGGTGTGACCTCATTCGGTGCACTGGACGTGGTCCTGGCTGTGGTCTGCTTCCTTGTGGTTTCACTGGGCGGGGTCCTCGTGGGAGCCACCTACGGCATCCTGGCGGCTCTGACTTCCCGCTTCACCTCTAACCTCCGCGTCATCGAGCCTCTTCTTGTCTTCGTCTACAGCTACATGGCATATTTGTCCGCCGAGGTCTTCCACCTGTCTGGCATCATGAGGTGAGAACCAGCATTTTCCTGCAATATGTCCACTCACCCAACCTTCCCCCTCCCTCACTTTGAACTCACCTTAACCTCATCACATGCCAACCTCTCAATGGCCTTAGCCCTACCATGACCATGTCCTTGTTTCACTGTGGCCTTGATGAAAGGCTAATCATTCAGAAATGTGTATTTTATCTTTCACTGCATGTTCCAAACCTCTACAACCACCTGGATGAGTATGGTAGTACTCACTGTGCCTACCAGCTGTCTCTGCTGTTGGCCAGAGCAGTCTGTCCTGGCAGGCCACTGTTCTCATGACTCAATGAAACTAAAAAGCTGGCAATGAAAATAGAAGCAGGAGAATGTGGAGAAAAATCAGGTTCACAAAAGTCCTTCCAGGAGTTTATTCCAGTCATCTGGATTTGCTAATTAGCACAGTTCTTCAGCCAGGAGGTAGAACTAATTAGTGAAATCAGCTGGCTGGAAGAAGGACAGGGCGGGACTCTTACTTTCTGACCCCCGGACTTTCCACCTCTGGTCACACTAGCCTCCTAACATATGTCTCTGTATCCAGTCTGATCGCCTGTGGAGTGGTCATGCGCCCATATGTGGAGGCCAATATTTCCCACAAGTCCTACACCACTATCAAGTATTTCCTGAAGATGTGGAGCAGTGTGAGTGAGACACTCATCTTCATCTTCCTGGGCATCTCCACGGTTGCTGGGCCCCATGACTGGAACTGGACCTTTGTCACAGTCTCCGTCATCCTCTGCCTCATCTCCCGTGTGTTGGGTGAGCCTGTCAATCATTTGTTGACATTCCTGTTTTTCTATCCTGCCATCAAGGATGTTGTGAAAATATTTCAGAATGTATCATCTTTGTTACCATGTAACAGGGATATTCTTTTGAAAAATGCACGGTAACCGTCTGCTACAACGTCCTCAAAACTGTCTATGAACGTTGCCATCAAAACATTCTGCTGTAACATTTTGTGAATGGTATGAATGCTATGGAAATGTTCCCGGTTAGCATTCTCTTTCATTTATTACTTACTACTTTATCAGGTTGATAGTCACACTGGAATGACTATTGATTTAAAAATCCAAGGTCTGTGACATGTTAAGAAATGTTAATTTCAGGAGTGATTGGCCTGACCTACATCATCAACAAGTTTCGTATCGGCAAACTCACCGCCACGGACCAATTCATTTTGGCCTACGGGGGCTTGAGAGGGGCAATAGCCTTCTCCCTGGGGTTCCTGCTAAAACCGGAGCACTTCCCCATGAGGAGCATGTTCCTCACCTCCATCATCACCATTGTCTTCTTCACCGTATTTGTGCAGGTGACCACCTCACTGCCACCCTGAAACATTCACTATCAGGTTAACAAAGATTCCCCAAAAGAATACCAAAGATTCCTCTGACACATACGAGATAGTTGTTGTCAAGTGATGGTCTGTTTCTGTTTGGTCTGTGATGTGTGTTTCTTGCTTGCTTGTGGTTTTAGGGCATGACTATCCAGCCACTGGTGGAGATACTGGCTGTGAAGAGGAAGCGTAAGGGAAAAGACTCCATCAATGAGGAGATCCACACAATGGTATCACACACAGGTCACCACACATTAGTTCACACTCTCACAAACACTTGTACGAAAACTCACAGGTCACCACACATTAGTTCACACTCTCACACGCACAAGACACATAATTATGTACACTTACTGTGGAGATCCACAGATCACTGCGCACCTCACTCACACCTACAGATACACAAACAGACTTAACTGAGTGGACTTATCTCACATCAGAACATCGACCTGGCCATGATCATAGTGCATTAATGTTATGGATCTGACAAGTGAGGCTAGTTACTTTAATTACTAAGAGAACTCCTGTCTAAAGCATATAATTATTTTTCCTCAGTCCATGGACCATCTCATGGCTGGCATCGACAGTGTGTGTGGGCATTACGGGCATCATCTTTGGAAAGACAAGTATGTAATTGGACCCTATAAAGAGAGGCAATGCATAGTTTACATTAAGAAACAAAGATATGTGTGCGTTTATTCATAACTTAAGCTGTTCAGGTGTAAGATGTGCTGACGTACCAATCATTACTGGTAATTGAAAGCAATGGAGGTTGAGAACACTGACTTAAAAATTTTATTAAATATTTTAAAGTTTAAAAATTAAACTCCCTCTATCACGCTCCTCTCGCTTTCCACAGACTGACCCGCTTTAACAGGCGGTACATACAGCCCTGTCTGATAGCAGGGAAACGCTCCAGGGAGCCGCAGCTCCTTTCCTTCTACAACAAGATGGAGATTAAGGAGGCCATCGAGCAGGTGCATAGTGGGGGAGAGACCAAGCCCCTCCCAGCCGCGGGCTCCTCTGAATCCTTGCCGTACGTATCCCCTCTCAATGTTTCTCTCAGGATATCCCAACACCCACTCTTTCCTACCAACCTCCATAGTGGGTACAATAAGCCTCTCAATGTCTCAATATAATTTCCCCTTTTGTCCTCTTCCACACCTTCACTAATAACAGTCCTGTTGTAGGGTCCCTGTGGTGGAAATTGCTTTGTTATGGGAGCAAGCAGCATTGAAGTCTCAAAGCGATGTCTGACTGTCAGTCAGACAGTATGATAGTATGGGTTGCTATGGCAGTGACACTGTAAATATATATGATACTGTGACTTTGACAGTGATTGTATCACATACTGTAATTCTGATATAATCTAGAGAGTGCGATTGTGTCAAAATTCTTTGGATCCTTGCTTCCTCAAGGAGCATACAGTCCCTGGGGCCAGCAAGCAACCAGACACGGCCTAAGGTCTCCATGGATCAAGAAGCAGAGATCTTGAAAATGCTGAGGAAGACACTGCAGAAGACTGAGATGAAGGTTGGGAAGGAACAGGGTGGACCAGCTGGTAGTTTGGGGGGAGCATGTTGTATTTGACAGGTGCAGGTTGAATACCGTTATAAGGTCTTCAGTGAGCTGTGTGAGGCACACGTGCCTTAGGATTATCTTTACCGTGTCATTGTGGTAATTCTGTATCACTAGAATGGTGTAAGTCTAACTCCTCAAGCAAGGTACTTTACATTAATTGCTTTATTAGATTATGAAATATGTATTTATATGAAATCACTGGGCTTAGCTGATTAGCTGGAGTAGTAAGTGGCAAAAAATGGATGAATAATTCTATATTTGTCTCTTTGGTGTTAGTTATATTCCAACAGAAGGCCCATACTGGTGGGCAACCCATTTGAGGACGACTTCCAGGAGCAGCTCCGGGAGAGACAGAGGGCAAAGCTGGGAAGGCGGGTGAGTGTGCAGGCCATCCGTGCCATGTGTCAACTTCCAAACTGCCTCCTACATTTCCTTAGAAACTGAAATGTTTTACTGGTTTCTCCACAGCATATGAACATAGTCCCTTTGCTGTGATTTATGTGAAACCTCTGTAATGGCTCTTTATGTCTGTAGATGAGTGCCTTCCTGTTGGAACCACGGCAGGACTCCCCCTCGCGGTCCAGAACCAGACTACCGGAAGGTGAGCACAGCTCGAGAGTCATTGGTTGTACCTGGTCTTCAGTCATAATCGTTTGGATTCATATGGCATCTTTCATCTCAGATTCTGAAATCTTTTTAGTCAAGGGAGGGAAACTCACCTCAACTAAATGTGTACTACCCATGTGTGATGCATGGCAGCCATTTTATACCAGAATAATCACCTCAGCCATTAGCCGAGGTGGGGGGGAAGGGTGGTTATTATATCAGTTAACCCGGGGAATATACAAATGGTCAGGGTGAGCCAGAGAGTTTGAAACCCTCACTTTTAGCAATAAGTGCCATTCGATCTTTAACTTTTTGAAAGATTGATTTAAATCCTGAATGGAGTATTATAACTTCTGCAACAACTCCTTTCTCTCAGCCCCCCAGGCCAGCAGGTCCAGACCTGTGACCTCTGCCATCCAGAAAGACCTGGTGATTCCTTAGTTTCCTGGTCTTCCCTATGCCAGCCCTCTGCACTTTGAAGAAACAAGGGACAGATGACCATGACCTGGCAGATAAACAAACTGCATCGTGTCTGAAAAGTATATGATGTGGGAAGTCAGTCACCTGCCCGGACACTGTATAGAGCTTCAAATGGCAGAACAGAAGAAACATATTCTCAAGTCCCATGGTAGAGTTTTTGTCATACAGTAGAAAGAGAACTTCTCTCTGCCTTCTGTGGCAAGAGGACCCTGGCAACTCATCAACATTCACATTGAGAGTACCGCTGTGATGTGGTAAAGGAGCTCCGTTTGCAACTAGTTCACCTCCTGGTTGTGGGGGCAAAATGGACGTACAGTGGACGTATGCTATACCAAAATCTCTTTATCTACATCCACCACCAATCTGATTTTCTCTGATTTCGTTTTTACCTCATTGTCACAATTCATTACCATCGCAATAAATGCCAAATACCTTCTTCTATTCATATGTAGGCCTGTGATTTCTTTGTCACATCTCTCTTGTTCTTTTCCCACTATCTCAACTCTATTCTGTTCTTTCCTCACAGTTCCCATTTGTGCCCTCACTCTCTTCATTGCTTCTGCATAACTTATATCAATTTATTTCTGATCTCAAGTCCTTTCCACCTCCCTCACTTTCTATCTTCCTTCACTCTCACTGCTTTACTCCCACTTTGTGATGATTTCCCCGCAGTGAAAACATATTGCCTGGTATTTAGACAATGTGCACTCTTCCTGGGGGCAACAGTAGCTCAAGAGGTAAGAGCAGTCGTCTGGCAGGTTGCCAGTTAAGTCCCGTCCTGGGTGCGTCGGCGTGGCCCTGAGCAAGACACCAAACCCCCAATTGCTCCTGACGAGTTGGTTTTTTTGCCTTGCATGACAGCCAATCACTGTTGGTGTCTATGTCTGTGTGTGTGAATGGGTGAATGACCAGCATTAATTGTACAGCACGTTGGATAAAGGCGCTATATAAATGCCAACCATTTACCATTTACCATCTTCCTCAAAAAGACCCATCTCTCCCACTTCTACACCTGTGCACCATTTTCCTACAAACTGCTGCCACATGTCCATAGTCCTGACTCAGTGGAACCCTTTCATAATTCCCTCACCCTGTAACTAACATAATCTAAATACTCCCTCTCTGGTAACTCCCCATCAAACTTTAGAAGTACTGATCCGCTTGTTCTTCACCCTCCCTGTATCTTTTCCACCACCCTTGTCCCTCAAGCTCATTCCACCTCCAAAAAAAACACCCCACTAATGACCCTAGTGCTCTTTTTCTCATTGAACTGCATTACAGGTTGATCATCAAAATAACTTGAATAGTAGAAATGTTTAACGAGGTTTATACATCTGCCCTCTGGCGGCTAGGCTAATATATGTCACCTACTCCTATACTGTAGGTGGCGATATTTCGGAGTAATTCACTCTAAATATGATACCTACCATCGAAATCTACGGACAGGCATACGTTACCTACGTAAGCAGCGAACTGAGGCTGCGCAAAAGGTTCGCGCTGCCTGAAGATTTTCCGAAGCTATAGCAAACACACCGTGCACGCTTGCTAGTTTTAAAAGGATTAAATACAACAATAAATCATGGCCAGATACTTGCGGCCTCCAAACACGTCCCTTTTCATCAGGAATATATCTGACGAGTCTAGGTAAGCAGCCGTATAGCACTATAAAATCGTATTATCTAGTAAATTGGTCTGTAATTTCTTGTGGAATCGGGCCTCTCAATCATTGCTAGCAAACTAAGCGTTAGCTAACTTAGCTACATCCCTTGAACGTATTTATCCACTATTTAAATCGGCTTTCGGTGCATTTTAAGGTGGTTTGTGAATTTACGAGCAGGTTTGTGCCTAAATATGATCGAATGCCTTTTCTCCCTTGTTGTGATCTAGCTACCTCGCGTTAGCCTTTATTTGGCTTTCAGTTTTAGCCAGTTAAGCACGCCGTAACCCGCGAGCGTGCATGCGTGGCAGACCAGTTGGTCGATGTATTCTTGGAAAACTTTGTGTATATATAGCCTTAGCTAGAGGATATTCGACCGTATTTGCACACCCTGCTCTTTGAACCCTCGCTAGTTCTATCCCTCTATTGGCCAGATAGCTAGTTCATGATTTTATGCACTTCAGCTCACGTTAGCGGGCTAACGTTAATTTGTATATTTTTGAATGTAGCTCGCTAACCTTAGTTGGCTAATGACGTTCATCGTAAATATGTAACTAAATTGGCTAATGACGTTACCTTGCGTAACCGTAAGGCAAGTTTGTTTACTGTCGGTGTCTGACTCGACCAGCTGCCTAACATAGCTAATGAATTTTATTTTTCTTAACTTGGTTAGCTCAAGCTAACGTTATCCGTCGTTAGTTAACTTTCCCTACCGGTGTAACACCGAGTGATTTAAATGTATGGGGGCGTGTCGCTGCCGTGGGGAGCTCGGCTTTATTTGGTCATGGTTTTCAGAGGGCAAACGTACCGTTATGTTTGAAGTTGAAGTTACTGAAGATGGACTCCGTTTACTCTTGATAATATCATTGCTTGCTTTAGTTGGCTGACTTATCTTAGCTTCCGTTTAACATTCGCCAACATATGAACCATTCGCTCATATCGTTAATTGAATTTAAAGTTAATTTGGTAAATCGCTTTGGATTAAAGTGTCACCTTTATTTTATTCATTTTATTAACTGTAATTTAATGCACAAGGCTTCATTACGTTGGTGAAAGTGAAGTTGCAAAATGTGAAAAGATTTAAATTTATTTAAAATGTCTTGAATTCAAATATTTCTGTGGTTGTTCTTCTTGGGTAAGTGACAGTGAACATTATCTAGGTCTTCAAGACTTAATGTGCCCATTTATATTTGTCCATTGTCAATATTGGCCATTTTCCAAAAATTATGCAAAACCGCACTACTCATTTGGTGAGATTTCAGTAATCAGAATCAGACCTGTTTTTGCACAACTTGGGTAACGTTAGCTATCTAATGGAGATATGTCCTGGTATACATGCAGTTTCTTTGGTATAAATTGCTCTGTATTGAGCAAGTATGAGGTTAGAGGTTTCTCTGCCCAGTCCAGTGAAACTTGTATCATTTTACGATACTTCAGGCCGGAGGATTTACGTCGTGAGTTTGGTCGTTATGGACCAATAGTAGATGTCTACATTCCAGTTGACTTCTATACTCGACGATCAAGAGGATTTGCATACATTCAATATCCTTTCTTCATAATGTGGAAAATGTCTTGATTTCTATACTTTTGTTGGTGTAATTCTGACAATTTGTAATGCATTGTGGTGACCCATGTTTGAATTTGCTTAATAGATTGATAATCCTTTTGCATCAGGTAATCGGCTATGTGGGTGGGCCATTGTGTAAAAAAAACCTTTATAGTATGGATAATTATTTTGTGTTAAAAGAAAAAATGTTATTAATAGACAAATTCTGTCTCCTAACCTAAATTTCTTCTGTTGTTGCCCCAGAGAATATAAAGGTGCACAATTGTGGAGCCCTTCAGAATTATACAGAGCCATATAGAGTAGATTCAAGATTATGTGACGACACAGATCCTAAGCCTGCAAGAAGCAGAGAGGGAAAGGGTGGAAATAAAGAATTTAAAGCTTGAAGAAACAAAGAGGAAAAGAAAGGCACCAAGTTGGGCGTCAAGGCTTGGATATGTCTTCGAAAAAGAGAGAGGATAAAGATTATGGGGCCAGACGAGCAAGAAAACCATGTTCCTCTGCAAAGCCCTTAAAGAGATTAAAGGTCAAGACCAAGGTCAAAGTCAAGCATGTTTAAGGTAACCAATCTGATTCTGTATCCTACCACAGGTATCTGCATTTAACACGCACTTCTTTGGGGCGGTTCGCCCAAAAAATGAAATTAAGGTACGTTCCAACTTATGATGAGGAGCATCTGTCCTTCCAGATTGTTTCGCTGATATGTTGCATTTTCTAAATATTTGCTGTAGTTCACCCTGGTAAACCATACTGGCCCTTAAAGCGCCCAACAAAGTACATTAGAAAAATGGTCATCGCATCTCTTTCCAGATATAATCCCACAGTGAAGTACAAATTTTATGCAGGGTTCCATCAAAGTCGTTTATTTCTGTCGAAGTACACAAAATGTGTAGCAGGAGGTGGACATATACAACTTGAACAGTTGTGACAAGACGTGGTGGACTATGACGTTCTGCAGGTTCAATAATTATTTGCAACGCTCACGGGTGAGCTGCAGCGAATATTTAGAAAGTTTTGCTGAAATGCGAGTGATCTGGATGAACAGATACTACTCCGGTTAAGTGGAAACGCCTTAATTACATTTTCGGATGAACTGCCCCTTTAAGAGTCCATCTCGACCCGTGCCTGTTAAGCCCTGGGACAGAAACTGTTTTAAACGCGTCACATTAGTAAGATGTACAGAATTGTAACTGACGGCGTGATTTGTGTTCAGCTTTGTATAAGCCGTGGTTAAATCAGTTTAATGTCTGCAATGTAGCCGTGAAGCCACCGCGTCGTGCCGTACATTTCCGACAGCCCGCGTTTAGCCGCTATGGCCACGGCGTATCTGTACTTGTAATGAGAGTCGAGCAGCTCGGCGCGTGTGCCGAGGTTATGTGTTCCCGCGAACCCCGTTAAATCCTTGACTGCGAGTCACGTTCGAGGACGTACGCGATGCGGAGGACGCCCTTCACAACCTGGACAGGAAGTGGGTGTGTGGCCGGCAGATCGAGATCCAGTTCGCCCAGGGAGACAGAAAGAGTAAGATGCTTCAGAGTCATTTGTGTTCAAGCGTTGCCTAGAAGTAACTGGGGTCAATTTATTTAAATAAATTAATTGTTGCAGACAAGCCTTGCTTTCTGGTGGGCTGTCTGTTTTGAGCCAATTGCATTTCAGTTTCAGGAAATTAACTGAAACTCAATTCATGATTTGAATGAAGAATATTCAGGTGTTTGTTCAATACCTGTGCTTGTATTCATCTGTAGTTTCTTGTGGAATGTCGTATCATGGCATGTTTTCTTCCCCGGTTATAACGGCGAGTCGTAACTGAGTGTCACCGTCTCCCTCAGCACCCAACCAGATGAAGGTGAAAGAGAGGCACTCCCCGCGCAGCTTCTCGCGGTACGACGACTACGAGCGAGAGGGCGGCGGCCGCCGCCGGCGGTCCCGCAGCCGCAGCTACGAGCGCCGCCGCTCCCGCAGCCCGTCCTACGAGCGCCGGCCTCGCCGCTCTGAGAGCCCCCGAGAGTGAGCGCACCGTCACCGTCACCCTTTTTATTTAGTGTTATCTTGTGTTCTGACATCCATAAGAAGGCGTTTCTGTGGCTTTACCCGGAATAGGCTGTTTTTTTGTGACTGTGTCTTTAAGGCTCATTGATATATGCAACATAAATGTGGACGTGTGCCAATACTTGTGTTGTTGTGATGTCACAAATTGAAATGAAATATGGGACAAATATCAGGTCTCAACACTGTGAGAGGTGGAGAGCTTGGGGCTCAGTCTGCTAGGGTTTGAGAAATGAATCCGTTTTCGGTCAGTTTGTAATGAAGGCTTTGGTTCCGCAGGTCCCGGGGACGACCATACGGACGGCAGGGACGCAGTAGGAGCCGGGAGAGTGATAGGTAGGTGTCCCGACCTTGTGGAAGCTTCCGATATTACGTTACAACATTATAGTTATATCCAAAGTGACTTATATTTATTGGAAAACAAAAATATACCCACGATATCGAACCCAGGATTGACCCACACTTGACCCATTCACGCCTCCATGGGCCTGGGAATGTCCTGTGATCCTTGCTGTTCACACCAGACCCCAGACTTTCCCAGGCCTTGTTTTATGTTTTGTTAATGAACCCCTTGTGAAATATTGATGTCAGCATGAACGCAGTACTGAGCAGTATCGTTTGTGTCTGAGACGTGCATGATCTCACCGTTGCGTTTGGGATAAGGTGAAATGTCTCCCCTTTGTTGTTTCCGGCAGGCACCGGCCGCCCCAGCGGGAGCACCACCGCCCGCACCCCCACAGCCGCTCCAACTCGCCATCGCCGTCCCGCGGCAGGCCCCGGCCGGGCCCGAGGAAGGAGTCCAGGGGCGCGTCCCGCTCCCGCTCCAAATCCCTCACCCCGCCCCCCGAAGAATTCCACCCCGCCTCCAACTCGCGCGAGTCGCACGACTCCCACCTGCGCTCGCCCTCGCGGTCGCGCTCACGCTCCCTCTCCAGGTCCCGCTCCCGCTCCCGGTCCTGGGCCGGGCGCAAGTCTGGGGGGCACTAAACCCAGCCCCTCCTGCGTTCCCCAGGCGCCTCTGCCCCTCCGCGTTCCTTTGTTGGATTGGCTGAGGGGGAATGCGTTTGGTCATGTAGTGTATTGTCATTTAACACGCACACTCCTGGGTTGTTGGTTTAGGTTAAGACATTGGCTGCTCTGGGTTTGAATTCAGACAATTTTAGTGGGGTTTCTTTTTTCTCCCCCCCCCCCCCCCTACTTACTTTTTATTTTTTATTTTTTGGTAATTTAAGGGTGTGAAAATGTGTCCATTCTGAAATGGATTGGCTCCCTTTGCAGACCCAAAATGGCAGCTGTTTAATTTTGTTTGTTTTTTTTCCTTTTGTAAAAATGTGTTCAGTGTCAGCCATTGTACTCAAGGTTTTGTTTGCAAATGCGTCTCTACGCAAGTATTAATACTCAACATTTCAATTGCGTAATTTTCTACCTGAGGATTGTCAGCTCAAATAACATTATCCCCCCCCCCTCCCCCAATCTCCCCCAGGAATGCATTCCGAAATGGCTAGGAATATCTGATTAGTGTAAAACATACTTGCATCTTTTCCTGGTGTGTGAATGTAAACCATTTGTAAAGATGCACGTGTCTCCAGTGGGGGAGAGAAAGCCTAGTGACTCTTTTGTCATGTAACTGTTTCAACGTGTAAGATTTTCAATGTAAATTTCAAACCATGGTCTTCCACGCGATGATTTGTTTTTGTAAAATGTGCCAGTTTAAAGCAAATATTCTGGTGTGCTTTTAATTCAATTTACGTCTTTCTGTTCTGTGTATATAGTCTCATTGAAAGCAATATTTGAGAGTTTGGCACGAGCAACAATAGTTGGAAGGGAACTTCTGCAACAACAAAAAAGGTCATTACTGATGTAACGCTGCCTCCAGCAGGACTACTGTAAGTTTTAAATGTTGACGTACTGATGTCATGGTATTGCCCATTTCATTTGATGGATGACTTTGTTTTTACATTATACCCTCATATTCCCTTGTATAAGGCCAGATGCAAGTATCTGGAGTTTGTATGTTTCATAAATGCACCCCTCCCTGTAAATGCTTTCATTAAAGTGGGTAAGGGTTAGTAAAAATGCTTTGTGGATTGTCATCTGAATCACCTTAGTTGTGTGGTGGGCTTTCTGGAACAAAATGGCTGCCATTGCTACACATTGGTGCTGGTTGAAGTTACACTGAGTGGCCAGAGATTAAATGTGAAGAGAACCAGCAGTCATACTGGCCTTCAGGGCCAGATTAGAGTATCCCTGCTATAAGCCCAACCGGCTTTGTATGGGGTGAAGTCTGCTTCTTGACCTAGAGGAGTACTGGTCAAACCTGTTACTGGAGGTCCGTCCTGTAGTTTTTCATTCCAGCCCTTAAGCTGGGGTTTCACACAGCAAAGAACACTATAGTGTTAAAACCCATGAAGGGGATTAAAGGGCAACGCACTGCAGAAGCATTCACAGCACGACCTGCTGTTCTAGAGGACCACCTGCTTTTGACAACCGAGCTGTAGTTTCACCACTATTCACCAGATGACATATAGGTATAGGTCCAGCTCTACTATATCAGGTTTGTGCAGCGTAACACTGCATTTCTTTATGAATTTATGCTCTACCCCATGATCTACTCGACAGGTATGTCAAGAAGCACCATGTTCTTGCTATAAAAGCACAGTGCAGTTGGAAAGTTTGGCTTTGCAGCTTAAGGAATCAAAACTTAAAACTGTATTTTTATATATAAATATGCTTTATACATAGTCATAATTGACAGTAAACAAGTGTAAAACTTTACAATCTTCCATCAAATGAACTGACACAACAGGAAGACCGTCAAACTGAAATCTTTACAACAGAAGTGCACAACTCCAGTCCTGGAGGGCAGGTCTGCACACTGGGTTTTGTTTCAACCAAACATGTTGATTTCCATTTTCACAGCTCTGGAAACTACAGTGGTTCACTCTTGTACTTGAACACAGTGAAATATTCAAGATACAGTTTTAAGAAACCACATCTCATTCAACAGCTAAGAGATTGAGCTGCTCATTTGAATCAGGTGTGCCAAATTGGGGTTGGACAGAAAACCTACAGGACAGTAGATCACTGGGAACAGGATTGAGAACCACCGGAGTAGGTTGTGTGGTCGCAATTCCACATATATTCAGTGGCCACTTTATTAGGTAAAGTTCTAGTGCTTGGTAGGATCTCCCTTCACCACCAGAACAGCACAAATTATTTATGGCATGGATTCAACAAGGTACTGGAAACATTCCATGTTGACATGATGCCATTAGATATTTGCAGATATCTGCATTAATGAGCTGGTGTACATGTGTACCTAGTGGCAGGGGTGAGCAATTTCGGTCCCAGAGGGCCGGTGAGTGTATGAAGCAGATTTTGTCTCCACCATTTACCCTGGCTGCATGAGTGAATGACTATTCACCAACACTGGCTCACTCATTAGATTAGGTCACAGTTAAAAAAGGTCCACATGGGCACCTGAAGAGCCTTCAGCTGTCATTCATGCACTCGTGAAGAAATGCGTGTGTGTGCAGTACACGCTCTCCTGGTCCTCCGCAGACAGGACTGCTGCCACTGTTGATCTTTGCGGGTTAACGCGCTCATAGTTCAGGGTTAGTCTGAAGGAGGGGGCATCAGTGCCTCTGGAGACTCTTCCAGAAAGTTCTGGGCTCGCTCCTGCATGGCCCGCGTGTCCGCGGTCAGCCGCTGCAGGGCGGCGAGGCTCGAGCACTGGTGCACCAGGTCTCTGAGAACCTCCAGCTCCAAGAGCAGCTCCTCCCTCTGCCTCCCGACGAGGTCGTCCTCACCGTCCGTGCTCTGCAAGTAACACCACAGCGTTTCCTCAGCCCACGGAGAGCGCTTTCTGTACCGCTGTGCATTACTGGCTGGCAATGCAGGGCCGGGTTTATTGTCCGACATGTTTCACTGTGAGCGCCCTGCCCCGACCCATGTTAATATGTCAATTATCTCACTTAGGCCTAGAAAGTGTTACAATGTCATCTGCATGAAACCAAGCTGTTTCTGTACTGATTTTACAAATCATTCTAAAAATGTTAATTGTTCATGATGACTGCCACTGAAACATTCATTTGTTCATTTGTTCATTCATTCATTCGTTATCCTAACCCGCTTTTCCTGAACCGGGTCGCAGGGGGGCTGGAGCCTATCCCAGTATTCATTGGGACGAAAGGCAGGAATACACCCTGGACAGGTCGCCAGTCCATCGCAGGGCACACACACCATTCACTCAAACACTCATACCTACGGGCAATTTAGACTCTCCAATCAGCCTAACCTTCATGTCTTTGGACAGTGGGAGGAAACCGGAGTACCTGGAGGAAACCCACGCAAACACGGGGAGAACATGCAAACTCCGCACAGAGAGACCCCGGCCGACGGCGATTTGAACCCAGGACCTCCTTGCTGTGAGGCAGCAGTGCTACCCACTGCACCATCCGTGCCGCCCTGAAACAATGACCTTCAAATAGCATTCTATTCTAGTAGGGATCATCAACTCTGGCCCCTCAAATCCAAATCCAGCCCTGGTTTTATTTTCTCCCAGGTAAGTCGTGCTAGTGAATCAGTGATTGGCTAAACTGTTTTTTCACCAGACTCCCAGCTAAAGGGAGGGTGAAAAACCAGCAGTTCTCGGCCCTCAAAGACCCTCACAAACTTGCTGATCCCTGTTGTACACTCTTGCATGCCCTCGTTTAGCAATCATCAAATCCGGACCTTGAATCCAGCCCTGGTTTTCTTTTCTCCAAGGTAATTAATTGAACAATTAATCTTGGGTGGAAAACCAGCAGTTCTTGGATGTTGAGGACCGTGATTTGATGATCCCTGCCCAAGTTGGGGGGGAAAAAAAAGAAAAAGAATGCTTACCTGTTGTCTGAGAACTAATACCTCTGCATAGATATCATCACAGTCGCCTGGCTCACACTTAGGTTCCCCAATGTCGTCCTGACCCAGCTCTGCGATGTCCTCGCGACCCAGATTTGGCATGCGCCGTCTTACTTTTGCCCTGTAGATGTGGTTCTTAATGTCCCGTAGTTTCGGGTAATATCCCCTGTCTTGCAAATTAGGGGCGGCCGTGTCCGACATTCGGGTGTTCACCAATTGTCTCAGTTTCCCTTGCATCTCTGTGGGATTTGTCACGCCTTCCCCGACCAGCTCATCGATCCACTGTATGATCTGCGGATGTACAGTCTGCGCCATTCCGGAGAGGGACCCGGCAGGGTGTTTGGAGTGTGCTTTATCAAGCGGCAGGTCAATGTAGAACCTGTTCTCGATCTTCACTTCCTTCCCATCATTTAGGTCTTGTAGCAGTCTTTCCTTTAACTGGATCTGCTGTATACTGATGCACTTCTTGCTGAATACTGCGTACTCGGGGAACCTGCACACCTGCACAATGGAAATCCTGGCTTGACACCCCTTCTTCCTTGTGCCCCGTATATTTATCCGTTTCCTTTTGACCGCGGGTCCGCAGGCAGGAGTGTAGTCGTGTTCCATCTCTTCCAAGGTCTGCAGTACGGGCATTGCGGCGCTATCGTCCCTCTCGCTTTTTTTTTCGTGTTCCCTTTTGGGCCCAAACTGACATTCCAGAATTTTCCTTCCACCGTGCATGAAGGGAACACCGTCTTCGTTAAGGTTTGGGCAGCTGGACTTGGTGAACTTGATTGAACGAGTGCTAAACTTCCCCTTCATCGCTTTGCTGGGTTCAAAATTAAGAGGAGTAGATGTTCTAACGCTGAACGCTGTGGCAGTGATACGTCGGTAAACTTCTACTGCTTTGTGGACCCTTGTCTCGTCTGTCACATAGCCATGAATGTAGTTGCCATCACTGTGAAAGCCCTCCAGCAATGTTTCCAAAGTAATAAGATTATCTGTGGATTCATCCATTCTGTAAAAGAATATGCTGTTATCCGTTGCTTTTCCTGTTATCCATGATATCACTGAAATATTGACCATGACACACTTGAATTTCAATATATTAAAATAAAACTCCTAATGCAATTACATTACGCAAAACGATAGTCCCGAGACAATGAGTGCTTTAACGTCTTCTCACCTCCAATCACTTGACAACCAATCACTTCAATGACCAGCTAGCTAGCGTTACCTCAGCAAAGTGGCAACTTGCTCCACTGAAACCTGTAGAGAGGAGTAAACTAACTCCATATGGGATTAGGGCCGTACTGCTACACCCTTACATCCGACTGACTAACCTCAAAAGAGATTAATTGTTTGCGTTTTGTGTGAATTTAGTTCGTTAGCGGCAAGTTCTCCAGTTAAAAATGACTTTTCAGTACCGATCAAGCTAATTCGCTAGCCTGCCATAATATAATCACGCAATGAATACATCACCATGATGGTGTAACGTTAGCTTGTCAAAACAACACCTTCGAAGGTACACTAACACGTCACATATGTATGCATTCTTACCGGCTTTCGTCTGGTTAAAAGTCGTTATTTTTATAGGGAGTAGCTACATTAGTTGACTGTGGAAAAGCCTTTAACAATTAGTACCTGGCTGGCGGAGACCAAAATCACCGTGTAACAACCACTAAACTCTATGGTAACGACGCGAAACTCTCGCTTCCTCCTTTTTTCTTCGGTTAATTTGTTAAGTTGTGAAGCACCAACTACAGCTGCATATCGCCATCTAGCGGCTATAATTGAGTAGTTATAAATGGCTCATAGGCCAGATTACTGCCATAACGGATCTATTCATTAAACTCAATATTTCTGATATCGTAAGGAGGAAACAGTAATTGTAAATGTATGTATTGTCCCGTCTATGCTTGAGGGTGTTATAATCTTATAGATTATATTATAAGACATTCAACTGAGAAGCATGTACAGGTGCTTCTGATTAGTGAGGTGTTTTCAATTGCTTCCCCTCAGTACCGGTATATGAGAGCTATTAGTATCTAGTCTTGAGCCTAAGCTTTTGGTTGCTGTTATTGGTGTTAGTCAACATGAGAACCAGAGGTGTGACAATGAAAGTCAAGGAAGCCATAATAAGGCTGAGAAATAAAATAAGGTTTGCACACCTGGCTTAGATAACAGGTGCTGGGAGAAAAATTGGCCAAACCTTAGGCTTACCAAAGTAATCTGTTTAGACCACCATTACGAAGAAAGAGCATTGGTGAGTGCAGGACTCACAACGGGTCTGGTAAGGAAGACCTCTCCAGTTGATGACCAAAGAATTCTCACCATAATGAAGATAACCCTCAAACACCTCTCCGACAGATCAGAAACACTTCAGGAGGCAGGCATGGCTGTGTCAGTGACTACTGTTCACAGAAACACTTCACAAACAGAACTACAGAGACCACTGCAAATGCAAACCACGAGTTAGCTGCAAAAATTGGACAGATTAGATCAAGATTCAGCCAAAAGCATCTAAAAATGTGGAATAGAGAGCCAAATCAGAAAATAATATTACATTACATTACATTACAACCAAGCGCTATGGAGATGACTGCATGTAAAATATATTGAGCTGACCTGTTATGTAAGAGGTTGGCGCGTCCCTTTTAAAAGAACAAAATGGAGTGTCCGGGACTATGGTGTCCCAATAAAAGAGCAGATACAAAGTCTGGACCGGGCTCCCGCTCCAGTAGACTCAGTACAATTAGCAGTTTGAACAAGGCTGGGGCATTGATTCCCTGTAAGTGGAACAACAAAAAAAGACCAGCGCTGCTGGGAAGAACAACTTAATTACATTCGGAGGGATCCGTCCGAGTGTGAAATCGGACGTGACCGATTGATTGGCAGGCAGAGGAAATTCATTGATCTGAAAGAACAGTGTGGTTGTGGAAAATCCAGGGGCTTCACGCACGCGCACGTGCGCACGTGTGCGCAAACTGCAAACAAGCGAACAACCCCCAGTCTAGTCAACTCAGTTGTTTAAAAATCAGCCAGAAACCACTGAATGATTTCGTAAAACCCTGGATCACAAATGGCCGCAGAAGCAGGAGTAGAGCCCAATCCTGACTAGATAAAAAGCCATGGACATTGTCGGCTCACTTCTATTGAGGAGGGGTTACTGTTTATGTTATTTGGGAACCTCTTGATCTCCACGATGGGATTTTCCACATCAGCAATATAGGCTATTGCTTTTGGTCCAAGACCACTTTTGAGTGCAGTAGACCGTATTCGACAGTACATATAGTGTTGGGGTGTGGCTCAGGTTAAAATGACTTCAAAAACTTTTTCTTACCTTCATAGACTTTTCTTTGGGCTTGAGCTACATTAGGGCAGCGGAGTCCAGGCAGAACTATGAACGTGAGATACCGAACAGCAAAGCCCCATTGCTAAATGCCTTGCTGCCTCTGTAACCGTTTTGTCATAAAATTATATGAATGGGATCTTATCTATGTTAAAATCAAATTTGAGTTGGATTTATTAAAGCTGTCCAAAAAAAAAAAAAAAAACTTTCAGAAATACTGATGTACCACTACCATGAGAAATCATTGCAAGGTGCTTCTGAATTTCGGTCGCTCGCCCCCCAGTCCAGCACCCTCTCCCGTGCCACGGAGCAGAGAAGGGGGGCACCGGAGTTTGGCTGATCAAATGAAACTTCATACTACATATGGGGAAACAACGATTTTGAATATTTTCACGGCCCGGTTTCGCCTACATGACCCGCGGCGGTTTCAAACACCCAGTGGTCGGTTCATTCCGCTGCAAGTTAAATGACAATGATTTGGACATTGATTTCTGCTGGTTGTTTATAAGTTCTCATGCAACGTGACAGACTTCTTCATTTTGATGGAAACCTCAAGCCACTTTCCGTGGCAGCCACCCTTCCGTGTTATTCTTATCCACTTTTCTTCGTAACAATTTAGGGATGACGTGCCTTGGATTAAATTACCTCAAGAGGTGTCCTGATACGAAATGCCTGTATATATACATTCTATTTCTCAAATGAAAGGTACGTTTATGCTGCCATGCAGCTGTTTAATTCTAAGCATGCTAAATCTGTTTTAAGAGTGACAGTATATTACAACTGTGTGGTGATTTTGAAATAATTGTCATATTAAAGTAATGTTATATTAATACAAAATATGTAAGAGTTTAAATTCGACAGAAGGTGTTATTTCCACATTTTAATAAAGAAATAACTGATATTTCAGGCAATGAAAACCAGTAGCTATTAATTTATTAAAAATAAAAATATCTCTACATTTGGTTTAAATGTAGGCCTATGTATATTTTAGGACTGTAAATAATCCAGACATGGTCAAGAAGTTCAGCTGTTTTTGTGACCAAATATCAGAATGTGGAAGAAATGTGATCTAACTGACTTTGACAGTGGAATGGTTGTTGGTGCCAGACAGGGTGGTTTCAATATCTCAGAAACTGCTGATTTTCTGATACATGTCTCTAGAGCTTGCTGAGAATGGTGTGAAAAATGAAAAAAAAAAATCCAATGAACAGCAGTTCTGCAGACAGACACGCCTTGTTAATGAGAGAGGTCAGTGGAGAAAGGCAAAACTGGTCAAAGCTAACAGGAAGGTGACATTAACACAAATAACCACACATTACAACAGTGGCATGCCAAGATCATCTCTGAACATACAATGCATCAAAGCTCTTAAGTGGATAGGCTACAGCAGCAGAAGACCAATAAGTCTAAAAAAATAAGTCTAATAAATACCTAAGTGCTCACTGAGTGTATAAATTAGCCTACAGATATTGTTTTTTTCACAGAATGCTGATTTATATCTGCTTGTAATGTCTAATTTAGAATTTAGAATTTTTTAAATTTTATTAAAAGCCAGAGAGAATTCTGCTAACGACTTGGAATTGGTTGTTCTGTTTTTTTTACTTGATAGTTTCCACTGGCATTTTGCCAATTATGTAATCATCATCTTGTATACACACAGACCCAGGCACACACACACACACACACACACACACATGCATGCACTCACACACACGTGCACACTCCCAATGCACATCAGATACAATACAGCAAACATTTTCTGGTTTTATATACACACTTAGCTGTATGCATACACATTTATTCATTCATATTTATGTATCAGTCAGTGGAAAGATAACATTTGTGTTTGCACACACACGTCCCAGAAGTTATAATTCACACAGCATGTAAGAAGAGAAGGGTAGGGCGGGCTTTAGCCAGGACAGGGAACTACTGTAGCGGCTGCTCCCAATAACACAGCAAGCACCAACAGGCTCGTTAGCCGTCATAAGTGAGGGAGATTCTCCTCTGCTTCCTTATCTCCTGTAGCACTATGTGGCTCTTAGAGATTAGTGTAGTCACAGGGATTTCAGATCAGTGAAGGGTGACACTTGTTTAGTTTGTGGCTGCACAGCTGTAACCCGAGAGGCCAAATTGGCTACTCCGATTTGACAAAATTAAAAAAAAAGAAAATAATTGTATAATAATAATTATTAGAAGCTATCTGCTTCTGGGATTTTTGTTAAATTCTTTGAATTATTTTAAATGATGTAATATTGTGCTAGTGCCCAGGATGTTGTAGTTGTAGTTAACCGTCCTAACCTAAAATGTTGACTGGCAGTGTTCCCTCAAATCCTCAGTTTCAGTACTTATAAAAGCTTATTAATTTCAGACCTTTCTAAGGTAATCTGCAGTACCAAGTAAATAATAAAAACGTAACATAAAACAGTTAGATACCCATCCTGTACCCTACTATCATTTCCCCCGTCATACTTTCAGTCTCCTCAATACTTTCCATTTCTTTTCTTCCCCAATTTGTCCCAGCAGAGCCTGCGTGACAATGGGGGACTGGAACTTCCTGGGCGGGATCTTGGAGGAAGTCCACATCCACTCCACCATGGTGGGGAAGATCTGGCTGACCATCCTCTTCATCTTCCGCATGCTGGTGCTGGGCGTGGCGGCGGAGGACGTGTGGAACGACGAGCAGTCGCACTTCATCTGCAACACGGAGCAGCCAGGCTGCCGCAACGTGTGCTACGACCGCGCCTTCCCCGTCTCGCTCATCCGCTACTGGGTGCTGCAGGTCATCTTCGTGTCGGCGCCCTCGCTGGTCTACATGGGCCACGCCCTCTACCAGCTGCGGGCGCTGGAGAAGGAGCGGCAGCGCAAGAAAGTCCAGCTCCGGCGTGAGCTGGAGGCGCTGGAGCCGGAGCTGGCGGAGGTCCGGCGCAGGCTGGAGCGTGAGCTCCGTCAGCTGGAGCAGAGCAGGCTCAACAAGGCGCCCCTGAGGGGCTCGCTCCTGCGCACCTACGTGGTGCACATCCTGACGCGCTCCGCCGTGGAGGTGGGCTTCATGCTGGGCCAGTACCTGCTCTACGGCTTCCGGCTGGAGCCGCTCTACAAGTGCGAGCGGGAGCCCTGCCCCAACGCCGTGGACTGCTTCGTCTCGCGGCCCACGGAGAAGAGCGTCTTCATGGTGTTCATGCAGTGCATCGCCGCCGTCTCGCTCTTCCTCAACATCCTGGAGATCCTGCACCTGGGCTACAAGAAGCTCAAGAAGGGACTCCTGGACTACTACCCGCACTTGAGGGACGACCTGGACGAGTACTGCGTCAGCAGGTCCAAGAAGAACTCTGTGGTGCCGCAGGTGTGCACCGGCCGTAAGGGCACCATCCCGACCGCGCCAAGTGGCTACACCCTCCTGCTGGAGAGGCAGGGGAACGGCCCCACCTACCCCATCCTGGACACCTCCTCCACCTTCATCCCCATCCAGGTCGACCCTGGCTTCAAGACGGGCCTAGACGTCCTCAAGGAGGCGCTGCCCAGCCCCACTGAGCCCAACAACAACTCCAACAACACCAGCAGCGAGACGACGCGGTCGCCGCCCGCGGACAAGCAGGGCGACTCGGAGGAGCACCCAAGCAGCGAGCCCCAGGAGCCCGCGGCCCTCATGCACTCCGCCCTGCCGGCGGACTCCTCCTCTTGCCCCACGCTCCTTGTCAGCATGGGCAGGAGGCCCCGGAGGGTCAGCGCCCCCTGGAACTGCTCCACGGTGGAGGAGAGCAACAGCTCTGACGGAGAGGGCTTTGGAGTGGGCGCTCTAAAGACCCGCTGCAGCTTCGCCGCGGGCCGGGCCAGGGCCGCCTCTAAGCCCGACCTCAAGAGGCTGAGCCGGTCCCAGAGCCCGGACTCAATCGGAGGGCTGAGCTCCGAGTCTAGGCCCAGTCACAACGGCGACAGCCCGCAACCCTTCCCTTCCAACCGCCGAATGTCATTGGCAAGTAGCGGCAGCAGCAGGCGAGCCCCCAGCGACCTGCAGATCTGAGCGTTAGTGTGACACCTCATCTCATCATCCACAGCTCATGGGGGCGTTAGGACCGGGCCTGGTCAGGGGTGCACAACCAGAGTCCGTCTGTTTTTGGGATTTGACGTCAACTATTATTCTTATTTAATCAGCCCATCTGTTTGGTCAGAAATGTTTTGATATAGTCACGATGAACTACAGCAGTAGACTGCAGATATATTCTTGGTGAAAACCTTTCACTTCGGTCCAATATTGGAGTGAACCTTGCAGTGATACATGCAGCCGTTTTGAAAATTGAGCCAGAATAATTGGTTAAAGCCAGCCTAAACACAGACCCTGCAGGAATGGAGTTGTGCAGCCCTGGCCTAAGAGTAGGGGACTTGCTGGGGTCGTTAAAACCAACTGTGTCTCTCAACACTTTGTGGACAATTAGAGATTGGATGTGTCTGAACAGTGATGGTTCTGACAACAGCATTGTTTTGGCTGCAGAGTAACTTGTGGCAGTGTGTATGACATGTATCTCACACACAGCCATACACTTTGACACCTTGAATTTAAAATGCTTTGGACTGCTGCTCATAATGCTGTAATAAGTAGTGATTGCTGAGCCTGTTAAAACAAAAGGGTGCTACAAACAGTAAGACTATCTGTCCAGTGACGTGATGATCAATAGTGGTGATAGTGTCAATTTCCTCATTAGTGTGATTGTGAAGCCAGTCAGTGGTGTGATTACAAAGCAAGTCACACTACTGTTATCCAAAAGTTTATTGTTATTCCCCCAGATTTTCTCCTCCCACAGTTTTTGAGATATCAACATCAAAACAACTGGGAAACATCAGGCTCAGTCCTGATTGGTGTGCTTGTATACAACTTTTCAATATCAATCACAATCACAATACCCCCTTGCAGCTGAACTGCTGCTCTCCAGCTAATGATGTCACAAGGCTCTCTAGCACTTCCATAGACTTAGATGCCATCATAGCCACTCAAACAACCTCTCTGACTAGCTGTTATCAACGCCTAGTAAGCCCCTAGTAACACCGTAGCAACAAGCTATTATTCCATAGAAACCACGTAGCACACCCTAGTAATGACCTAGTAAGGCCCTAGCAACCACCTACTCAGACCCTAGCAACAATATCAACCACCTACAGCTATATTTGAATAACATGAGCAGTAGCAGCAATAGTCCCCCGATCAATCACACTGAATTTTTGTTGTTGTTGTTGCTGTAGATCCAATCTGTTTTTTTCACCTTTTTAGATACTTTAAGCAATAGCATTTGAATCCATGGAATATTGTGTTGCATTTTCAGTGCATTGAAGCATTCAAGATCAACTGATTACATTAAGAAGTTATACTTCTCACTACAATACATTGAGGTTTACTGAATTTCATAGAGGCTTGAATCAAAACAGTATGGGAAAAAACAGAGCACACAAAAGCCCAGCCCCCACACTTTAAATACACTCTTATACTTCAATATAACTTATTTTCTCTCTCTCTCTCCAAGGCATAGTGCCAGACTGCAACATAAATACATTCATCTTGTTCTGTTCTCTTTCAGGTCACTGTGCTGCAGATGTCCTCCATCCTGAAAAAGCACTGAAGTATCAGAACTGAACACTGAGTTTTATACGCTGAAAACAAGGGGGGTTTTATACACCGAGTGCTACTGTACTGTGAATTGTACAGTTTAAATTTGTGGGGCTGGGGGATAGGTGTGACCTATTGTGTGCATGAAGGACATTTTGGGAAAACCGTTTTTTTTTTGTATTAAATACTCATTTTTTATTCATAATCATTTGTTTAAGAAAATGCATAAATAAAGCTAGTGCGTTCTTCTCTCAGTTTGTACATTTCAGTTAGATATGTGGTTTCTCTTTGGTAGTCAGAGGAGAAATCACCGATTGATTGACAGAATAGATTAAATCTCGTCCATCGATTAATGATTACATAATCTGTCACATGGGCAAACACGGGACGCTCTGAAAAGCCAGTTGTACGGTATAGCTACTGCATCAGGAGCTGTATGCAGTGGGAGATTGACGTGCATCAATATGATCTCGTACGGGTGTGCACGTAGGTTTGTGTACCTCCGTCTACTAAAAATAAATTTGCTGTGGGGTATGCTACAAAGTCAATATAAACAAAATTGACATGAGATGTTGACAGCAGCAGCCATGGCTTTTTGCAAAGAGCCAGCAAGCAGGTGACCACAATTAGTATGTAGAGTAATTTCGCTATATTTAGAAGCACAAAGGAACCAGTACCGCTTAATATCTTGAGTAAATGATTTGAGGGTTTGACAACCATTTTGTGTGAATGATGCGTTTAATTTAGATAGACATTACTTGAAAAATAACATACACTCCAAATGACATTCCAGACAACCCAGAATCATTCAGTTTAAATGAACACAATGTACCGAAATAAACGTGCCCCCCTCCATTTCCAGTGGAGTCCCACAACAGTGCGTGTTCTCAGAGCCAGTCGGCACTACGGAGTTGCTGCTTCTTCTTGTGCGGATTCATACTGCAGAAGCTTAGAGAAGGGTAGAGGAAGAATAAATTAATGCCTTTATCACAGCAAAATACACAAACCAAGCGTTCCAAAAGTGAGGCACACCCTATTTTTGAGTCCCTTGTTCTCCTCCAGGAGACTCTCATATTGTTGCTGAAGCCCCACCATCTCCAAGCGAAGTTTCTCCACCTCTGCTGGTGCAGGGCCAGACAGCCCAAGGTGTTGCTTTAAGAAACTAGCGTTCACGTTAAGGCTAGGGTTCACCTGAAAACTAACCTTTCATTCAGTTTTGTGTAAACTCTGCAAGAGACAACGTTATTTTTTTATATTGTTCAATTCTATGGGCCTTTCTATGGCTTTCGATAACTCAATAAATCGATACAAACTCAAGGGCGGGGACTGGGAGGTGGTTTTCTAAACCATCGCACTTGTCACGCAGCTTTTACCAGTTTATCAAAGGATACTCCAAAGCGTTGCTGGGTTTATCATTTTCTTCGTACAACGCTACCAACACTGCAAGTAAGGGATGAGTGAAGAAACTGCTTTTACAAGGTCATGGCAATTGCAACACGACAAACATCATATGCTGCATTCATATGCCATATTTCCTACGGATCCTACCGCTGGTGAGGCTGTCGAGGACACCAGCTTTTTCCAGGTACCTTCGGAATTGTTCCCGTCTGGATTCAGAAGCCTACAAAAAAGGCAAATTGCTTAAAATAAAAATGTTTCAAAACAAATACACATAACAATAGACACTAGAGAAAGCATTTCATATTTTATTCAGATTAATTCAAACACGTTATCGTTATAACCTGGAAAAACAAATGTTTTGCACGCATAACTGAGTACATAACCAACTAACAAGCCAACATTTCACTACAGTTATTAGAACTAATTCATTCGCCGACAGGAAACTGAGTTTGTCAGTGTGTTACGAACAGACATGAATGATCATGGTAACGTGCAAATCTATTCCTCTCAAAATACTAAACAAAGTGTTCCACTTACTCTATAATGCGCCATATCGATGAATCACCTGCTTTTTTTGCATGAAAAACCTACCTATAGAAAACTATTTAGGACCAGTCGCGCTTTGACTTCGCCAGTCACGATAAATGGGGAACTTGAGTTAATTATCAGTTGCCTCATCAAACACGCCCCACTACACAGCGAGTTGGTTTAGTCATGTGACTGCAAACATATGACACGAGATGAACCACCCCATGATATGGTTTTCCAGACTGGCATAGTCACAGACCAACCAGATTATCTAACTTTTAGAAAAAACACCAATCGGAGAAGAGGAGGTGGGATTAAGCGCTAAATAGCTGGGCAAGAAACAGGAACACTAAATATTTCAAGGGGATAGAGAGTTTTTTCATTGTTTATTATCGCTTCCACTTTCATTTTATAATGGCTATTTGCCATTTCTAATACATGCTATGGTAATAGTTAATAGGGTTATGGTTTGTTATTTGGGGGGAATTCAGGAGTGCAACTAATCGAAGGGGGGATCGAGGTCCGAGGATCGGGGAAACAAGCTTTGCGTCGGGTCAAAATGTCGAATGAGTTCGAGGAGCCCCTTTCTGATAGTTACAGGGTGGACTCATTCCCTAAAGATTTTGGGTATGGAGTGGAGGAGACCGATATCGAGGAGGGCTCGACGTCTTCGGACAGTAAACCACGGATACTGTTGATGGGATTACGACGAAGCGGCAAATCGTCAATACAGAAGGTAGCATAGATATAAACGCGAGTTAACTAGAATAACCGTACACGTCATTATAATAGCGTGTGCACTGGTATCTTGTTTTAGACACCTGCTTTGTCCCGTGTGGGTTGGTTCACTATATGGCAGCATCTGTTGACATTTGTCATCGGATAGTCCGGAAAGCTGGTTCATACTTCTGTGTGTCTGGTTCAGAATCTCTATGATTCACTGGACTTCGGCAAAATTGTTCTTCAGCCTGGACCGCCTGTGTAGTCAAGCTATCTATAGCTATAGAATGTATTCATAAAAGCACAGAATTAACCGGAATGTGCACTAAAAATATAGCCTTAGTTATTCTATGTTCTTCGGAGGGGGCGCTTGCCAGATAGGCACTAGATGGACCACTAAACGTTGTTGGCATGTTCCTGCTGAGATCCTGTTAAAGATCTGTGAATATGCACGCTATCTTTGTATTTAAGGCTGCCTGCGTGGGCACAGTAAGCCTGTACGATTATATTTCCACATTTAGCAGACTTTGTTCAAAGTTATTTACAGACAATTATTTGACAAACAACCTCAAGTATAAATACCGTCAAGGGCAACTACACCAAAGCATAGTAGACAGTAACACTATACATATTTAGCGCAAAGCTGATCTGACTCGGCCACATCACGAGTGAAGGGAATTAGATATTATATGTGCAGATACTGTTCTTGCAATAGAACAGAATGATCTTAAATAACATAGATGATAGAAGCGAGACCAAATGCCATAACTGTAGCTGTAATTTAAAACTTGGGTGTAGGAGGTGAAAAACTGGGGGTAGGCCTTCATCACCTGGTTGAAGGCAGGCAGAGACTTTGCAGCTGTGCCCGCTGGGAGCTTACCCTTCCACCCTCCTCCAGTCAGATAGGCTGACTGTTTTGAGTGTCTCTGGTAGGTGGTGTTCCACAAGATGTCCCCCAACGAGACGCTCTTCCTGGAGAGTACCAACAAGATTTACAAGGACGATGTCTCCAGCACCTCCTTCGTCAACTTCCAGATCTGGGACTTCCCTGGCCAGGTGGACTTCTTTGACCCTGCCTTTGACTATGAGATGATCTTCAGAGGGACCGGTGCTTTGATATTTGTCATCGATGCCCAGGTGAGCTCATTTAGTTTGGAGGTAGGGAGTAATGTTGGGGAAATTAGGCTTTGTGATGCTTTGAGGCTTTTCAGTTTTTTTTTTTTTCAGTTTTTTGCTACTTCAGCAAGTTAGAAAATGGGTCAATAATACAATTATGCTAAGTGACTGTTCACTACAAAATTGGGAAAAAATTTAAATAAAGAGGGCAATTTGTGTGGGTTCAACTGGGCATTGAAAGTGCTTGTGTAACTGGGGTCACTCCCATCACTTAACGAGCACTGTGTCAACTCAAGTTAAATTGGGGGTTTGCTTCCTCATATCTACAACACAAAAGTCAAACCCAACTGATCACGTGCTTCTACACAAAACGAGGCCTCGTTAGTCATCAGTCACATGATGTTCTGAAAGCGATACAAGCCTTCAAGCAGGGCTTCAGGTAAACCTGACTTGCATACTTGGAGCCTCGGCATCATTTTTAACAACACCAGTTGGGAGGGGGCTGTTGTATTAAACTAGGCTTACAGAGGGGGCTCTCCTTAAAGCTGTGCTATGAGCAGTTGGGGAGTGACAATGTAATATTGCAACAGTATGCTTTTATTCATCCCGTGAGGAGCAGTTGCATTCTGGGTAGAGAGTACACTTTGCAACATTTAAGTGTGTGTGTGTGTGTGTGTGTGTGTGTGTGTGTGTGTGCGCGCGCGTGCAGGACGATTACGTGGAGGCCCTAGGAAGACTCCACCTTACGGTGTCCAGAGCCTACAGGGTCAATCCTGAGATTAACTTCGAGGTCTTCATCCACAAAGTGGACGGTTTGTCTGATGACCATAAGATCGAGACCCAGAGAGACATCCATCAGAGGGCCAACGATGACCTGGCGGATGCCAGCCTGGAGAAGCTGCATCTCAGGTCAGTTTTGTGGGAATTGCTAAGCTCAGCTGCCCTGTATATTGCAAACATTACAAAATGTTCCAGGCATTTCACAGATGCGCTTACCCAGAGATATGTACAATAAAGTGCATAGGGGAACATTCCCCTTGAGGGAAGTACAGTGCCACGTGCTAGGAATGACCACAAAGATCATGACCTTGGACCTTGTAGATTCATCTGACGAGACAAACGAAAGTAGCAGTAAAACCATCTGAACAAACACAATGCTAGAAATAATAAAGCATGTATACACACTCGCAAGTATACATACGCATACATATTTTTACATAAGCATGTGTGATTATAATAAATATTTGAATAGGATGTTGTTTACTGAGGACGCAAAAAAAAAAAAAGACCCTACTCTTCACTGGGTTAAATCTTGTGTGTTACAGCCTTTACCTGACGAGCATCTACGACCATTCGATATTTGAGGCTTTCAGTAAAGTTGTCCAGAAACTCCTGCCTCAGCTGCCGACACTGGAAAACCTCCTGAACATCTTCATATCCGTGAGTCACACCTGTCAATCATATGACCTGTGTCCTGGTAGTTTTTATGCTGTCTGCCCCCTAGTGGTGAAATTTGTGTCAAAAAGCACAGATATCAGTGCCCTCTCTCCCTCACCTGATGCCACTGTTCAAATTTGGTTGGTTTGTATGTTCCTGTACAGGAAGATGGCACAGGCTATGCAGATTTGCACAGTAAATGGGTGAAGTGCTTCAATTTGGGCACTCTTTGTGGTATCCCATCTCCCCCTCTGTATCTGACCTGATGTGGCAGCCATTTTGGAGCTGTCTGGCTGAAAGCTCCCCATGAAAGTTTTCAATGACCAGAAACCTCTTCTTTAATAAATGAACTGTGTATATGTGCAAGTATGTGTATGCAATGCATCAGCTAGCAGTTAGCTCGCAGTTAGGCCTGTCCCTGTCTCTGTCCTGGCAGAATTCGGGGATTGAGAAGGCCTTCCTGTTCGACGTGGTCAGCAAGATCTACATCGCCACCGACAGTCTGCCGGTGGACATGCAGTCGTACGAGCTGTGCTGTGACATGATCGACGTGGTCATCGATGTCTCCTGCATCTACGGGTGAGCTGTGGAGGGCTTCGTCCTCTCCTCCTGCATGATGGGACGGGTCTGCGGCTCCTCGGTCCATCCTGGTCCCTGGATGAGGGAACACCACTTCGCTTTGCGTTCAGCAGAACACTTTTTTGCAGGATTTATGTTGTTCATGCTCCAGAATGTTCTTAATAATCATTTAAGAATCTCCTGTCCAGTGGCATGACGATGAGATTTGGTGACGAAAGGTTGTTGTGCTGTTTGTCCCAGTGTTTTTGTCCCTGACCAGGTTTGAAACGATGCCACCCAAAATGTTCCCATTTTGCTGCAGTTGGGAATATTGTGAGGGGTATTTCTGTATTATTCACACACAGCCCGTTTAGAGTTATGATGGGTATCTCTGTTTTGTGATTGGCTGTGCCCGTGTGGTCGTGTCCCAGCCTGAGGGAAGATGGCAGCGGTGGTGCCTATGATAAAGAGTCCCTGGCCATCATCAAGCTCAACAACACCACTGTGCTGTACCTGAAGGAGGTGACCAAGTTCCTGGCCCTGGTGTGCATCCTCCGAGAGGAGAGCTTTGAGCGGAAAGGTGAGTCAGCTTGGGATGGCCTGTTGTAATTCGCTAATGGAGAAGGCACTGACACGTGCACTATAAACACAAAATCTTATCCTGTAAGAAATCAATGTGCACTTCTAGGGGCAGCCTGTAGCCTAGTGGCTGAGGTACATGACTGGGGCCTGGAAGATTTATGGTTCCAGCTAGCCCGGAAGGGCCGTTGAACAAGGCCCTTAAGCCAACATTGCTCCAGGGCAGATTGTTCCTTGCTTGGTCTAATCAACTGTAAGCTTTGGATAAAAGTGTCAGTGAAATAATTATTGGCATTATTATAATTTGTTATTACATAGTTCTGTAAAAGTAAGCGGAAATGGGTCACTCACACCGTTTCCCCTGTGTTATGACCACAGGTCTTATAGACTACAACTTCCACTGCTTTCGTAAGGCCATACAGGAAGTGTTTGAGGTGGGGATGTCGGCCCAGAGGACGGGCCTGCCGCGGCTCGACACCCCCAGCCCGAAGGCCATCGCTCAGAACGGGGTCCCCAGGACCGCCGTGTAGCCATGGAGACGCCACACGAAGAGAAGCCATAGCACGTCTGTGGGCGGGCCGGGACTTGGGGACACGGTCCCCACGACCGTGTGCGGTGCAGACAGGAAACCTGGAATAAAACAACATCACTCAATAAAAAACAAAAGGGACCGTCAGCCAGTAGGGGGAGCTGCAGTACTGTGACTAACAGCCCCCACCACCCCCACCCCAACCCCCCCACCCCCCTCCCTCTTACCAATATCCTGTCAGGATTGCCCTGTTTTTCTGCACATCGTCAGGGGTGGGAACCCTGCTCACAGATTTTAAACCCATTCACGTGTTGGTTAGCCAAAAAAGTTTTGCGTTAATAAAAAATGACTCCCTATATCTCAGTGAGGGGATACCCTCAGTTTTGGGGTGGGGAAGGGACTTGCTTCGTCCTGGCTGGACAGTGGGTCTAGTGTAGATTTCAGCAGTCACACTGAGGCTGTTAAAAATGTTCACAGGAACCCCCCGCCCCCTCACTTCCACATAGTTTGTCAGCATTTACCATTCTCTAACACACCTAGGCACAGGTAGGTGGGAACGCCCCCAAAGCACAGCTTTAGGAGTAATTGGGTCCAAAGTGGATTTTCTGCATGGTGAGTGTGCATGTTGGTTTAAATGAGTAGTATCACGTCCAGTATATCTGAAGGCTTGGGTGATAAGGGGATACATGCTCTGAAGCATCCAGGTGAACTGTTTACATAGTGTGGCACTGTGACTCTGAGTGAGAGAGGCTCCTTTCACCGGTCTTAGTGTGTGTGTGTGTGTGTGTGTGTGTGAGTGTGTGTGTGTGTGTGTGTGTGTGTCTCTCTATGGGAGAGGAGGGTCTTTGTCAGGCGTGTGTGTGCTCATCATGTCTGTACAGGAGGGAGAGTCTCATTGTGAGGTGTGTGTGTGTGCGCATCATGTCTGCACAGGAGAGACAGAGTCTCGTTGCGAGGTGTGTGTGTGAGTCATGTCCGTGTACAGGAGGGAGAGTCTCATTGTAAAGTGTGTGTGTGTCTTGAACTTCTCACTGAATTTTTGGATAGTCTTGTTTCATTCTTTCCTGTGCGTTCAGGGTCTTCTCACCTGTGCATTTTGGACGATGATTAACATTAACATTATTCTTCTGACTAAACCTAATCTAATAACCTTTTCATTTGAGGTAGGGAGAGGCTGTTGTGGTTGCTAGTGTACAGCTACCAGAATCAGGGGACTGAAAGTGGGGTCACTGTCCATGTGGTCTTCAGCCTGGCCACCAAACCGGAACTGTTCTGCCTTACCAGCGTCCTACGGATCACGAGGTGCAGGTCAGGAAAAGGGAAATCTCATCACTTTCCGTGGAGATAACTGAACACTGCCTCTTTCACTCGTTTTGTTGGAGAACTCTGCTGAGTATTAAAGTTATTTTTGCATTTAAATGGTGGTTTTGTCGCAGTTTGTAATTTGTAGCAACTTTCACTCAATCTAGAGTGACGGTTTGTTATTTATTTGGTGGAGACTCATCCAAACAAAAATGGTAGCCCCCCTTTCTCCTAGTTCCCCTGTTCCACATCTTCCATCTATCCCATCTACTGTGTATTCCCCAATCTTACAAAAAATCCTTTCTTTGCCTTCCCTTCTGCATGTCCATTTTAGGGCCAAAGGATTTTGATTTCCTGTCACCAGGGTAATGTGACCTGACCATTGCACTTCTCATTAATCGGTACTGTGATGTTGATGCTTTAACAGTCCGGGGCTTTTCTTTTTTGCTCTCATTGTAAGTTGCTCTGGATAAGTTAAAGGCCTAAAATGTACAAAAAAAGATTTTTGTTTTTTCTTGCATTGTGTATGTGATATAATCGAGTTTCCTTGTAAGCTTGCCAACAAAGCACAAACAGTAGTTAGTTAGTTTGCCATTCAGATGGTTAGACAACCAGCAATTCAGTCGGTACAACTGCACTAAGGAATTGGCACAAACTCACCAAGTGCGACAGGTTATTGGACTTAACTGATTTAATCAAAATTGTCTTGGTTTACTTGTCAGGCAACCTAATGTCACATTACACTAGTTTTAGAGGATACTCCTACCCAGGGTAACATAGAATGTAAAATAACCTAAGTGTCTTCACCTGAATAATATGACTAAGTGACAATGCAGGCTAACAGCATTCCCAGACCAGTGAGTGTACACTTAGTGACTGCTTTTAGGCATTTATTAGACTTTTTTCTTTTTTTTTTTTCTGGACTTTTGTTGTTGCCCATCCAGTTCAAGATTTGTTGTGTGTTTTGTTGCACACCACTGGTATGCTCTTCTGTTGTAATCTGTGGTTATTTTAATTAGTTCCTGCCAGCTTGAGCCATTCTCATTAACAAGGTGTTTTGACCCACAGAACTTTTGTTTTTCGCATCATTCAAACTCTAGCGCCAGGAGATCAGTAGTTACTGAGATACTCAAACCACCCAATCGCATCAGCAATCATTCCATCACATTTCTTCCACCCCCCCCCCCCCATTAGTTGCCATTTAATGTGAAATTATCTGGTTCTGTTGCTAATAAAAATGCAAACATTTAGCAAAGTAGTCCTGGAAAAAGGTAAAACTAACACCTGCCAGCACCTGGATACATCCATACATCCTGGTAATTACAAATAAAAGCCTACCTGAACATATTTTATACTGCTTGTACTACTGCTTTTGCTATGGCTACACATAATGTGAAGGTAGTGTTACCTGTTTTTTAACTCTTCTTTTTTTACTAACTGGGTATGAGCTGGTTACCCAGTTAGTGCTGGTAGCTTGTCTGAGCTTGTAGCTGGTCAACCAGCTGTTTCAAAACTCAGCTTGAGCTGTTTTTTTTCAGGTGGGAGCTGGTATGAACTGGTTGACCGGCTACCAACTGTTTCAGAACCTAGCTCGAGCTGTTTTTATTCAGTAGGGTGAGCGGTGAAGTAATGACTGAAGTTCCTGTTTATGATGCTGCTCTGCAGTATTGAATGGAAAACTAGTATTGTGCAGGGACATTTGGACAGATATGTGTTGCATTGGGACCCAGAAGAGAATTGTTGTCTTCGTAGAGACGGAAGAAAGAGTGCGTTGTTATAGACACACAGGGAAGAATCTGTTGGCATGGAGACAAAAAGGTTATGCATTGTACCAGAGACACAGGGACAGCCTGTTGTTATTATAGAGCCGTAAGGGTATGAGTTGTCTTCGAGACGCTTGTAAGATTCTGTGCTGGTTTAAAAATGTAGGGAAAGAATGAGACGACCAAAAATTCATTTTCAAACAAATGAATATTTCCTGTGGTGTGGTTGGGCCAGTTGGAGAGTCCCAGGCACATGCTGTGTGCTAAAATTATCCCACAATTTAAATAATTAAAAGCAAAATGATAAAGTTGTGCCACATGAATTATATATGCTGGCCACAGCGGTAGAGACCAGCATCCCAGCAGGGACCATGCCATTCCAGCTGCCTTGTGTGCACAAATACAGAGCTTCCGCTACATCAACACCACCACACACAGGGGACAAAATGGCCTCCTGGGAAATACAA
This sequence comes from Conger conger, assembly GCF_963514075.1. Classification (NCBI taxonomy): domain Eukaryota; kingdom Metazoa; phylum Chordata; class Actinopteri; order Anguilliformes; family Congridae; genus Conger; species Conger conger. The sequence goes on along the minus strand of NC_083768.1, from coordinate 44,859,456 downwards.
CTGCATTATGGGACAGAAACGGCAACATTTCCCAGGTTTCCCAAAACCAATGCCACAGGATGAAGAAAGAAAAGAGTCTTTGTCTAAGTGAAACGCACAGGAACAGGACCCCCCCAGTTCCCCCCCCTCCACTCAAACACGCTCACATTCTGTTCTGTTCACAGCGCCTGCATTACAGCACTGTCTCTATCGTGGGGCTGGTTAAAGACCACATTGTGTCCTCCCTAACTCCCTAAGAATAATAAACAAAAAACATCCACCGCCCCTCTCTTTTCCATCCCTGGTTTTGGGTTTGTGTGTCTTTCTCGGAGCGTGCCCTGTTCCAGCGGGGCTCTGCGTGTTCCTCTGAGGTCTGCAGCTGGTTCGGCCAAAATATGCATCCTCCTTCCCTTCACTCATCCCCTCCCCATACTTTCAAATAGGAGGACGAAACAAGTGAAGGATAGAAGTTTTTATTTATTTTTTTATTTTATTTTATTTTATTTTATTTTATTTTATTTTTTACACCCCAGGTCCTGGAGCAGCACGACTGCATGAACAGTAGGTATACCCCAGAGCAGCAAAACTGCATTAAAAGGTGGTATATTCTGGATTAGCACAGAGAAGAGGTCTAACCTGGATGAGCACAACTCCATAATGAGCAGGCCTGACCCGGAGCAGCCTAGATGTGGAGAAGCACAGCTAAGTAAAGAGCTGGTTGAAGATGAAGTAAGGAATGAGATACTTAATGAAAAAGGCATGAGAACATTTGCAAATTCAGGTGTACATTACTTATTCTGACACAGCTGTTTCACTTGTTGGACCAAGTGTGGGGGGAGGGGTTCCTGTTCATTCACTCAGACACTCTTTCAGATAACGCACCGGCCAAAGCGACGTTCTTACAATTTTTCTGCAACAATTCGGTATGGCCAGAAAAACACGCAGCTAAGCTACATTCCTTAAAATGAAACCACTATCTGAATTAATGTGCATTTGTACCGCGTTGTTTAACTCTGAAGTTACAAAATACATTTTTGTAACCTTTCCAGGTATTGTGGCGCGCTGTCAACATAAAGGTGTATCTCATACCACACCTTCCTCACTCAAAGGCATCTTCAACTTGGACAGATAAATGGAATGTTGGAAGGTTTCAGCGTCAGAAGAGGGGGCGAGAGAACAGGGCGGGATCTAACGACTCCTGACTTTACTTGGTTGTGTCATGCACAGGGTCGAGTATCACTCTTCGTCATTATTTTTTCGTCATTGTGGCTTGAGAGAGAGAGAGAGAGAGAGAGAGAGAGAGAGAGAGAGAGAGAGAGAGAGAGAGAGAGAGAGAGAGAGAGAGAGAGAGAGAGAGAGAGAGAGAGAGAGAGAGAGAGAGAGAGAGAGAGAGAGAGAGAGAGAGAGAGAGAGAGAGAGAGAGAGAGAGAGAGAGAGACGAGAGAGAGAGAGAGAGCCAGACACATTTGCGTCTGCATACATCTCGTTGCCTACAACTGTGAACGAGAGAAGCGCTGCGTTCTTGGGTTGGCGACGGCGACGTTAATCTAGGTAAGAACGTATCCAGTGCTTCTGCTTTCATTTTGGGGATGATAACGATTTATTGTCTCTGCAGCTCTTCAGTTATTTGACAACTGTTAAACACTCCGAAAACTGTTTAAAAGCCAGCTTTTGAATTGCGGAAGCGTCGTGTTGTTCATGGTAGATGATTCAAGAGATAACACTTTGCCTGTAAAGGTAATGTGAATTTGCTTATTTCCTCGGAGCTATGCGTTAGGGATTTAAAGTTATATAATGAGCATATCACTGCAAAGTGTAGCATGATAATTGGGAACTGTTCGTGGTTGTAGGGTTGAATCCCAGATGGGAATCTCTACTGTTGTAGCCTACTTTTCAGCAAGATACTTAGATCGACTTGTCTGTAATGATTGGTGTGTAGAATAATGTAAGTGTGAAGGAATGCCTATTTTAAAATATGTGCTTTTGTCAGGCCCATGTAATGCCATCTCATTACTCCACGCGGAAAATCTATTTTTTTTTCACTAATTTCAATGTTTAAAAAAAGTTGATTTGTAAAGTTTGGAATCTGTTGAATTTGCAAAAGTTAAGAGTTATAGGCTAGTTGTTTTTTTTTCCAGGTCAGATCCAGAATGTTATCCGCTAATCGAGGGGTTTTCAATCTTTTCTTACCCAGGGACCCCCACCCTGGCTCGAATGCATTCCAAGGGCCCACAATTAATTTAAGGGTTTAAGGGTTATATTACAAAAATGTTTTATATTGCTTGTCAAGTCTGGCCAGGGACCCCCGACAGTACCCTCAAGAACCCCCAGGGGTCCACGGACCCCCTGTTGAAAACCTAGGAGTCAGTCAGTCCGTCTGCAGTATTAGCAAAGGAATGTAATCTCCATGATGAGGATGCAATGCATCTCAGATTTTGCCACAATAGGGTGACAGGGATAAAACATAGCAAAAATGATGGGGACACTGCCACAGCTGATGTTGCACCGGAGTTCAAACTGTGTTCAATTAAAGAATAATGAATCGTAAGGAAAGAGCTGTTTAGCATTAAGGTTTCTCTACTCTCCTCCTCACCATGCATTCTGCCTGGAGCCTGAAATGCACCAGAACACACTACCCCCCCCAACCCAACACCCTCACCCCTTCTCTATTTATAAAACACATTACGATCACCCCCTCACACTGAGTTAGTTTGGCAGTTACCCACACACTGTTCTGATCATATAAAGATCTCTGAGTGGTGTTTAACAAGTGCTGGTCATATACTTATTCTTCTGGGGAGTAGAACTCTAGACACAAGGAATGTGCAAATTCCTTCTTCACTGCATCTCTTTCCCACCCCCACCCCCCCTTTCTTACCCCTGTAATTGTGCATGTTCCTCTCTCTCATACTAAACTCGTTTAAAGTCATATGAATGATGTCACAGGTCATTATCATTCTTCACCACCACAGAAGATCTCCCTGTGCCCGCCTTACTTATAACTCTGTTTACATAAAAGATGTTTTCACTTAAACACGCACCCTCAGGAATAAAGGTACGAAAAGTGCCTAAAAACATACAAATGCTTGTCGCTGGGACGGTACCCCATAGGGAGACAAAATTGTACCCCTAGCCAGCAATATAGAATTAATTTGTACCTTTTCTGCTTTGGAAAACGCACTCATTTGTACCCAAAGAGAAGATAACTATACTTTCAGGGTACATTCGGGAAATTTGATCCTTGACCACTGTCACTTTGTTTGAAAGAAAGATATATTTGGTGCTCCATTTTGATGTAAGGTGAGGGAGGCGTTTAGCTGCTGGGTGCAGCACAGGGATCATTGCATTAATTCACTGACTTCAGTACAGTGTGGGTTGGATTCTGAGATCCTGTGGTGTCAGGAACACTCATTAGCACATCATCACTTAGGAGCACCGTCTCCCCCAGCTCTCTAAATGAGCTGTTTGCCTGTTTGCAATGCTGCATTGTGGGTAATGGGATCACATTTCCTGTCTTGGCCCCAGGTGTGGATCATTGTAGTCGTCAGTTTCTGTTGATGATGATTCAGTCTCTCTCTGTCACTCAGTATGTTCAAGATGATCATTACACTGACCAAGAAGGTCATAATGTACAAGTCTTGTGTACTGACAGAAGGTTGGATGTGTAGTATATAAAGTTCTAACCCTTAAAGGTAAATATATAAGAATATTTAGTTGAGAATATTCTAATGTAACTATTACTCAGTAAAAACAATTACTACGTAAGTCTTCGAACACTCGAACGACTTAGACTATTGAAAAACATTCCAACAAAAAGAGACACAGGAATTTAACTAAATTTGTCATTTCTTGTCTAGGTCTATGAAATGGACAACACCGCTGTGTGTGTTTGTGTGTATCTGCGCATGTTTTCGCCCACCCCGTAGCAGTAATCCTCCCAGTAGTTCACTCTCCGGGTACAGGAAGGAAACGGGGGAGACGAGACTCATATTTTCAGATGACGTGTGGCAAGATTTGTGTAGACTTTATGTCAGAGAGCCACAAAATGGAGGACATCCAGTAGATCATTTCTAGTTTTTCTTGCGCAAAAAAGTGTCGTCTCTGTTTCGCTTTCAATCCGTCAGATTGCTTGGCGTGACAGGAATGTAAACACACCTCAGTCTTGCATGCTGCTAGAGAGCCATTTTGTGTGTGGGCAGGTAGCAGGTAGCAGGTGTCTTACCTTGGCTGGATTCACAAGACAAGTAGCAGCCTAGTCACTACCCTATGAGCACTGATGTCATCTGATAAGATGAATCCAAGCTGAATAGATGGAACAGTTGCCACATGGGAACATGGGGTGTTGCACAATGGATCACATGTTGTCATAACAACCACAGTTGTCATGTGCTTGTAGAAGTATTTCTCTCAGGTGTGTTCTAGGGTGACTGTGTATGATTTTTGCTGAGCTTACACCTTACGACCTGGTGTTACACGGTGCACCAAGCCCACCGTACTCAATGACTAAAAGTGACTCATAATAATTACATACAATATAAAGTTATTATGAAATAAATAAGCCTGCTTGCTACAGCTGCCAGGGCTGGTTTAGGTCTAACATGGGTCAGAATCCGCCCTTTGCCAGGCGTGTGGAGCTATGTCCAGTAGGTTTTGGTTTGAGAACTTTGGTCCCATCCAGAAACAGCATGGCAGAGAGCCCTACAAGCTCACTAACTTGAATGCTGAAGGGTCCGTTGTCTAGACAGCTGTAATTACACGGCTGTGTGGTGCGGGCTCATGTGATCGGGAGCTCTTAATGGTCGCAGTGACGTCATCGGAACAGGCGGGATTCATCGCCAGGTCGCTGGCTGCGAGGTCGGATAATCTCCATGGAAACGCTGACTGCTGGTTTTCCCCGCGGCTCCGTCGGAATCCTTGCGGATTTCTGTGGGGTCGGATCGCCGTGTTTCCGCGGCCGTTTTTGCCCACAGAGTTCTCCTTCTCGTCTGAAAACATCTGGTTCAGGGCTGCGCGTGACGCCCATTGTCCGTCTGTGTTATTAATAGGCCCCCCGGCGGCTAAAAACGGACACAATAGCTGGCAGGATCTGGAGGACAGTGGTTGGAAGGAAAGCTATTGTCTCTGCGCAGTTGTTATGAGCACAATAATCGGGTTCTTAGATGCATTAGATATCAGGAGGAAGCAGAGCAGAAGTTTTGGGATAAACCTGCAGAACAGCTTAGACCAGACCTCTGTTGCTACGTAGCAGTCTGTGTTTTCCATCCCTTCTCAAAGCATTTCTTTCTTTGCAGGTCAGTGACCCTTGACTGCTGTTTGACCCTTGACCCCAACTGTTCCATCTTTAGCACCAATGTCCTGTTGTTAGAGCAGATACTCTGTTGTCCGATTACATCTCCACTTGAACAGGTGGGAGATGTGGAAGGGGCATAACATCTCTTCTTGGAAAGAAGAGGAGGGGTAGATAAAGAGAGAGGAAAAACAGACCACAATAACATCTCTGTTTTCTGGTGCTGAGTGCACAGAATTAATCCCACTTGTGTGTTAACCCTGATACTTTCTTCTTAGCTTTTTAAAACCATCCAGGGAATGTGCTAACCCTGTTTGACTTGACATAAAACAGCACCCCATTTCCCCCAAACTCAGATACATAAATAATCTCTGTGAGACAGAATACTAGAGTAAGCAGCAGTGAGTGGTTCTTTACAGGGGTTTTTTTTCTTCACAGCACTGTTTGGTGAGTGTAGAATTCCCTGAAAAGTAACACTTGTTCTTATAGCAACAATATGGAAGGCAAAGTTAAGGACAAATGTTGATTGAATCCAGTCCATATTGTATTTTTAGCTTTATCCTGGTAACACTATCCTGGAGATAGTTATATAGTATATAATAATAATATAAATATTTTTTCCCAGACTTTTCCACCAGCCCGTTCTCCTCCAGGGTCACAACGACCTGTAACACCTGAGTGGAAAAGTGCACAGTCCTCTGGCTGATTGAGGAGAGGTTGTGTGAGCAGTTGTGTTGTGTTTCTCAGGACAGGTTGTAAATGGTTGGAATTTATATAGCACCTTTGTCCAAAGTGCTGTACAGTTGACACGTCTCATTCATCCATTCATACGCACACCATGGAGATTGGCTGCCGTGCAAGATACCAACCAGCTCGTCGGGAGCATTTGGGGGTTAGGTGTCTTGCACAGGGACATTCAACACACCCAGGGCGGCATTGAACCGGCAGCCCTCCGACTGCCAGACGTCTGCTTTTACCGCCTGAGCCAATGACGCCCCCAACTTGTGTGAGCGGTTGTTGTGTGTTCCTCAGGACAGGTTCTGAGAGCAGTTGTGTTGTGTTTATCAGGACAGGTTGTGTGAGTGGTTGTGTTGTGTTTATCAGGACAGGTTGTGTTGTGTTCCTCTGGACAGGACAGGTTCTGAGAGCGATTGTGTTGTGTTCCTCAGGACAGGACAGGATGAGCGAGCGGTTTGACTGCGCTGGCTGTAAGCAGTCCCTGTACGGACACAAGTTCATCGAGACAGATGACAGATCCCCCCACTGTATCTCCTGCTACAATAAGATGTTCACCCACACCTGTGCAGAGTGCAATGAGTTGATCCAGCACAATGTCCGGGTGAGTACAGAGAGAGAGAGAGAGTATGAGAATGTGTGTGTGTATATGTGTGTGTGTGTGTATGTGTGTGTGAATGTTTATGGTTCCTGATACCACAGCTATAAACGCTGGCATTCTGTTAAACTACATTACATTACATGTAGTTTAACAGAATGCCTGCTAATGAAATGCCCATTTGGTCTCGGCCACTATTGTTTCTTTGGAAGCATCCTCCTCTCTCTTGCCGATTGCCATGTCGACTGTTATTTCCTCGAGACGTCTGAAGCGAACAGAACTAAACCATCCTCAGTGGAATGCAGAAATTCCCAGCCAGAGAGCACGCCCTCTGCCCTGCCATCATCCCACTGTCAAGCTCGTGACTCGTGCGTCAGACACCTCCCCCCGCACTCACAGCCACTAAATAAAAGTCTGTTTGCCTTTCTCTTCCACTCCCTCAGGTACTGAACACAACACTCTCAAGTACACCCCCCCTCCCCACAAACACACACTCACTCGTTAAATTCCATTTCACTGTTTAATGTGGAAATCTGTGAGCCCACACGTCTCCCTCTGCACTCTGAACCTGTAACAAGAAGCAAATGTTTCCCCCGGCCAGACAATGTCCGCTTTCATTACAGTGGAGCAGTGTGCGTATCAAATGACTCAGAAAAGATACTTAACTGTGAAGTCTACAGGTAGAAGTAATAAGCTCTGACTGACCATCCATGAGCAGGCATTCTGGGAATAGTGACGTAACCACAAATGGACAAACCAAACATTTCACGGCTTACTAATCGTGACGAATTTACAAAAGCAGTGCCAATAGAGTGCCTTTCAATAATGTCTTTCAATTTTTTCAAACCTCGGTAAGAATATTGATGGTTTAACTTTGATTGAAGCATACATGCTGTAGAATAATAGACTGGACTAGATTGTCAACTGCTGCATTCGTTCCTTTTCTTTCTGAACAACACGAGATTGTGGTGGGTAATGGGAGTATCTGGTGCTGTTTGACAATATTGTCCTTCATCACAGCCCTTAATATGCTTACATATTCTGCATCAAAATGAAATGTTTTGAGCGCTGCCGACACTAAGACTCCGGAGATCCGCAGAGTCTTGATTTGAGTCTATCCTGGCCCCGCCCCCCTCCACAGGAGCTGTCCTATGACGACAGGCACTACCACGAGCAGTGCCTGCGCTGCACCCGCTGCAGCCAATCCCTGGCGGACGAGCGTTTCACCCGCCACGGGAAGGCACTGCTCTGCAACGCCTGCTTCCAGAACGAGTTCTCCTCTGTGTGTGCGGCCTGCAAGGAGACCATCCAGCCAGGTAACCTCCACCCCCACCCAATACAAAGCACACACCCTTCTTTACATGCCACGACATGTCAGTAAGTGTGAGAAGTGTGAGATAAGGGCCGGAACTGATCTGAGGTCAGTAAGTGTGAGAGGTGTGAGGTAAGAGGTGGAAATTATATCAGATCAGTAAGTGTGAGAGGTATGGGGTAAGGGCAGAGCTGATCTGGGGTCTGTAAGTATGAGAGGTATGGGGTAAGGGCAGAACTGATCTGGGGTCAGTATGTGTGAGAGGTATATGGTAAGGGGCAGAACTTATCGCAGGTCAGTTAGTGTGAGAGGTATGGGGTAAGGGCAGAGGTCAGTATCTCTAAGCAGTAGCTGAAGGGCTGATCTGGGATCTGTGTGATCGAGTAATTGACCCCAGAGAATCAGAATTAAGGATAATAAAGTTATTTTTCTGTTATGTTATGTATTTGTTTACTGTTGTCAGGGTGGGAGTAGATCTGCCATAAATCTCATCTACCTCACTTCCGTTGTGCACATTATGCACAGCACAGTGACGAATGTGAACTGCAGCCTGCGGGTTGTTTTATGTTGATAATTACACAGGTTATGAGCGTGCCCACTCCGGAAAGCAGTACAGGTCTGTCTAGTTGTTGTGTGTACACAGTGTCCCCACTGCCCACGGCGCTTGCAGGCTCATGTTGACACCCAGCTTCCTCCCGCCCTGTCTCTGACCCCGCCGCCAACCCCGCACCTTTCCCCCAGGCGGCAAGAAGCTGGAGTACAAGGGCCAGACCTGGCACGAGGCCTGCTTCGTCTGCCAGGGCTGCCAGCAGCCCATCGGAGGCAAGGCCTTCGTGCCCGACGACGACGGCCACTACTGCTCGCCGTGCTACGAGAACAAGTTCGCCCCGCGCTGCAGCCGCTGCAAACTGGTAAACCGCAAGCCTGACAGGCGTCTGTCGACGTTTCAGTCCTCAGTCCTCCGCAGTTTGTCTCTTCTTCTCTTGTCATGTTTTACACAGCGCGGTGAGCGATGAACTTGCCAAACTACAATTGTGAAGCCAACAAGCAAACATTTGTATTTACTGTGCGATGTAGTTTAGGAAATATGAATTCCCAACCACAGCCCAGCCACTCTTTTGTCATGTGTAGTTGTGTCGTGAAGTAGCATTCATTATTTAGTAGCATTAATTAATCTCAAGGTTGATATGATTTAGTACAAGATGATATCAACCTTGAGAGATAAATCAATACTTTTTTTTTTTAAATAAATTTATTTCACATTTTTCCCTTTTTCTCCCAATTTAGTAGCCAATTGTACCCTCCTCTAATTCAATTTGAGTTAGTGTTTGATACACCGTCCATACCCCGCCCCCTGGCGGGCTGAGGAAGAGCGACACGCCTTCTTCAAGACGTCTCATCTCTCTAATCGTGTCCGTGGTTCCAAGGTGTCTGAGGCAATCAGTTAACCCTACCAAGACATCCGAGGCGATCAGCTAACCCTGCCAAGGGCCTCCCTCTGGAGCGGCGAGCCGGCCAAACTTGGCTTTTTGGCAGGACCGGGAATCGAACCCCGGTCCCTGGTGTGCAACTGCAGCAAACTGCAACCGCAAGTCTGCTGCATCTTAGCCTGTTGCACCACCGCGGCCCTTAAATCAATACTTTTGAACATAACCTGATGTGTCATGTCACAAAACACAGATTAAGAACAGCCAGTGTTCTGCTTAATACAACCCATGTTTGAAAGAGTATAGAAAACCAAAAAATGAATTGTTCCTGCATTTCCCTCCCCCGCAGGTGCTGCTGACAGGCGGCGTGACCTATCGCGACGAGGCGTTTCACAGGCACTGCTTCGTGTGCGGGGGCTGTGGGGTTGAGCTGGCGGGGAAGCAGTTCACCACCCAGGACGACAGTCCCTACTGCGTCCAGTGCTTCACCAAAACCTATGCCCAGAAGTGTGAGGTCTGCAGTGAGCCAATCACAGGTCAGCATCACAGTCACCTGCTCCATGATGTCACAGCTGGCCTTTTTCCAGTGTTGGACTTGACTATGGATGCAGTGTCAGTGTGCTATTACTGGGACAGCAATGTGTGCTGCCTGCCAATGAGAAAATTAGGAGTGTAGATTTGACGTGAAATAGCAAGGGAAGTGGCCTGTTTACTGAATAGTTTCAGATATGTCATATGGTTCATGGTTCATACAGCACCAGTTTTGAACTGATGAGTAAATGTCTTCAAACAAATCTCTTTTCAATCTGGAAGATCCTCTAAACTGCTTTTTTGCGTTACTGTTTATTCATTTGTTTGTTTCCATAGCAGATATCGTTATCTAGAGAGATATGTATTTTTATACAACAAAATTAATTTCTATAACTGGAGATTAGGGTACTGTGCTCAAAGGTCAACAATAAATGTTAAAATCTAAATTTCCATCAAGACTGCCTCACTCTTATGCCCTGTCAGACATTTTCTGTTTATGTTTAGCCAGCTACAGTTGTTCAGTAAGATTGGGTGTCTCTGTAAGGAGAGCATATTTGAACACACCTCTCCTCTGCCTCCCTGTCCCGCCGCAGGTTTCGGGGAGGGGAAGTTTGTGTCCTTCGGGGAGCGCCACTGGCACCATACCTGTTTCTCCTGCTCCCGCTGCTCCGCGTCTCTGGTGGGCGTCGGCTTCTTCCAGGAGAATGACCTGATTCTGTGCCGTGATTGCAGCACCCAGCCTTAGACCACACCTACCCCCTGCCTCTAACCACTCCCTGAACCTATCGAACATCAGGGGTGCGCCCCAAAACTCTGGAAATGCATCCTCCTTTCCTAATCACCTTGTCTCCTATCCTATCCGGAACTATGACGAGACGAGTGGAGGAAAGGAGGATGCATTTTTTCGGGTATTTGGACACACCCCTGCAGTCTTGTTCGCCCTCTGTCCCTTCATTTAAACTGTCCTCATCTTCAGTATTGTACTGTGTGTGTAAATTCATCCAGACTTGTTGTTTATGATCGTGGGTCCTGTCATAAGGCTACGTGTGCAAACAGTGTGTAAATCTCATTATGAGAGAATTATAAGGTTCTAAAAAAACAAGGTAGTGTCATAAATAGTGTCTGAAAATGAGGGTGATCCCCCTGTATAAATAAAGTAAAATATAATAAATATGTTGTTACTAGGGCACTAAATATATGTGAAGTTTTACACAAAAGTACTGTTTAAAAGTATGAAAAAAATGCTCAATTAAAATGTCTGCTTTGAGTCCTTTCACTTTGGTGAAAACTACCCAGAATGCAGATGGAACCATATAATTCCAAGGTCACGAATAGCGCTGGAAAAATTATGTCAGAAACATGCATTAAAAAAACAATCTGTCCCAAATGTTTACTTAAGTGATGTTTTATAAATATCCAAATAAATGTAAAGCGAAATGGCATCCATTTTGTTTTTGTAAACTGCTTTCTGATTGCTTTCCACACATAGGCAGTCAAGCAAGCAAGGAAGGGGGTATGGTGCTAACCACATGTCTACAGTTGACTGCAGCCGTAAATAACAGGAGTGGGGGGTGGGGGTGGAGGGAGGAAGGGATGAAGTGGTAGCTGACAGAAGAGCAAGAAGGAAAAGGAGGGATGGAGACGAAAGGGAAAGAAACAGAGGGTTTGTCTAGTGCCTGCCTACCCAGGAGGAATGTCACACAGAGATGTCAACACATCTCGTCAGGGAGCAAACACAGATTCACACACACGTGCGTGCACACACCTCTGTCCAGTGCACAGATATTAATGACCGCTAAATTTCACAAGCACATTCATTTTCGCTCTGCCGTCAAGAGTCCGTCTCTCAAACAGAAGGTCACAAACTGCTTCTCTGCGGGACCCAATCAGCCGACGGCGAGAGAAGGTTTTATTAAACCGGTTGTCTGAATGTCATCACTCAACAGAACGATGCCTTCGTAAAATACATGTCATTGTGAAGAGAAAAAAAGGGTGTTTTGGGAAGATCTCCGCGTCACATGCTTTATAAAAAAGGAAAATTAAAGACTAAGGAAGCACAGCCGGTGGCATGAAAGGAAGAGAAGAGAGAGCCTTTTTCCAGAATATTCCAAATCAGATGTGGCAGTAAAATTGTATGGTGGAGAGCAACCATCAGCCACAGAATGTGTCCCAAGGCTTTTACTCAAAATTCCAGAGGAGACTTGTCAAATTTTGGTTTTGCCTGAGTTTTTGGCTCAGAAAGTGGTCGCCCTGGGAAACAGTTTTACCCAGTTACGCACATTGGCGACGGTATGAACTGTGAACATCCACACTGACCCTTCTTTTCCCAGAAAGCACCCTGTGGGCCCACATTGACCCTGCGGCTCAAAGCTCAGTGGATGACGAAGAGTGTGGCTCTGCAATCTTCCTCTCCGCCAGAGAGCAGAAAGTACTCTTGAACCCATACTGGGTAACCGGGGGAAACGCTACAGCAATGCACCTCATGCATTCGCCCCTGTCAGTTTCACAAGCAGTGCTCATTGCGTCTAAGCAGCATTCAGTTACCATCTTACTGTCAATAACACCCTGAGAGGAAAATAATGACATTCCCCTGTTGTCCCATGACAGAAAATAAAGAGAGTGCTGCAGTTCTCAGAGGTCAAAGTTCACATCCCTGACATGTTTCTTCATTTCTTTCCCCAAAGCAATGACGCTGACTTTCTGCTTTTTATAGTGGAGGCCTTGTGTTAGCGAATTGCCATATGAGGCCTTTTTTCCAGCCCGGCAATGCTCCCATTCCGGTTAAATGCTGAGACGTCACCCGTCCTTCAGAAGTGGGTTATGGGAATGGGGCATGACAGTGTCCTGTGACTGCCTGAGTCAGCAAATGCCTCCTGCTAAAAAAAATAAAACATGCAAAACTACTGTCGTCGAGAACTTGTAAAACGATTCTGTGCTTACGCAATCCATAATGAATGCTTTCATTTTGTGAATACAAAGTGACACATGATGAGGCCGAAGGATGTCAGTACATGCCCTCTGACAATTCAGGTTTGGCACTTTGGCTAAAACAGCCTTTCCCTAACAGTCTGGAAACCCTCCAAGAACATTCTGGTTTGCCTATGGTTATATTCTTGGTTTAGATTTGGAGGCATGTATAATGTTATGCACGTTTTACGAATGTGAGTAAAAGGTACAAGAGTGTTCATTTGCAGAGAGAACATAATGTCTTACTGAACCAGATGTGTTGTTCTGGGCTAGTCTGAACAGAACCGTGAGAAACGCTTGACTCGCGTGCTCTTCAACGATTATCGTCATGTGGCGCTCTCTTGTGATGGACTGCAGTATTGCAGTCAATATTATTTCGAACGTCAATAACCACGCAGAATCATGTACATTACATAAACAGTCCGGCAGGGTGTGCTGAGCACCAACCATAGACTGTATGAAACCCACATGCAGTGACGGCATGATTACAAGGCTCCAGGGCCGTCCCTCGCCTGCCATGGTAACGTGTGTACATACGAGACATCATGGAAGAAGTCGATTCTAAAATGCTGAGGTGAGAAACCTTTAATTCTATTTTCTAGTGTTATTGTGCAGCTCTTCACAAATGCGTACAGATTGGTAATAAATCAGAAAGTTTTACAGTAGAAAATGAAAAAAAGGCCAAAAGATGACTTTTTGCAAAGCAGCAAAGGTTAGTTAAGCAATGGTAGCAACGGAAATATGAAATACGAAATATCTCACCAAGGAAGTGTATAACATAAATACAATTATATATTGGTCAATAACAGCACACGTTTTGTGTAAGATACTTGAACCTATTGACCCGTAATCTACAGCAAGTGCAATTAAAAATAATAGTAGTAAATGTTTTACTTCCTGAGCACTACATACTTGTGATCTCACTTTGAATATTTACTGGTTACTGGGAGGCTGTTATCCCGTATGAGATTTGTGACTGATTAAAATTTTAAAGAAACTAAATATCATTTTAATGAAGCATTTTAAAGACGTTTATTTCTTTCTTTCTTTTAATTATTGTTCTAAACCGGTAACCCTTATTTGTCACTGACCCATATATAGAGTATTTAGTCCAGATTCCGTGACACTTAAGACAGTTGTGTACCAAACCGTCTTAGTTCCAATCATCCTTTATAATCCTTTTTTTTTTTTTTGCAATTAATTGTAAACATTAAAAAGTCTTTCTCCTTCACTGACGACAGCGTTGGCCTCCACTCAGACCGCGCAGAAAGCCGCGGTGCATCAGGCAAACCCCACAAAAGCGTGACAAAGAGTGAGTTCTCCAGCTGCTGCTCTTTCCGAATGACCGAGAAGTGCTCTTTTTCAGTACTTTCAATCAGAATATTTAAAGTGCATTTCGATAATTTCGACCTTGGTATCAATTAATTCTTATTCAGGTTCACGACTTCCTCGGAATACGGCTTCCATGTCTACAAAGTATCAGAATAAATCAATGCGGAATGCTGAGAGAAGAGGGTTTTCTGTGCAGACCCGGAGGTTCGATCCTGAAGAGAGTCAGGTGTAAACAGTAAACGAATCATTCCATTCCTCTCTCAATCACTACCTAACAGTATCACCTAACAGTTATGGAAAAAAATTAACCTAACTGACATTTAACACAATTATTCACAATACTGCAATTAACATCAACATAAAGCCCTGTGTACACAACGAGACAGGCGAAACAGAGATGCAAATGTAAAGAAGGGCTGATTATTACTGATGGAAGTGAACCATGTTTTTGCTGTGTGATGATATCTTTGCCTAAAGATGTGTCTGTGTTCCAGAATGGAAACCCGGGACCAGGCGCGTATATGTCTCACAGCCCTCCTGAGGTCAGCAGCCCCTCATTCTCTAAGAGAGGCGCGGGAGGTCTGGCCACGCAGGTGAGGAGCCCAGGCCAACCTGTAACCAACGATGTTGAAGGAAGAAAGATGGCGATCTCAACTATCGGCTCCTATTCTGCGTTATTAGCTTAGCCGTACGAGAGGCCGGGAAGTGCCTTGCGCGTGTGTAGTTAAGTAAGTCTACGAAATAAGCCAGCCTAGTTTAAGGACTACAGAGTGACTTGCACACATTGGAGGACACACATGTCAGTCTGTGCTCTCAAACTGAAGGCAGACATTGCAGCGATGGGAGACAGGCCTTCAGAATATAACTGGGCATTCTGAAATTTTTGTTTTGCTGTTTTTTGTTTTGAAATAGTTTTGCTTTAAAAAAAAAAAGGCTCTTCCCTCCTCCGACAGGCTGCTCGAATCCCACCCTCGCGCCAGCGGCACACCCCCGGGCCCAACACTTACAACCTGCAGTCCTCTCTGCTCCTGAAACACTGCTTCAGCCAGGTCGGATCCAGCGCGTTCCAGCCTCCCATCGCCGTGACGACGGAGACCTTCAAAAACATCACACCCGCCCCCAACCAATATAAGGTGCTGACAGCTTCTCTGCAGACAGCGCAACCTGCATTTACTGCTATTATTCAACAATAATGGAACCAGCGTATATTCATTGTGTATTAACTGGCTATATACTGTATAATGCTGCATTGGTCCGGCATATTAAGAAAACTAATATGGTCTATGTACAGTGTTTTAATTTTATACTGTATGCTTGCGTGGGTGTTGATATTATCTGGGGTTTTTTTGTTTTGTTTTTTTCCGACATGGAACTGTTACATTTTCCTTGTTGTATTAAAAAGCTCAGATGCTACCACTTGCTACTTCCTGTTGCTACTGGGACATTTCCTGATGCCATTTTAATACTTCCTGTCGCTGTTTGGATTCTTCCTGTTGGTTTAGGTGTCCTTCAATGGGATCGACAGAAACACTGCAGGGTCCACACAGTCTGTGTTTCTGTCCAAAACAGGACGAAGTAACCCGTATTCTAACATTTCAGATTGGCCATCCCCATGTAAGAGCTCCCCTTGCATGCCACTATGCTATGCTAAATATGGCATGTGGAACACTGAGTTTATGCAAAAAGATTCTCCCAAGTCTCCCTGAGTATCATTCATTACATTGCATTTAGCAGGCACTATTATCCTTAGCTACCTACACAGCTTTTAGTTTTTTTTACATCCCTGCTGTAAAATCCAGTTATTGTATGCCAGCTTGAGCAATTGAGCTGGTCAAGCTGGTCATAAACTGGTCTAGCTGGGTATGAGCTGGTCAACCAGCTAGAGCTGGTAGCTTGTCTGATCTGGTAGCTGTTTCCAAACCGAGCTTGAGCAGTTCTTATCCATAGCAACTTACATAGATTTAGTTTTTAATAGAATTCATTTTTACAGCTGGGTATATACTGAAGCAATTTGGGTTAAGCACCTTGTTTAAGGGTATCATACTACACAGCTGCTAAATTTAAATCCTTATCTATGATATTCATCTGGCTGCCATGTTTGTGCTCATCCGTTGCCGTGGTGCCTGTTGTCCTTGTTGAAAGGTGAGTACAGCGTGACCGACGCCTTCACCAGGCCACAACCCAGGGTGCCCTTCTCCTGCTTCAAGTCCAACTCCGCCCGGATCCTCTGCTCAGCAACGAGCCAGGTGCCCGGCCCCGGAACCTACAACCCCCACGAGCCCCCCGAGCCCCCAACGAGGGCCATCCTACCGTGAGCTGCTCTCTCGCGCAGGGGTAGCCCCGCTAGTGACCAGTCCTGAGACAGCGCCACCTGAAGGACACAGTGGGAGATTGCTCTGCTCATAGGCCAACTCTGGGGGAGACACACTGCTAGTCTCCGGCAGTCAAACGTCACGCCTCACAAGCACACTAGCTACTCTAGCAATTCATTCATATTAATGAATGTCTCACTGTCTCCCCCCAAACCTATGCTTGAAAATATACTGGTACACAAAAACAAATTAAATTCATACATGGCTATCATATATAAATAAAAGGCAAAAATAAGAACCTGACTTTATTACATTTTGCATTAAAGAACCATACTGTGCTAAACCTGTAGTATACTGTAGAAAATGCATTGTCTTGTGTAGAATGTGTTTAAGACTCACCCAACTGAAGATTTAAAACGGAGGACAGATACTTTAGTCATGTTCCGATTAGCGCACTTGCCTACTTGCATACAACTTGTATGCAACTTGTGTACTCGACAGACAAGTGCGCTGATTCGGACATGGCCCGTGTGTCTGATTTGTGGGAAGGTTTCATTCGTTTATGGGCGAGGGGTTTGTCTGGCACCATTACATACTGTTTCCTGTGTTCTCTCACTGTCCAGGAGGGGGCACTACTTGTGTCTGTCTGCTCCTGCTGTCCCACCCCCAAAGGCTGCACCTTTCCCAGGCCCTGGCCAATACAACATCCCCCCCTGTGATGCTCCGCCCAATATGCCCATGCCCGGGACTGTGTTCTTGTCTAGGAAGAGCAGATGGGTCAATCCAGCCACAGGAAGGGGTTTCCCTGCCCCCGGCCCAGGTGGAGTGGCACTGGATTTTAGGAGTTCAAATTTAAAGGGTCCTCAATTTTATTCAGAAAGGCCCAGTCATTCCAGCCAAGCCGTTACACTCCTGATCCTCCTAATCAACCACTAGAGTCTTTGCTAAGGACCTTGATTGGCGGAATCAGGCTTGCTACTGCTTGGTTGAAATGAAAGTCAGCAGCCACACCGGCCCTTTCTGGGTGAGATTGAGGAACCTTGCTGTCATACAAGGGCTTTTCTACCTGGAGAGTTTGTCATTGATCTAAATGACGGCTCTTGTGCCTGCAGGTTACTATGACCCTGCAGAGCCAGTGAAACAGTCCTTCCTCTACAATCAGCTGAAGAAGTGGGTCCCTGCATGAGGTCCTGAAGAGCTAAAGTGTGTGTATTTTTAACAGTCCTGTTGTCCTTTTTTATGGGTGTTTAATAATAAAGTTGTACTTGCCATATCCTACCCCTTGTGTTATAAATCATTTTGAGAAATGATACCATTGCACAACAGCTGATAGAGTGAACAGTGGTGTGGGAGCGTGTCTGGTACTGCGATCTGAACAATTCGGAATGGAATTACATCAGGATGGTCTGTCTCAAGTGTCACAGTGCAGAAATGTCAAATGTGTGACTTCAGTGTAAAACAACCAGCTTTCGGCCATTGAAACGAAACCATGAATGTGCGATGTGATTTATTCAGGATACTGGACACCTTATGCAACATCATGGAGGATTTCCTCTGTGAAACTCCGGGCATTCCCTGCCCTGAAGTCGAAGTCACCACCCACGCCTTAACAGCTGCAGATTCATTCAGACCAACTCCCCCTGGAATTTGTGTTCCAAATTCGTTTTGTAAAAAAAAAAAAAAACACGCCTGTTTGACTCCTGCCATGTCTATTTTGAGCAGGCCATCCAAAAGAATGAAGTTCTGGCGCGTTATGGAGGTGTGGCGCCATCTTGGATCAAGCTAGCCCTCTACTACAGCATCACTTTAGTATTCTATAAGTCAGCAAGAGCCATGTGGGCCTGGTAATGTGGCATTAACCACAATGCTAAGCAAAGCAGTCACTCCTGTTACTGATAGCTGCTCTCACTGTATCAAGACGAGGCATATGTTGGTACTGGAAAATGTTGGTGGTCTGTGGTTTTTATACGAGTTACTTCTGTTGAAGCAGCTGGCGGCTACATATAGTGTATCATACCATTCCTGTGCTTTACTGACTATCTGGATGTAATGTGTATTGCTCCTGAAACAACAGTATTGTATGTGTATTACATTTACAGGTTTTGAGAACAGCATTTGACTCTCCATGTGGTCTTTACATTCTGAATTTATGGTTTTGTGCTTCGGTTGCTTGCGTTATTGTTTTTGTAGTCGGTTATAATTTAGTTTTTCCTCTTTTGGAAAATACTGGGAATTTATCTCCATGACTTTTTACTGGGACACGAGGCACCGTTTGGTGGTCATGCCTCCACAAAGGGCTGCTTTATCTGCCTGTTTGCTGTCTGGAAAAATAAAGGAAGCAAAATAAAGAAAGGAACTGTATGTGAAACAACCCAATAGTCCTGTGAGCTCAGGTCACTCTTACTGCTCAATCTTATGACCGATTGACTTGTTTTCATATGTAAAACAAAATGAAAACACTGAAGAGGCTCTGTGTATTTCAGTGGACAGGAAAGTTCACATTCACAAACTTATCTTGAGGAAACTTTAAAACAGAAAAACAAGAAACATGTTTTTCTAGAAGGCAGGTGGCTGTGTGTATGCGTTCCCATACATGCATGCATGTGTGTTTGCGCATGCTTGTGTCCGTGCATGTGAGTGTGTGTACATATTGAACACTTACTCTATTTGCGGGAGAGACCCAGAGCACCGAATCCTATATGAAATATTTATTTTCTCACAAGAGGGAATATGCCAGAATTTCCTCTTCATCCCTTTCTTCATGTGATGTTGATTGTGCACAGAACTGCAAGGTCAAACTGAGGTGGTATTTAATGGAGATGGTGCTATGAAAAGTTAAATGTGGCTTTGCAACTACTTTTAAAAAGACTACACTATTTGCATGCTATAACATAGGAGGGACAACTTAGTAACACGCAGTTAATAATACTTAATAATCATCATACTGTACAATAAACGTACGTACAAGCACATACATACAACCATAGTTAAACACAGAAGTGTATATACATACATACACACAGCATGCCACATGAATGCTATTATATAAAGATACTCTGGTTAAATTTGAACTCAGATTGCCTTTTAAGTGATGTGTATGTGTGTGTATGTGTGTGTGTGTGTGTGTGTGGTGGGACAGAGAGTGTCACACACCGATTAGTAATGCTTTGTTCACGCTTTCAGTGGAACTTCCTGTTCTGCATGACTCCAGGGGCAAGGAAGTATGAAAAAGAGGGACGGAGTGTGCATGAACCATCCCTAAAACCAGACAAAAAAATGGCACTTTAAAACTGACCTCAGATCAGTGAAATCTAGCGCAGAGCTGGGCAGGGTTGGTTAGGTAGGCAGGGAAGCTTTCTTAAGCTCTTAATTAGCAAGTCTCTAAGGGGTATAAAATGCCTTTATTGCTGTGTCTTTGCTTTGCTTAAGTAGGTCATGCATGCTGAAACGCCCACAAATAAGGGTCTCTCTTTGCAGTCACAGAATGCAAACATTTCCTTACAGAAAGGCTTTTCTTCACCACTTCATGTCCTACTATTTTCCCAGAGTGCATTGTGCCTTTGCTCAGTTCATTTATATCAATTAATCAGTGACTAATCTATGACCAGTAAATTTAGGTTCCCAGGGTGTGAAAGGGGAGGACACAGGCTGTGGGTGCAAACTGAGCCCTGTTAACAGTAACAGTGGCTACCTTGGATAAGTTGTTAGCAGACAGTGACCAGACAGCCTTTTGCAGGGACACAGAAGCCTTCACTCCACCAAGGGTCTTTTGGGTTAAGCTCAGGCCGGATTCCCCTGATTACTACTGATTAAAATCCCGCTAACAGCATGCCTGGTGCTCCCAGGCTGTCAGTCCCTGCAGTAAAATCCAGCTTGAAAATTGAGCTGGTTATAAGCTGGTCAACCAGCATGGCCAAGCTGGTCATAATGTTGTTCTAGCTGGGTATGAGCGGGTGAACCAGCTAGTGCCGGTAGCTTGTCTGAGCTAACATAGCTCAAACACTTGAACTGGTCAAACCACATCAAGCTGGTCTGAACTGGTCAACCAGCTGAACAATGTCAAGCTGGGAGCTGGTCTGAACTGGTCAACCAGCTACCAGCTGTTTCAAAACCTAGCTTGAGTTGTTTGAGCAGGGGTGCTCATCAGGGAAGGAAGCAACACCTACGGCTGACAACTGCTCTCTTGTAGGACTGTGTGTCCTACAGAGAGTAGAATACTCATTTTAAAAAGCAGGCTGTTGGGCGGCTGGGTGGTTCAGTAAAAAGCCACTGCCTCAGAGGTGAGGGTTCAGGAGGACCTTACACAGTGGCAGCAGCACCTCTTGCACAGGGGACACAGGTATGGCTTAAGAAGCACTGTCGTTGACACCAAATCGTTATTCTTTTCAATAAATGGACTTTCTAAGAGCTCTTAAAATGGTGGATTATTGCCTCCATTGCTTCTCCCCCCACATGGAATGGATGTGGGCTAAGAGGAGTAAGTGCCAGATTATCTTGACACTCAATGTATTATTTATGGGAATCTGAAGTCAAAAGCAGCGCGTCGAGGTGGGATGTGATAGAGGCGGTCAGGCTGGGCTATTTTTAAACTGACCCAGTAAAATATTTAAAATTGCACACACACACACACACACACACACACACACACACAACTCACATGCACGTCCAAGACCAAAACCTGATCAGAAAATTATTTTGACTCATTCGCCTAAAAACACTCACAGTTTGGGGGAAGGGGGGTTGTAATCTGCCTGTTGTGTTTGTCTAGCCACCTTATTACTCTTTTAGTTTTTAGCGAGAATGTCTCTTGGGTCAGAGGTCAGAGAGACTGTGGGTTTTAGAGATTAGCAATGGAAAACCAAAGGACAATGGAAACCCAAAACACCACCTCAAGCCCAGTGATGAACTACAGGTAGGCTGATTCAAAGCATCTGGCAAAACATCTGGCAGAGGAGATGGTGACCCTACTAGCAAGCATCAAAGCTGAAGGGACAGCAGCCAGTGTTTATCATGGTGTGTGACATTTTCCAGCCCGATGCAGAAGCTTCACGTCCACATCAAATGTTAAGCTTTAAGGGGAGTGCCAAAATGGGGTCATCCTTTTTCCGTGGACAAGCACGGAGGAGTATTCGGCGAAACCCCCCTCTCAAACTCGTTGTGGTACAGTCTGCCCTGCAGTCTAAGGAATGACCGCCTTGGACAATAGTTCATTCCAGCAGCTGTCGGAACCTATGGGCGGTGCGCCGTGGACCGAGCTTCGAGCTGCAGGCTGCGTCTGTGGACTATCCCTCTCTGATTCCTCTGTGGTTTATGAAGTTTTGCTGACGCCACAGCACTGCAGAAACTGGAACCCCCCGGCTTACCGGCAAGAGAGGCACAATTACTAACCAAATCAAATTACCGACTTTCCGTTCATTTTATTTCAGGTGCGCTCCCAGTCCCAATTTAAAGACATCAGTTAATATCGCTTATATTTCCACTCCTATATTTTTTTAAGCCGAGGAAGATTTGGGCTTGAAGTGACTAAATTGTTTTTTTTATGGATCTGCTAAAGGAATGAATACAACTGCAGAGGGAGAACGGATAAGTGCGTGACTGGATGAAAAAAATGGAATGCAAAGATCTGGACACCGGTTTAAGGGAAAATGGCTTGCCCGCGGGCAAATGTAAGTTATTTTATGGAATTTGACGCTCGCCTGATGCGTTTTACCTGTTTATATGAGGTAGCCTTCATGGAACATCGTCGATCCCATCGCTTATGTCGAAATATCTATCCTCGCGTGCTTTCTGTCAGTGCAACGCTGTCAGTCGGTCCCAATACGAAATAACAAGCGGTGATGTTAGTAACAGTCGGCTATTATAGCGTAGGCTTCAAATATGTTTTTATTAATATTTTGATTCGTGTATAGCTTTGTGACAATTACATTTTGATGACACGGTCGTGCTTGTTGAGCAGCGAGCACTTGCATAGCGCTTGGCGCGTTAATATAAATGTAGAATTAAGGAGTATCTGAATATCACATAGGCTACGTATCCATATTTCACCTCCATGGAATGCAGCTGTGCCATATGGCAATAATTCCTACATTGCTTTGCTCGTCTGTGTCGTTACCAGAAACATTTCAAAAATATTATTTTCAACCATATGGTGTTTCATTTTTCCTCATGAGGCTTACAAGCCACGAACAGTTGTTGCATAAACCATTTTTGTCCAGAAGAATATCCTCCCACTGCGTTCTCTTGGATGTCACACACAACAATTGATGCATTGAAAAAGTCCTCCTCTTTTGTTTTTTCCGTTTTTTATTTAAATAAAAAAATGCGTTTATTTTATTTGACAAAATGATTAACCCTCAGCAAACGTCTTAATGCACATTGGTATTTCGTAGCACGCTTTTCTTGGTCAACAGGCGTGAAATATCTCGCGAGGCTGTTGATAATGCCCTTGGAACATCACTACACGGAATATTGAATTTAATGTTTTTATTTAGACTTTACGACCATCAGGACGGCTCAATGCACCTTGTTACCGTCCATATAAAAAAATAATAATAACGCGTGTCCGCTATTACCCATTTACATTTCAACACCAGCGATTATAATAATAATAACGTTGCAGTATCCACGTAAGGATTAATTTCACATGACCACCTGAATTACGTGATCGCTATAGAAGTAGTCAAGTAATCTCCTCTCTGGCCGCTACATCCCTTGTTTTAGAACCTTTCAACCTCATTCACCTTCAGTGTCAAAAAATCATAATAGATTAGGTCCTTATAACCATCCTATTCCCTGAATATAGATTTACCACCTTTTTTTCCTTTCCAACGCATTGGCATATCTAAGCCTGTACCTGATATATATCCTATCTGCAAGAAGTCCTAAAGGAAAACGCAATACATCACGTATGTGATCTTCTGTTTCAGTATTCCTTTGTTGCTGTGAAAAACAGCCTAAGTAGCCCAGTGTGATGAAGCTGTAGTATTCTTCCTATCATTGGCTAAACAAACTGCGATTATTCTCAGGTTCTTGCTGAAAAGGTAAAACTTGGTGTCACCAAATCGGAAATCCTAGAATTCAGCTCCTTCAGGACCCTCTCACATAGTACTCTAAGCTCACTCACTACAATTACTGAATAAAAGCTCAGACAGAATAAGGTAGAACTGCATGTAACTTCTGGGTAAAGTGAAGATTACCCAATCTGAGCAGTCGTCCCCACCTCCCCATTAATAATATGAATCTCTCAAAAAAAAGATATGAAAAGTGCCAAAAAGGGTGCAAAAGCTTGTCACTGTGGTGGTACCTTATCGGGACATAAAATGGGGTACACCCTTTCCATTGGATTAATAAGTAGAGAAAGAAATTTGTTCCTCCACTCTACCCTGGTTTCTGAGTGTGTGCTGATGTATCCAACCATCTCCACCGTATAAATGCTGGAGGCTTATTTTGTCATCATCGTCATCATCATCATCATCATCCTCATCGACTCAAGCTGCTGAAACACTGATTAGTATTTATCTTTCACGAATGCTGAAAGTATTGTATGATTGGCATGCCCGTACTGCAAGAGCCATGTTTCTGGGCCGTGTTTTGATGAGGCAGCTGAGGGTACAGTATGTCCTTGTGAGATCTGTTTGGTGGGCTGGCACTTGGCTTCTCCAGTAGGCTGTGGGAGTTTTCAACAAATTTCTCCTCGGAAGAGAACAGCATCAGTATCTTCAAGGTGGGCAGTAAGCCAAGATCCTCTGACACGTGAATTCTTCCAAGATAACATTTTCTCTGTGTGAAAAAGACTCCAGCTTGTTTTCCGAACTTGGTTACATTTCACAGAGTTTCGCAGTGTCTAAGTCTAAGTGTAAATGGGAATTTCATAACACAAACCTCGCAGGTTAATTACTGCTAATCATGGAGGGAAGCCGTGTGTTATCTTTCATCAGCAAAATCCTTGCTCTGAAACATCGTGCCCTCGCAAATTCACTGCAGGATGCAACACGTGTGTTTTTCATAGACGTGCAGGTCAGCGTGTGATCACTTCACTTTGCTTAACGATGTCGTCTCATCCTTAGAACCTAACTGAAAAGGATTGGAAAGTATTTAGAATGATATTCCCTTTCTTGTAAACAGTTACACTATTCAACAGGGATTTGAGAGAAGTTCTTTGTTGTTTTCTTGGGTTTTATGTCATCTTCTGAACTCATGCGTCTCCTGACAGCAGCTCAGCTTCTTTCTCTTTGTCTGAAGAGGGACGTGGGCTCTGACCTGGTGACCTCTGACCCTCTGACCTCTGAAAAAAAACCTCTCAGTTTTTTTTCTCTTTTCTCAGTATGCCTGAAGAGAAAGATGAATCTCACACTCTCTGTTTGGGCGGGGAATAGAGCTCAGAAAATTGGCACATTATTTCATTATTTTGGATTATTTATATTGCTATAATGCACTTATACCACATTCAATATTTTTATTGAATTTGTACACTCTAAGCTAGGGGACTCTATGAGGAGATACAGGGGAGATAATCGTGTCATTGCTGTAACAAGTTAAATGGATTAAACACATCCTAAATCGTATTGAATATAGATATGGATTGCAATACATTATGATTAAAAAGCTTTGGTTGTGCTATATTTAATCTTGTTTAGTCAATATACTTGCCAGCTTTGACTCTAAGAGATATAGAAGGTCACATTGCAGCTGTGAATAAAGGGTTGTGAAAAATGTGACTCCAAATGCATCCTGCTGTAGCACTAGCACACAGATTGTATATGTGTGCGTGTGTGCGTGGGGGGGGGGGGAATGCCTGGAAGCCTTATACCTTAAAGACAATCCTTGCTCCCTCTCACCCACCCACGCACACACTCACCCACTCACTCGCTCCCTCAGTCATTCACTCACTCAGTCATTGAAAACTTGGAATTGTTTGATGCAGTTTTCCAGTTATGGAAAAGTCGTGGACAATGAGTTCATTGCTTCGATTGACTGGTTTGTCAACTGCTTGGGGCTGTCATAGTAATTTACCTCTGGGTGAATAGGCCCTTCATATGGGACAAAACATTTTTGATTGAAATTCAGGATGTCATAGGGAACAGATACCAACCCTACTTTACTGTACTAAAAATGAATAGATCTACATAAATCCTCTACATACATTACCACTAAGAATTAGTATCCATCAATTCTTGGTTTGGAAGAGCAGGCTAAAAGTAAAACTTCTGCCCATTTGATAATTGCTCACTGGATCAATTTAAATTCATAGTTAATAGTTGCTATTGAGCTAAACTAAAGGGATATGGTACAGATTCCTATTTCAGTCTCAGATCAGTAGCCTTCTTTATTCTTCTTTTCCATTAATCAAGCCGCTATATCATATCCACAATCCCTGTAAATGTTAGGAGCACAGCAACATGCTGTTTTCTGGTTTCATATATTGTGTTCTTTGGGGACGCCTTGGTAGATTGTTGTGCTATCGTTACCCAAATGGGTTAATACCTGTGTGAATGTGGTCATTGGTGTATATTGAATTGGTTGGGTGCATTGGGTAACATACAGTGTTTTACATGGTATTGGGTGAATGTAGTGGTTTGGATGGTATCAGATAAATTGGGTGGTTTTGTTGCTGTTGGTTTCAAATGGCTGTTTTATATGGTATCAGATACATTTGGTAGTGCTGGGCACATTGGGTGCTTTGGATGGCACTGGGTGTTTGTGTGGTATTTGGGGAATTTGGTATTAGGGTGGTATTGGGGGAATTGGGTGTTTGAATGGTACTGGGTGAACTGGCCGTTATGATGGCATTCAGGGATATGGGTGTTAGGATGGCATTGGGGGAATTGGGTGTTAGGATAGCATTGGGGGAATTGGGTGTTTGAATGGTACTGGGTGAACTGGCCGTTATGATGGCATTGGGGGATATGGGTGTTAGGATGGCATTGGGGGAATTGGGTGGCACAGCGTGGTCACAGAGCCCCGTTTAGCAGGAAGCTGTAATAAGAGTGGGTCAGAACAGCCGGCTGTGTGGTTAGAACAGCTGCCCCCCTCCCAACACAGAGCAAATGTGGGCCGCAACACTCCCACCTTCTCTGCATTGCAGGCACAGATGTCTGAACCCCCTCACCCCCCCCCATTCCACCACCGCCCCCGTCCCATTCCCAGCCATCAATAAGACACAGTTACTAATATTAGACAATGTGCCGCATGGCTGAATACCACAGGATAGCTCTTTCAGGGACCACCTCTCCGCCTTCCCTCTCTCTTCATCTCTCTGTCCTCCTTATCCTGTCCTCTATCTGTTTCTCTCTCTCTCTCTCTCTCTCTCCCTCTCTCTTCGTGCAATGTGTGGGTGCTGTCTTTCTTCTGGACCTGGTTCTGTTCCCTGGCGTTTGTGTGGAAGGGCTGGGGGAGTCAGGTTACTGCTGCGCACTGTATAGGTGACGCGTCTCAAAGCTGAGCTGCAGGAGCGTTTGGCCAGCAGACCCAGCCTGTGCAGACCCTGCAGAGCTGCTGCTCAGAGAACCCCTGAGACTCAAAACAGCTGTGTTTCAGGGAATGGCCTCCTGCAGAATGAGCAGCAGTGTATGTGACTGCCTCTCAATACTCACACACACACACACACACACTCTCTCTCTCTCTCTCTCTAACATATACACACATATACACTCTATCTAACACACACACACACACTCTCTCTCTCTAACATACACACTCATATACACTCTAACACACACACACACACTCTCTCTAACACACACACACACATGCATACACTCTCTAACACACACACACTCTCTCTAACATACACCCACACACATACGCACTCTCTTTAACACACACACTCTCTCTAACATACACCCACACACATATGTACTCTCTCACTCACACACACACACATACGCACTCTCACTCACTCACACATATACGCACTCTCTCACACACACATACACACAAACAGGCACACACGCATGCACACAGACACACCCGCACAAATAAGCATGCACACTCACTGTTGTGAGTGTATATTTACCTAAATTAGTGTTTTCCACATTACTTTTTGGAAACCTTGGTGGACCCCAAACCTTCTAGGAGGCTGTGAATGAGCTGGGCTGGTTCTATGGGACAGACACAGGCTGTGAAGTAGGCAGTGTATTGATAAGAGTGATTCGGACGCTCTCACCCTGGCCTTGTGAGAATACTGACCTTCCTCTCTCTCAGGCAGGGCTGCTGTGGGGAACCATGACAACCTAAACCCCATGGACAGTCATATTAACAATGATCATCATGGCAATGGTTATAATGACACTGCAGATGATTATTTAACAATACTGATGATGATGATGATGATGATGGTGATGATGATAATGATGATAGTGATTGTGGGGGTGATCATGATGGTGATTGCGGGGATGATGGTGATAACAGTGATGGTGGTTATGGGGGTGATGATAATGATGATGGTGATGAAGATGACAGCAGTAATGATGTGATGATATGAACATGCATGTTTTTCTCTTCCAGAGCTTCACTCTCCTCCGTTTCCCCCTCCTCCCTCAGCACTGCCGTTCTGCTGCTTTTAGAGCTCGTCTGTGCAGCAGGAAAAACATGTCAATCATTCATGAACCTGAGAGCTTTCCTATGTAGACCTATTTATCGTTTAACCTTCATACCACAAACCCCCCTAACCTAAATAGTATATATCTCTCACTCTCTCTCTCTTCCTCACACTCACTCTCTCTTTTAACCTTCATACCACAAACCCCACTAACCTAAATACTCTCACTTTCTGTTTTGCTGTCATACTCCCACTCTCTTTCTCTCACTCACTCTCTGCTTTAAACTTCATACCACAACCTCCACTAGGCCATTCTATGCCACACAGCACCTCTTGTATTAAGCTCTAGAAAGCTTTGGTACTCAGTGGGTTTTGTTTATACACTGAGTCCAAATATCCTAACTTCATGAATCATTACGTACCTGTAACACTCCTATTATCTGAAAGGGAGTCCGATTGCAGTTATAGTGTAGTGTAGCCACTATTACACTTTTTAAATGGAGTTCAATATATGACTGCTTATATATAAAAATGTTTACCTTTGGACATATGATCCCCCAAAATTGGTCCCTGGTAAAAAAAAGTGCAGGTTTAGGGCCAAATATCTTCAAAATGAAAATAGATACATTCTGAGACCAGATATGAATCTACATACCGAATCAGCCCTACGTACAAATATACAAAGATTATGGGCTTTTCGTTATAGACCTCTGAAAATCACATTTCATGCTATGACACATTTTTCTTTGCAGCGCCTGGCGAACATGAAATGGCTTCATTGGCAAAACGAATGGTATGAAGCTCAAATATTCAGGAATTTTATATCCAAAAGGGGGTTTTGGTGGCATGCAATGGCCCCACTAACCGAAATACAATCTGTACCTCTCTCTCAAACTCTCTTTCTCTTTCTTTGTCTCTCTCTGTAACATTATACCATAAGGCCCCACATCCTCAAAGCAGTTTATCCCTTCCTTAACCTTGAGACCACAGGCCCCACAGTGTCAGTGTCAAGAAAAAAAAGACCATAATCTTACAAGAAGGCCAAATGGTTGGCTTGGCCCATTTAATCTATGACACCGAGGTCATGTGGCGTATGTGGAAGAGCATGAAATTGCTCCTGAGGGTGCTTTCCAGGTTTATTGGTGACTGTCAGCAGCCACAGGATCGCCAGGGCTTCCTCTGGAAGAAGGGAGCTCTGGTTCTGTGAATGTGGGCCTGATGGCATCAGCTTACAGGCCCTTCTCAGATCCCGCTGTGGTCCTCTCAGGAAGTACAAGGAAATAAATGTTTTACAATCGGCTCATTCCAATCACTTATTTTTACCCTTTTTTCTTTTCCTTGCACCTGACCCAGAAATTGATTGAGGTCTGTCATCTTTAAGAACATTCCCCTTAGATGTTCCTTCGACAGAAGTTAGGAACTTTTCAGAAAAGCGTGATGTATAAATGATCGGCCACCTCTCCCCATCTGCCACGTCTGTAACTGACATGGCTTTGAACTGACGTTTGAAGGAGCAAGGACAATTCATTTGCCTGTCTTCACTTCTTTTTCTCACCTCTTTTTCTTGCCTCTCCTAATGGGTGGAGCTAGGAGTAGGAAAAGGAACAAGGAAAGGAAAAAGAGGTCAAAATAAGTCAAAGAACAATGCTTATTGTTCAGTGTACATGTTCTCTTTATGTTTCCCGTTGGTCCTTCATATATTGTGTAGATTTGCAGATGAACTAGAAATCCTGGAAGGCGGAGTGCCTTGGTGCAACAGGCCTTGATAATTGAGGCATCAGTTGCACACCAGTTGCACACCAAGGCCTGCCAAAGCCGAGGTTGGCCGGCACACATGGAGCGGCATAATTGGCTCGCTGCTCCAAGGGTGGGAGGAGGGACTCGGCAGGGGCTGTAGGATCGCTGTATACAGTAGAGCCCTGATTGCACTCGCCTCAGAGTCCCGGTCACAGGAACTTGAGACGATGCGGCTTGTAGAAGTAATATCCTGATCCTCCCAGGCTGCCGAGCAACGGGACCGTTGCGGTGTATCCATAGCAACATGGGTGATGAGAATAGACACAATTGCCTACCAAATTGGGAGAAAATGTGGAAAAATCTGAAACAAAAGAAAAAAGAAAAAAAGAAATTCTGGTCGGCTTGTGGAATGTGTTAAGGCTGAGCTCTTAGCATGTAGCTTAAGAACCATGGGAAGTGGTGTGTGGAAGAAGAAGCATTGGCTATAAATGATGTCACACACCAGCATCATACCAGTGGGTGCCCTAATAAATAGTGAGAGCGAGATGAGAAAATATGGCGTTGTGTTTTACTTCTGTATGATCTCAGTTTTTTCCTATCTATTTTTCCTTCTTCCTCTCTTTCTCGTAGCTTTCCCCTCCACTCCTGAAGCCAGGCCCAGTGAAGAGAAAGATGCATACAGCATTCTGAAAACAGACTCCTCCCCCAACCAGGACTCCTCCTCCACAACAGACTCCTCCCCTACAACAGGCTCAACTATCAAAGCAGACTACTCCTTAAAGCCAGAATTATCCTCAAAACCAGACTCCACTTCCAAACCAGACGCCTCTACCAAACCAGACTCCTCTTGCAAACAAGCCTCTTCTGTGAAAACAGACTCCTCCTCCAAACCAGACTCCACATTAAAGACTGATGGTTCATTGCCCCCCACTAGCAGGAAAGCTGGTCTTCAGAACAAGAAAGGTAGTCACATTTCTTCAATCAGCATTGGGGAAAAACACTGTTTCAAAG
This sequence comes from Conger conger, assembly GCF_963514075.1. Classification (NCBI taxonomy): domain Eukaryota; kingdom Metazoa; phylum Chordata; class Actinopteri; order Anguilliformes; family Congridae; genus Conger; species Conger conger. The sequence continues at coordinate 44,828,689 of NC_083768.1, read as the reverse complement.
TGGCAGTAACAGTATATGAATATAGCATATAAGTAATTACAGTGCGTGTACCTGTGTGCGTGTGTTAACAAGAAGGTTTCAGTGGAAATTCTGAGCCCTTGGTGTTGGGTAGAGTTGGTGTTTCCTTTGTACTCTTTTCCATTTCATCGAGAATTGTCAGGTGAGCCATGAATCCTAACAGTGAAAGGAAAGTCTTCCATCTCTGAGCCTCACAAAGCTGTATGCTGCTCCACTGAATGGTGATGGCAGGGGGCTGTCGTGACGTCTGACCTCTCTCTGTTTAGCAGATGGACCAAAGCTGGAGGAGAGGCTGAAGCTGGCGAAGGAGCGGCGGGAGGAGAGGGCCCGATACCTGGGTAAGCCCGTCTGTGTCTTCCTCGCTGTGCCTCACCTCAGGGTATGATTTATCTGCTCTGAGTTCATAGTAGAACGACACCTGGCCTGAGACTGTAATGTGAATTATGTGGATGACTTTCTTTGTTTTAAGCACCACTCTTCTGAGCCAACCTCTTCATCATTGGTCTTTATTTAAAAGGAATTTATTTCAAGTATTATAACTCTTTGGCTACATGTTTGTTCTGAGAGGAACCATACTTTTTTGTTCCTTGTTTCCAAGCCAACTAAATTCTAAAGCGTCTTTTGACTGCTTTTATGCAAGTCTTTTTTGGGTACATTTAAAAATCCTTTCCACTGTATGCTGTCCTTAAATGCTGTCCTGTATGTCACTCAAACCTCAACTGTAACTTGCCACCAACCTGAGATGGCCAATCAAATGTGGATTCTAGCGCATGTGAAAGTGCTTTGAGGGCACACTTAACTTGTCTTCGTACCGCACTGACACGGAGGGGAGTGGCTTGAATGATTGACAGTCGCTCTGTTTCTTCCTTGCTTCAGAGCAGCGTACCAAACAGCAAGGTAAGACACCCTGTTGGTGTAAATATTGCCCCACAGTGGTGACGATGCTTCACTTCCACAGCTCATGACTGTGCTGTACTCTTATGTTTTTTTTTCTTGCGTATGAAACAATCACCTGCATTTTTTGGGGGGATTTCCATTTTTTATTTATGCACTTCTTGGTTCAGTGAGATTTCTCCCTTCACTCCCTTCCTGCACCTCGATTCTGGTGGGAGAGAGAGCCATATGTCCAGATATTGAGGGATTTGTGATGTCATAAATGTGTAGCCTGTAGCCAGAGTTTTGAGCATGATGTCATGATTGTCAGACCGGCAGTGACATGTCTCGCATGCAGTATCTGTCGTGACACAGAGATGGTGTGGGTACAAAGCTCTCAGAATGTTAATAATTTCATTCAGGGGAACCGAGTTTCATACACTGAAAAATCTTCCACTCATTTAGCAGCTCTGTACTGTGTGCAGATAGGAGTAGTGGGCGGTTTTGTGGTCATTAGTTTACGATTTACTCAGCTGTGCATGAGTGCTGAATGTGATACTCTCTGGTGCCCTCTAGTGATATTGTGAGACATCCCACTTTTGAATCTTGATGTAGGCTGGTGGCACTACAGCAAATATCCACAGGAAAGCAAGCAATGTGGAGTTTATTTTGGGAAAATCCCCACACTGTGACATTCCAGGCAGTCATCTCTATTTGGGCAGCCGCCAGCCGACATTCGTTGTGAAGTCGTGCTACATCTAAGGTTGCAGATTAATGGAAAGGAGGAGCAATCATCTCTGTGCCAGTCCAGATAAATTAGGATCCAACTTGTGCTTTGGGTGAACTGCAGAAATATGCACTGAACGTGTTCATCCAGGTTTTAATTTGCGGTAGGTCATCTGTGTTTTCATCATGTGATCCTGACCCCCCGCCCCCCCCCCCTCCCATGGCCCCCTCCATTGCCCGACTCTGGGTGTTTCTCAGTAAGGGTGTTGGGTGGGAAGGGAGGTCAGTGCGAGGATACTCCTCCAGCCAGAAAGGTCACCACAGGAAGACAGAAATGTGAAGGAACAATGACCCCTGACCTTTGCCCCCCCTCCCCCCAGCGGCGAAGAGGGCGCAGTGGCTGGAGAAGGAGGCGCGCGCTCGGCAGCAGAGGGAGCGGCAGCTGGAGGACCGCAGGAGGAAGCTGGAGGAGCAGAGACTGCGGGCGGAGAAGAGGCGTGCCCTCCTGCAGGAGAAGGAGCGCCAGAAACTGGAGAAGAACAAGGTTGGAGGGGGAGGTGTTTGGGGACCTCAATTATGAGTGACATCCCGAGTGCACTTGTCTGGCTTATCTCTGCTGCCTATGGATATTTAGGGGTTTTTAATGAACACATTTGATTGACAAGAGCTTTGACTGATTTTATCTGAATGGATATCACTTATATGTATGATTGACAATGTGTTTGTGTGCGTGTGTGTGTGCACATCCTTTGTACTGCAGGAGCGATATGACGCAGCAGTCAGAAGATCATCCAAGAAGACATGGGCTGAGATCCGTCAGCTCAGGTGGTCTTGGGCTGGAGGCCTGAACCAGACATCCAGCAGAGAGAGTGAGCACCGCTGGCACTGGAACATCACACCATGATGACAGGACCTCACAGGTCCACACAGGACCGCACAGAACCACACAGGTCCACACAGAAACGTTCAGAACCACACAGGACATCACAGGTTCACACACAGGTGTGGACACAGGAGTTACCTCAAAATATTGAGAATATAGAACTATGCAGAGCCATACAGTATCACATAGAAACCCAGAGATTCACACAGAGCAGAACCCTTCCATCAGGACATCCCCTTATTCTGAGCCGTGACCAGGCCTGCAAAAGGTGGCGAGAGAGATCCGGTAGCGTCTCCGTCTCCGTGGCTATTCTGCCATGCGAGGGTACTGGCTGAGCCTGCAGGTGGTTGCCATGACACCCAGGACTTGGCCAAGTGTCGCACCTGTGGGGCGGAAGGCAAGCCGGACCTGTGAACAGTGTGTCTGTACGTTCTCTCCGGTGCAGGTCGGTGCTCGACCTCGACTGTTGCCTCGCCGAAACGCGTGGATTCGGTTTTTGCCAAGCGTCTGTCCAAGTCCTCAGCCTCGCTCTGGAGCACTCCCAGCGGAAGTAAGCAAGTGTCCAGGTCACATGGTCTCACACAGACCCCACCCCCCCCTGCCTGCCTCCGCCTGACATCACCTGGCCACGCCCTCCTGTGCCCTCACTCTTTTTGCATTGTGATTTTTTTATCTCTCCTCCCACCACCACCTCCACCGCCTGCATTTTGGTCAGTTCTGACATCGATATTTCACATTCTGTTCTGGATATGTCAGTGATAAGTCCTGTCACCTCACATCTCCCTCCTGCACTCTCAGTGTCCAGGGCTGGTGTAACTGTCTGAGCTGGTGGTGTCCATGAGTAACTCATCTGTGATCCACCAAAGTCACTTCCTGTTAGCGACGGAAACCCCAGGTGGATTACGGGTGATCTACAGGGTGTTACATAATGATTTCTGTTAGATTATGGAGAGTAAGAAACAGATCCTCGAAGCTTTGAGCTTAAAAAGAGGGGTACAGAGCCTTGTGACCTGACATGGACTCATGTGGACTGAGGTGGGCAGATTCCAGGTGTGAGAAGGGGGCGGAGCCCACCATCATTAAAGAGGCTCCCGACTGCCCTGTCCTTCACCCCAGAGACTTGGGGCCCGTCTGTCTGTCTGTCTGCACTGCTGATTGGTGCCCTGGTTTTGTGCATCACACTGTCATGGAAACACTGGCCTTCATGCTCCCGGTCAGCCCGCATTGAATGAGGGGAATGTGGCCTGTTTGTGGTGACACGTCTGTCGGCCGAAGCATCGTGGAAGCCCGTCTGTCTCACCAAAATCACCGGCATCGCAGCACACGCTGAGCCCTCCAGGAGCTCAGTCCTCCACTGCATGTGTGGGCGGGGCTGTCGATATACATGTCCAATGACAACTTGAGAGGGTGGGGCTTGAATTCTGGTCAGTAAGTGGTAAAGTAAACCTGCACCGTCAGCTGCACCAAACTCCTGTTACATCTATGAGTGTAAAGTACATCTATGTTTGTTTTCTGAACTGCTCTGATGTTGTGGCTCCACTACTCATGTGAATGAAACCGTGAGGAGTTGTTGTGGTGTGCGGATCTGCAGTCTCTGTGTGTGTGCTATGCCAGGGTGAGAAACATCATGAGTGGATTTTTTAATGGGGTGTTAGACACGGTGAGTGAAGGGGTGATGTTATGTGTGAATGAGTGAGTGCGTGACTAAGTTATGCCTTTGTGAGTGAGTGAGTGTGAGTATTTGTTTGGGGAGAGTAGACTTAATTGAGCTGCTGGATATTGATATGCTGAGTGAGAGGGTGCGTTTGTACTCACATGGTGGTGAGCCAGTGTGTGTGATTATCATTGTGTCGACGGGTGGATACTGTGAGACAGTAGGTGTGGTTTCATGCCGCATGGCTGGGCGGGGTGTATGGTCGACTAACAGCGCCATCCTGTGTCAGCCCGCAGTCTGCAGCTGAGTGCAAGGGAGAGTAAGATCGTGGAGCGGCTGATGACCCCCACCCTCTCCTTCCTGGCCAGGAGCCGGAGCACCATCCTACTGAGCAGCGCCAAGGACTCACGTGAGCGCCTGACCCCACCCTCCCCCTCCCCACCTCAGCTTTGCCTGCTCCAGTTTCCCAGTTCTAGAAACGGCAAACGAGTGTGTGGTATAATCTCACTGTGTGTTCGGCTGTGTGTGACTGTGCCTCCCTCTGCTCCTGACTGCCCCCTGTAGACTCATGCCTGCGCTCACAGTCCGCCAACCCCCTGTCTGCCTGCACCCACACCTGCTCCGGGCACCGGAAGGTGTCCGCCAGCACACCCGACATCACCCAGCGCCAGCGGAGGCTCGACTCCACCCCGGTAAGCCCTGCCCACTATGTTGCAGGGGAGGGGGGCCACCGCACGTACTGTTACCCTTCTTGGCCCGGCTGAATAATGTCCTGCCCTCATCCCTGTTTCTCTAAGGAGGAGAAGAAGAAGAAAAAGAAGAAGAAGGAGAAGAAAGACAAAGAGAGAGAGAATGAAAGAGAGAAGGCCATGGGGAAGGAGAAGGACCAGAAACCGCGACGGCCCCTCAAGCAGAGAGTGGAAACCAGGTACTGTCCCCCACCCTGACACAGAGGCAAACACAAGCAGCTCCTAAATGTCCAGGCAGCTAAATATTTAACATAGTCCTTTCACTGGCTGTAAAAGGATTTTAATCTTAAATTCATGTCCACTATGACTTCAATGTTCTTTCCTATTGTGCTTGTTTGGGTGTTGAGGTGGTCAGGGTGATGCTTGGGTCTTGGGGTGGTCAGGGTGATGTTTGGGTGTTGGGGTGATCATGTTGATGTGGGTTGATGTGGTTTTGGGGTGATCCGGTACATTAGGAGGTTTGAGGATGATTAAATAATGATTAAAGTGTTTCTCCCAGCAGCGCTCCAAGAACTAGAAACCAGCTCACTCCACCAACCAAGACCTCCCAGAACAAGCCCACCTCCCCCAGCCCTGCTGCCTCTTCTGTGGGCCCCAAAACACGCCCCAAGAGGTCCAAAACTCCTGCCAGGGTGCAACTTCAGGCAACCTCCCCAGTTGCTGTGGAGACAGTTGGAGAGTCAGACAAGCCAGTCGGCCCTGAGGACACAAAGAGTAAGTGTGTTCTGTACCACATGCTGTGCTGTCCAGTGTTTCTGAGGATACACTGTTGCCTGGGGCTGGTGTTCAGTCGTTGGTGCTCTGATTTACTGTGGTTACAATCCAATCTGAGTATGTACAAGCTCATCTGTTCACTATGATTGGATGCGTCAATAACAAGGTCGTTCTCTCACTCTCACCCAGTTAGTGCCAAAGTGAGGTAATCTGTTGACGCAGTCAGATTCAAATTGGCACTTGCTTTGTGTTAGTGAGTCCTTGTACAACTCCTTATAGTACATCTATAAGCGCCCTCACATTTTTTACAGTTTACTGACTCCATGTTCTTGCCCCCCTCACTCCCAAAAACAGGCTCCACCAGTGTTCCTCCAAACGTGGTGTCCTCTGCGCCAACCACAGCCCCCTCCCAGTCACCCTCCACCCCCCCTCCCTCCACCCCCTCTACCTCTGAGCCCTCTCCCTCTAGCCCCTCTCTCTGCACCCCTTCTACCTCTGCCCCCTCTACCTCCGTTGCCTCTCCCACCACTCCCGCCCCCTCGCCCTCCACTCCCACCCCCGCTCCCTCTCCGTCCACCCCCGCTCCCTCTCCCTCCACCCCAGCTCCCTCTCCCTCCACCCCAGCTCCCTCTCCCTCCACCCCCTCATCCTCGGGCCCTGCCCCGGCCTCGTCACATACTGGTGGCAAGCCCACAGCCGGCACCACCGACCAGGAACAGGCGGCGCGCAGCCTAGCAGAGAAACGGCGGCAGATTCGTGAGGAGCGGGAGAGAGAGGAGCAGGAGCGGCGTGAGCAGGAGGAGAGAGACCGGTGTGTGTGTGTGTGTGTGTGTGTGTGTGTATGTGTGTATTGCTGAATGAGTGTGTATTTGTGTATATTTGTATATTTGTTTTGTGTTGCTGATCTGAGGGCGCTTGCTCCTCAGGGTTCTGCGTGAGGAGCGGTTGGCGTGGGAGCAGGAGGAGAGGAGGTGCAGGGAAGAGGAGGCCCAGCGTGTGGCAGAGGAGCAGCAGGCCGTGGCACAGCAGCTAGAGGAGGCGGCACAGAAGGAGAGTGACCGCCTTCAGAAAATGGTGAGTGTGGTTCTCACCCAGACTGGGTATTGTAGTTTCCAAAAAGAGTTTGAACTACAATCTCGACTCCATGAGTAAAACTCAGTACTCAGTACCCTATTGCAACAGACCATAATTAATTGCTTTGGACTAACTTAGACTGACTCACAGATGAGGAGTCCCTACAAGATTCCTCACGACTTTAGGATGTAAAAATATGTTCACAAAAATCCATCTCTGCTATGCAGGCCTTGCACAGAAGAAGGCCAGTCTGATATCTGATATCAGGAATGCACACACAAGCAGCTGCACACAGATATTGAATGGCTTACTGTGGGTGCTGATTGTCACCACACAAACATACTGAACATTTTCCACTGTCCAGAGAAACACATTTCAAAAATTGCAATGAAAAATATGAATACAGTCCCAACCTTGGTTGTTATCGCCAGTATTCAGGTTTTATCCGCACACCGAGTCTGTTGTTTAGCTCCATTTACTGGTCTAACTTAAGTGCCCTAAGCTCTTAGTGAGCTGCTCATTCTGCGTGCTTACATACCAAACATGCTTATGGTGTCCAGTAAAGAGTGCGTAATGTTGGCCAATGTTTGTGGGTAATGTAGTTCCTCCTGTGTGCATCAGAAGGAGGAGGAGGCAGCCAGGGCCCGAGAGGAGGCGGAGCGACTGAGACAGGAGAGGAACAAGCACTTCCAGAAGGAGGAAGAGGAGCGCATGGAGAGGAAGAAGGTGCGGATGTGAACTCAGAAGACTGTTTGTGTCCTTCCTAATAGCCAGTCTATAGTCTGCTAATGTTTGGCTTGATGGGGACTGTGTTATTCTTACTGGTGCTACAAAAAAAAATCTAAATTAACTGGTGGTTTGTCTATGGAAGGTACATTTATGGAACACTAACTGGGTCTCCAATAGCACATTTCCTGATCTGGGTGTTGCCTGAAGTCAGGATTGGAGTCAGGAGGTGGCAAGTGACTCTGCTCTTGGTTGAATTACAGCGCCTGGAAGAAATCATGAAGAGAACACGCAAGACTGAGGGAGGGGACAAGGTCAGCACATGTTCTGTTCAGCCGTTATCCCCGGGGACATTACTTCCATCAGACCTGGGTCAAACACGGAATTGTTTTGGATTCAAATACTTTTCTGTGCTCGATTGATCTTGCCTGGTATAACTGAGCCAACCAATGCGTTTTTTTTTTTGTTGTTTTTTTTTTTTTTTTTTTAAGAGTATTTCTTGGGTTCCAATACACCAGGCAAACTCAGCAAAGTGTAGAAATGTATTGAATCCAAAACAATTGCTTAGTTGACCCAGGTCTGACTTCCATTCTCCTCTTCTACTGCAGAATGATTCCTCTCAGCAGAAGGGTTCCCCTGCACCTCAGGTTGATGGTAAAGACGTACAAAGAGACACAGAGAGCAGTGAAAGTAAGTTCAGCTTGGTATGCTCCACCCTCCTGTTCCTTGTCTCAGAGAGCAGTGTTTTATCACTGGATGGCATGTTTTTTTTTTTTTGGATAATAAAATAACGGCATGTGTTTTTATATTCTTTTTGCAGCACCCCCTGATGACAACCAGCATAACCCACATACAACACAGTCTAACAAGGTGGAAGAGACTGTCCAGCCGCAGGGTGGCATGAAAGTAAGGTAAAGAAAGGTTGTTACGTTGGTTAAAACTGCCAACTCAGACAGAAATGTGAAATATAGCCTGACAGACAGCAATATCAGGGAGGGAATTTCATAAGAATTTTGACCTTTTCGTGCCATCTTCTCCCAGCCCTGTGATAAACGGTGTCCAGGCCACCGGCCAGCACAACGGCCTGTCTGACCTGCAGATCATTCAGCTGGCTAATCACAGGGGTGGCAGCGACGAGGGGCGGGACAGGTCAGAGCCGGCCATCCCCAGTGGTCCAATCCAAGCCCTCGAGAGTGGGGAACCCTTCCTGATGACAACAGGCTCTTTGAAGGCCCAGCATGTTGCAGGTGATTTATCAGGGCCCAGCCGGGGAGGTGATGTCATATCTGCTGAGATTATGTTGGAGTTGTGCTCACACAGGGCCCCACCTGTTTATGTTCAAGTTTGTCCTACCAATCCAGACATAGTGCCTGCCTCTAGGAGGGTGGTTTTATGATATTGGTGAAGAATACCATAAGCAATGAACATGAGCAATGGCTAACATTGGTAAAAACAGTGGGTTTTACTTCTCAGCGCAACTCAGTAATCCTGCTTTGAGAAATACTGTAGGTGACCCCCCCCCCCTCCAGATTTAAGGGAGAGCAGCTCACCAGTAGCTAAATAAAACAGGGAAAGTGGTAAGTGGTTAGAAGGGATCTGTACTATGGTCAAATAAGGCAGTCCAGACACACACATACAGGCATGTTAAGGTGATGATACTGTAATGCCTGCTTCTCCATCTTGCTCTTGTATTGGTGAGTAGTTAGTTCTGACATGAATAATCAGTACTAATGTCAGTAATCAGTACATAATTACTCAATGCCGAGTTGAAAAATGTGATCCATTTGCCTCTTTTTCCCAGGAGTCCTGTGAAAGTTCAGATGTTCTGGAAGACGAGCCTTAACCAGCAAAGGAGAGAAGTGGCTCTGTTTGCCTGCACAGCTGAAATACACACCTGTGCCAAATACAGACTGCTCTTAGAAGCCTGAGAATGTGTTCTCTTGGTGAGAATATAACTCTTCAAGAGAAAACGAAAAACAAAAAGGTTCACAGTTCATGGTTTCGTGGTGCATCGCGGTTACATTGTATTTAAATATTTCATTCTGCACCTTAAATGACTGACAGCATAATCCATTGCAGAGAACATCAGACCAGAATATCTATTTGAGAAACTATATGATTTTCAATAATGTTGCATAATTGTTATTATGATTAATATATAATTGTTGTTGTCGTAATTACTGCTAGTTTTTATGAGTTGACAGAAAGCTGTCTTGATTATTTCCGTGAAAGAGAGTTAAGACTGAAATTAGAATAGCTGAATAATATTAGTGACACTTTTTGTGTTCGGCCTGAATGAAGTTGTTGAAGAGTGTGACTGTGGAATAAAACTCTCTTTAAAAGGGATTTCCGTTTGTGTGCTCTTACTGTGCTGCGACACACGAAACTAGTATCTTTCAATTAAAAATCACTACATTATGGATAAGTATTTAGAATTTGAACTTTGGTTCTCGCTCTGGTGTTTTAACGTTACTCCCCCCTTCCTAACACACAGGTCTGGGTCCGGGAATGTTAGCACTGTATTGCTCATATGATTCAGGCGAAATCGGTGAATGCATTAGACTGAGCGACATACATTGTACATTGATTGCTTTGCAAGTTTCTCTGAATAGGACCATTTGCTAAAGGAAGGTAGATGAGATGTCTCAAACGTTGAAATGGGGGGGAAGTATGTATAAAAACTGCTACAATTTCTGCATTGTGAAACCAAAATGTATACAAATACTCTTCAATTAAAGCTGAGAATCTGCACTTTGACCACATATAAATTGTTTGATGACATTAACATTAATCAGAAAAAGCAGAAAAGGGCAAGGTGTGTCCAACTTTTGACTAGTACTATAGCTATTGATTATAGTTTGCATTGAACGATACCAGTTTGGTGTGCTGCTTGTGGGTTAGCTTGGTGCTTTTATAATATTTAGCTAAGCATAAGAGAGCATAATTAAATAAAAACAGTTCAACCTGTTGATTAAGATGACGTCCGTGTACCCCTGCCCCCCCCCAAAAAAAACTAATTGTAAGAAAACAAAAAATAGTCATGAGTTGTGGGAATTACACATTTTATATTGTATTGGCTATATCCTAAGGTCTAAGCTATGGAACATGTAGCCTACAAAGATGTTCTGCATGATTAAAACTAGCTAGTCAACCAACTATAACTAGAACCGACATGTAAACTTGTAAGTTACCTGGTTAGTTTTGGCAGTGCACAGTAACCTACGTATTACTTTTATAAACCAGTGTATTTATGACATAACTACGTTGTTAGCTATCTAATGAATACAAGAAGAAAGGTTGTTAGCTAGTTAGCTAGCTATGTTACTGCACAAACATTTTGCTTTATAAGCTAGTGATGAAGGCAAGCCAAACGGTCTCTTCTGGACTAGCCATTTCATGATGGCGAAACTAAATAAATATATAATTAAACATGACTTACTGTTACATGCTAGATCAGCAACATCGAGTATTGATGGTCCCGGACTGCTAGAGTTAGAGCAGACTGAGACTGAGAAAAGTTATAATGGCACACGCAATACTACATTGTGACCAACGAACAAACGGGTCCAAAGTACAATTACATGTGGTGGGGGACAAATATGATACAGTTCTACTCAGGTCCAGTCCTTGGACAAAATTGATTCATTTCCCCTTTAAGGCAAAGGAGGCGGTAACAAGAACCCGGAAAAAATGGTTTGCTACTGACGTGACATTCCAGCAGCCCTCTTTGAGTTTATCAGATAGCTCTTAGCATGTTGGTGTCGGGTTACTGTTTGGTTAACGCAGCGACAAGAATAGCTTGCTAGCTAGTAAGGTAGCGTCTCCCTCACACGTTTTGTAATTTTTGGTCTTCGGAAATATTTAACGGATTGTACGCGCTCGTACACGTTAGCTACATATAAACCGATGGTATTTACACGCTTCCAGACTATGAAAAAATAGTTTCATTCGGCAGCTATCCTTAAGATTCAGCTAGATATCTTGCAAGATCAATCACTTGAAACAAGCGGAAGCGTGCGTGGAATAGCACTGCCTTCGCCAAACAGGTACGTATTAGCTCCTTGCCTGCTATTTGCATTTATTAATCACAATGCTAGTTAATTGTTCTTGTCCACCATATGTGCTAATCTGCCTTTGCTAAAATAATTTGACTAGCATAAATATAGCTAATCGTTTGAATGCTAATCTGAATGTTTAGCTAACTAGCTACATGGCTAGTAATGCTCATTTAATTGGAGACGCTAATGTTAGTCGTGTTAACAAGCCGTATTTATACCGTATAGCTAGTAACTAACGTTAAATGACTAAGGCCAGTGGGGAAAGGTTTGGATATGCTCGGTTTTGTTTATTTATAATTTTTTTAAATGTATCTAAGTAATATTAAAACCTAGATTTACGTTAGCTTGGCTTGCAATATCTCGTGCGTTGTTTTCAGAAAGGTCAACTGTGGTTAAGGCGGCCTAGAAAACTAGCGTTACGTTACGACACTTAGACTTCTTAAGTGGCATGGCGAGGCTAGGATTTATGTTAAAAGCGTCCCCTTATCTGGTAGCCAGGTTTCTATCTGCAAACATGTTACGCGCCAACTTGTCGAAACTATTTTGCAATGTGCGTTGGAAGGCTAGAGAACACGCAAGTGTGTTCTATTTGCATATTAACGTTGGTCAGCAGGACATGCTCGTGATATGTCGGCCAGTAGATAATATGTTAAGAAGTAGAAGGACCTTTTCATGCATTGTCAAGGCACCAGGTCCACCAATCCTTCCAGCAGCAGTTTATTTTCCCTCCTGTATTTGTACTCCTGTTCAAGTACAAACCGAACTCAACTATGTTTAGCTTCCACCCGGTTCACATAGAGGGACAGGGTTTTATGGCTGACCGACAATGGATTCCGTTGACCCATGTTTTTTGTTTGCGGTGTGCTGGTGATTCAGTAAGGTACGTAATTTCAGTTCAGATCATCATACTCAAAACATCAATGGTTGCGGGACACAAAGTGCATTTTATGTATTGCAGTGGTAATAAAACATGACCGCTTATCCAACCACTGATAACATTTATACAATGAAGTATCCACAATTGTTTGTAGTTTTCTTCAGTTAGTTGCGAATGCTTACTCTGCCTTAAATGCAAATAATTATGGGTCTTTAATCCGTTAAAGGGAAAGGAGAAGAAAATGGCATCTCCAAAATCAAGATTTAGATTACCAGGTTTACTACATGAGATTTATTTATCTTTATTTGTATACCACTTGCTCAGGATTAATCAGATACTGGAGTTTTGTAAATTATAATCTGTCTGTTGATATTTCAAATTGAAATGAGCGAATTGGACTTGGGACCTCCCTGCTGTTGACACTCATTGCAGTCAGCCATAATCTAGTTTTGTGAGCACCTGTGAGCTCTAAGTATATTTCTCACATGGTCACTGAATTCTTCAGTATTTGGTTTCAAGAGCTGTGGGGGACTGTCTCTAGCCTATAAAAAAATCAGCAACTTACAAAGCCAGCAAGTAGCATTTTTTGTAAAATGGTCGTGTAGAATCTCAACAAAAATAGAAACTCAAAAACAAACTGAAGCAAAAAATAATAATTTTATGCTGTGGCATAAATGTAGCCATTATGTTTGATCCACAATCCTTGATCGTGACAACTTGCAGAAGTTTTATAATCAGGCCGCAATAGCCAGGCAGTTTAATAATCTAATTGTGTGTGTCCTGGTTGTGCTCAATGACCATGTATGGACGGGTTGGTGACAAATAGGTGGCTATGTTTTTCCCTGGCAAATACTTGCTGATCCCCAAGGCTGTGGGGTGTGGTTCTCCCCCCCGACCTCCGTAAACATGGACACAAACGTTATTCATTGCATAGTTGAGTGGTACAGGGCAAAGTTCAATCACAGTACTCTTGCAGTCTTCCAAAATCACATTGTTTGCTTGAGATAAGCCACTGTTGGTTTCAGGATACAAAACAATTAGAGATATTTCACGTTAGTGTAACAAGTCATTTTGTGGAGCCGATCCCGTTGTATTTGCATAGCCTGAATGCTTGCAAGTCATAAATCCCCTGTCTCTGCTTGACTGTTGGTGTCATTGCTGTTCGTCCTGGTTGTCGAGACCTCACGGAATGTATTGTTTTAAACCATAAACAACTACGGAGGATGATGGATCGATACAATACAATGATTTGGAAAGTTTTGTTATTTCCACTAAGTGGAATGTATCCTTGCGCATGATCACATGGGCACATGCATTAAAATTATCAAGCTACAGCTTGCTATATTTCAATTCCGTAGCCAAACTAAGAACCGTTCCTCTATTGTTCCCTACAGATCAATATGAGAATGTTTGAAACCGAGACCATAGAAATATAGTAAGCTGTAGCTTGATCATTTTAATGCATGTACCCATGTGATCATGCGCAAGGATACATCACTTAGTTGAAATAACAAAACTTTATCTATTGATCCATCATCCTGCCCATGTGAATGTTACTATGCGCCAGGATGAACTTGCATCGGCTTTCTTTTCCTGGTTTTAGTGTCTAAAATGCCCGCAAAACATTTGCAAAGAGCAGTGGATGTAAGTTCCTAACCCTGCCCCCAGAGCACCCCAGAGCCCAATGGTCAGCTCTCTGTGTTAACATTTAGCAACTTCATCCATAATTATCCAAAAACATACATCAATCAGTTTTTTGTAACTTCCTGTATCTCTACATTCAGCAGTACCGTCTATATCAGCTGATCCACGTGGTATGAAGGTCTGTGATGAATGTTGCCTGATGTGAGAATTAAACATGGCTACTGAGAAGACCCCACTGCTATGATCATGCCAGGAAGACTTACTGGGTGAAACATAGGGTTAACCAGGACGCCTGACATTTCTGTTGTTTCTGGGTCACGTCTCTGCTAACCACATCCTGTTAAGCATCCTTCTACCTTGAAAACTCTGCTGACATTGGCCTTTCAATTCCTGTTCTGAAGTTACTCGCACCCTGCAGACTGGTCCAGTCAATGTCCGTTCATTTCTAGCCACAGGCCTGTGCATCTGTTCTTGGTTAGCGGCTCAGCACTACCTGAGGAATGCCCGATCGGTCAAAGTCAGTTCCTGTAAACCAGTGGTCCTCACTCCTGGTCCTGGAGAGCTGCAGGGTGTGCTGGCTTTTGCTGTTATTCAGCACTTAATCAATCAATTCAAGCAGTTAGAGTTAACACACCTAACCTGGTTTCTTGGGTCTGAATTGGTTGCTGATATGAAAGTGAAAACAAAACCCGCACTCTGCAGCGCTCCGGCACCAGGAGTGAGGCCCACTGCTCTAAACTGTGTGACTGAGTCGAAGCGGTTCGCTGTTGATTAGCCCAGTTCAATGTTTTTTTTCAACATAGTTTTTGTTGTGCCACTCTCTGCAATGTATTGCACTATTTAATAATTAAAGTGCAAATGAGCTTTGGGTTTACTTCACTTTAGAAAGCTGAAGTCTCACTGCATAATTCATCACTAAAGTGGGGGGGGGGGGGGGAGTGGCAGTGATGGCCGTTCTGTTCTGAGCGCTGCTGTGGCTTCAACAGTCGGCGAGCCGCAACGGTTCCCACACGCACGACGGTCAGCCGTACCCGAGAGAGCATACGAGGGAGGTGCACTCCACATCGAGGCTGCCAAGCAGGAGAGCTGTGCCACAAGGGTTTGGGGTGTTATTCCTGCTGGGGGTGTTTACATATTGACGGTGCTCCTCTGTGTGTTTTTTCGACGGGCAGGTCTTAAGTCGCCTCTCACCGCAGAGATGTCCAAGGCCCCAAAATCTCCGTCCCGCTCACGGTCCAGATCGGCTTCCAGATCCCGGTCCCACTCTCGATCGCGATCGCAAAGCCGCTCGAGATCACGCTCCAGAAAACGCCGTTACAGGTACTGCCACAGCTTCTCTCTCTCTCTCTCTAGACATCTCTTGTTCTGTATCTGTGGCTTGCATTGAAGGACCGCATTTTCCCAGTAGTGTTGACTTTCTGTCAATGTTAACTTCTATAACCAAGTCTCTGTTGATGGTCATTTCCCCCGTTGCTCTTTCTCAGCTCCAGGTCTCGCTCCAGGTCCCACAGTCGGGACAGGGACAGGGGTTACCCAAGAGAGTACCAAAACAACCGCGGTTTCCGCGGCTACAACCGAGGATTCCGACGGCCGTACTACTACCGCGGGCGAAACCGCGGCTTTTACCCGCGCGGCCGGTACCAGCGAGGGGGCGGCTACGGCGGCTACAGGCCCAACTACTGGCACCGCGGGCAGGACGACCAGTACGAGCACCACCAGTACAGCCCCAGGAGGGCCCGATCCCGCTCCCGCTCCCGCTCCAGGAGCCGGTCCCGAGGCTCGTCCTCGGCCCGGTCCCGCCGCTCCTACTCCTCCTCCTCCCGCTCGCCCTCGCCGCCCCGGCGCTCCGGCTCGGGAAAGCACGCCGGCAAGGAGGCGAAGGAGGCGAAGGAGGCGCCCAGGGGCGGGCCGAAGGACGGGGGGGACTCGGATAAGCTCTCCGGGAGCTGGCAGGGCCTGACCGACTACAGCACCAGCCCCAAGCAGACCAGTCCCCAGGTGCGCTCGGCCGTCATCGTCGGTCAGGCCACGCCCGCTGCCCCCTACACCGCCACCAAAGCCAAAAACCCCAGCCCGGCCTCTGGCCTCACCGAGGCCCCCTGGAAGAGCACCAGCGCTGCCGCCTCCGGCAGCAACCCCTCCCCCCCATCGGGCTCCGCCCCCTCCGGGTTCGGATTCTTTTCAAAGGAGGGCGTCAAAGCAGGAGACCGGAGCGCCTTGTCTTCAGCATTTCAGAAGTATGTTGGATTTCTTTTTTTAAAACTAGAATTTAGCTAAAAAAAATTCTCGTCTTTTTTTGAAAATTATTTATAATATTTGGTTATAATTATTTCTTTCAATTTGTTTAGTCTGTGCACAGCTTCAAAGGTCCTTGGAAGAATAATATTTCCAAGGGGGAACCATATCCCTCTTAATTAACAAATGCCAAAGCGGGCTCTTTGTGTCTCTGCTGTGAATTAAAGGACGTTGTTTGCTACCATAATTATTTAGGAGATGTCAGAGTGAAAGAAAAAGTAAGTATGCCTGTTTTATTTGAATTATGGTCTGTCATATCTGTTGCCTAAAAGACACTTATATTTGTATCTACTGTATGTAGTTTTCTTAATAACTTCCTTTGAACCAATTATGACATGCCTCCACATTCTGAAAACCCCTGAATGTTGGGGCGGGATCACGTCAGTGATGTGACAGGAAGGACTCTTGGGAGTTGCAGTTGTTTTCAGACAGCAGGGCAAGCTCATTGATTCAATTGGGAGATGCTGCCGTGGGGATAATTAACTCCCTAGACTCATGGGTTACTGAGCTGTCGGGGGGAAAAAAAAAGAGCTGAGCATGTGGAACAGTTCTTCAAAAGACAACCATGTTTGATTTCTCCTGACAGTGCCGTTTTCTCTAAGAGGCACAACGTTAGAGGAGTGTGCTTTGGAGTGAATTTTCCCTTGAGAGTGTATTTGATGAGTTCGTTTTGCCCTCGCGTTGGAGCAGGTTCCTGGTCGAGCAAAAGGAGAAACAACAGGCATCTCAGCTGGAGCAGGAGCTGAAAGTCTCGGGAGAGGAGAGAGGGGGGAACAGCACGACCAAGAGCCTCTTCCCCATCAAGGGCCCTTCCTTCCAGAAGGGGCTCCCGTTCGCGGTCAATGAGGAGAATGAGCAGGGGCCCGGCGCCAAGCCCCATGGGGCCAAACGCAAGAGCAAAGCCTCCCTCTCCGCCCGTGACCTCTACGGCCAGTGGGAGGAGCCAGGGTCCCAGTCCCCGGCCGAGGGGCGGGGCCACAGAGGCGCGGACAGCGAGGAAGACTTGGATGAGGGTCTGGGCCGTCCTACGCCCTCATTGGCCAGGGACAGGGACAGGGACAGGGGCAGAAAAGAGGTCTCGCCCCCTGTCAAGAGTTCCGGGAAGAGGGCGGAGGACTTTGATTTCAGCGTGAACCCAGGAAGGTAACGCTGTAATTTTATTTGTAAACGACGCTGCCTTTCTCCCCCGGTGTGTGGAATTGTTCCGGACTCTTCTCTCCTCCTCCCCGGCAGTTCCGCAGGGCTCGGGGCGAGGGAGCGGCGGACCTCCCGCGAGCGGGCCGATCCCGGCAGGAGGGACGAGGAGTTCCGCTCCATCTTCCAGCACGTCCAGAGCGCCCAGCTGTGCCGCAGCCCTTCGGAGCTGTTCGCCCAGCACATCGTCAGCATCGTGCACCAGATCAAAGGCAGGCCTCCCGTGCGCATGCGTACCCTGGGGTTTCCATGGCAACAGGCAGATTTCCAATACCTCGGGCCCATACGTCTTACCTCCCCTCCTCCTCTCCAGAACATTGTGGCGGCAGTGAAAGTGATTTAGTGCCGTGAAAAGTCAATATCGGTTTATTGCGGCAATAAGAACGAAAGATAGTTATTTTGTATGTACAAACGGCATCTAATGTTCTCTTTTAAGAATATTTGTGAGGTTTTTTCGTGGATCTTTTCCAAATGACTGAGATTTTACGAAGTTTGCTTTTATGGACCCCTTTAAACATGCATTTACATTTTTATCAACATTGAAAATGGATTATAAAGAAGGGAATCCTATTTCCTTCTGTGTGGACAACTCCATTATTCCACATCACAAGCATTTGCACATTATCCAGCATTATATTTCAGCATTATAGTCGTATGTGTTTATGTATGACTGTTTATGTATGACAGTTTACTCTCTCCCCCCTACAGCACAACACTTCCAGTGCTCAGGGCTAACATTAAACGAACGTTTCGCTATGTACCAGCGCAGAGCTGTGGAAGAGGACGTGAAGTCAAAGAAAAGCCCCGAGATTCACAGGTGACCTGCAGGTCCGACACTTAAAGAATAAGCGCTAAATCCTCGAGCTTCACCCATTCCCACCTTGGTCTGTTCTCTCTCTTTTGTCTTCCAGGCGAATCGATATTTCTCCCAGTGCTTTTAAGAAGCACTCTTACCTGTTTGAGGAGTTGGATAACTGCAGAGAAAGCGGCTACAAGGTGACCGAATGCTTTTGAAATGTTTTGGAAAAACGAGCCGAGAGCCGCCCTGTTAGGCTTCCGTCTTTGCGTCTCTCTCTTTTTGAAGGTGTTTAAACCCGAGACAGAAAAGCTACCGTCTGTCCGATCGCTCTTACTGTGCCCTCCACGTGTCGGGTATGATTTTATGTGGGTGCTGATCATCAAACCCCAAAAACAAAACTTGAGGGGGAGGTCAGACATGGAAATGACCTTTGACCCTGTGACAAAGCCTATGAAAGGAACCTAAGCATTGTCATCGTAAGTATTTCCTTCCCATAAATACAAGTCGGCAGAACTAAACTAAAACACACGCAGTAGTACTAACAACTTGGTGGAAAGAAAGATTAGAGCATGCGTTTCCTGTTTTTGTGCCGGGGTTTGGCCTACCTTTTAGTTGCAGCTTTTTTATGTTTAAGTATTGTCTGCAAACTCCACACTGGAGCTGTGGTGTAGCGGTGTCTATGTTTTTGCTTTTCATACACTTATTTTGTGCTCCTCTTGTAAATGTAAACTCATTCAACATTCAGTAGATCAATTTCTCACCTTATGCAGTCAGCATTTTCACTAATGGATGTAAAGTCTACAACATCCCATAGGAGAGGATGTTTGTGTAAAAAAAGAAATAAATTGAGGAGTAGATTTAGATTTCTCCACCAGCAGGAATGCAAGCTTGTTTTTATAGATGAGAAGCTTGAAGCTATATTGAACTGTTCATGACTACCTAAAACTCACTTCCCCAGCAATTGTCTCAACTGTGTAAATGTGTTCGAAACTAAACATTCTCTCCTTGGTGTCGGAGCAAACGAGTACCTACACCTATAATGTCATGCCATACTTTCTAAAAGATAATATTTCTGATGATTAATTGAATCCGAACGGACCTAATATCCAGCCCCGACTAATATCCCGATCCTTTCCACTCAGGATCCACTTAGGAAAACAAAAGATGACCTAGTGGATCTGCAGCTTGAGCACAAGCCGCGGAAAAAACGCTCCAGCAAGGAGCGCGATCACAAATGGGCTGTAGGACGAGAGTCTGGAGACTCCCGGGGATCCAGCCGAGAGAGATCCGCTGAGAAATCCTCCAAACGTCACAAGAAGTCTAAGTACGTGCCTGACTTTCATTAGGCCTGTGTTCCCGCACAGCCGGATACTTTCACCTTTTTTTTGCCCGTCATAAAACACTTCATGCGGGCCAAACCTATTTCCACGTTATTTATATAACAAGGAATGACTGGGATGGAATGTACCTGTGTATATAAAGTAAATGCCTTAAAATATGCATAGCTTTTATGTGTTATTCTGTCAATGGAGTAGATTTACACTGCATATACAGACAGCATATTCTTTTGCATAGCAATTGGTGTGCTCCAAGGCTCCATATTAGGACCTCTACTTTATTCTTATCCAAGTCACCCATCTAAGGGAAAGTGCTGATTGTCTGACAGGGAAACCGGGTCATTCTCCTCTTCCCTTTCAATGTTTAGGAAAAGCAAGAAGAAGCGTGAACGCTCACGGTCATCCTCTGTGGCATCCCCACGCTCCAACAGAGCGGGAGATTATCCCATCGAGGAGCCCCTGGAGGAGGGCTTCAACAAGGCCCCTCTGCGGCACCGGGATCATGGAGGCCCCATGGAGAGAGGGGGATCTCGAGGTGGCTTTGTAAGTTCGCTCGGTAGACATTATCCGTTCTGTTCCATCTCCTGTTTTACCAGCCTGTCTGGCAGAGGCGTCGTCCATTTAATTTCATACACTTTTTTCATTGTCATTGTCCTTCAGTCCAGAAATATGAAAGGACATTTCGAGGCCTTTTCTCAAGCTGTGCTCCCATTCATCTTGAACTGATAATTATGGCCAATGAACTTTAAAATAACTTTTTCAATGGCTAGACTAAAGGCCTGTAACATGGGTCCTGGAAAGCAACAGGCTCTGCTAAAATTTAAGTGGCTAATTACAGTGGTCTCGCCTCACACGGTTCCTTGGGTCTGAATTTGTTGCCGATATTTAGGTGAAGAGAACTGCAGAACCCATGGCTCTGCAGTGGCAGTGCTGCAGGCCTGTGACCTAGATGGAAAGGATTGGTCGACCGTTCATGTTTTTGTTCTGATTTCAGCCGAGAATTGCAGGCAGGGGGTGGAACAAGATCAGTTACCCGGGATACAGCGGTGGTGCAATGGCCCCTGCAGGTGCGCCACAGCGTCCTCCAGAGGAAGAGTGGGACCCAGAGTACACGCCCAAAAGCAACAAGTACTTCCTGGTGGGTGAGGCCTAATGCCACTTTGGTTTTGATGTGGTTGTTGGTTAGAGTATGGAAACGGTACTGAAATGAAGATCTGAACTGACACTCAAGTCAACCAAGTGTCATTTTTGAAATATAGCAATCTTTACTATATTTGATGTCCTAAAATGTAAAAGCACCAGACGGTGAGATTGAGGCCTGTCTGTCCGCCCCTGCAGCATGATGTCAGAGAGGGAGAGAAGTGGCTGGACAGCCGCGGGCGTGGCCGAGGGAGGGGCCCTACTCTGAGTGGCAGGGGCCGATTCGTACCCCGCAGCGGCAGCCCCAAATGGGTCCACGACAAGTTCCAGAACCGAGAGGAGGGGGAGCTGCTGGAGAGCGAGCAGGACCCTGACGAGGGAGACAGGAAGGGGGGCCCGTCCTCCAAGTAGTAGCCCCCCCCCCCCTTTTTATTTTTATTTTACTCTTATTTTCTAGTGTGAAAATGCAGCCTGTGTTCCCCACTCGTCTCTGCGAACTTCTCTTCCTGTCTGCTCAGCCTGTGCTGTTCTCTACCGCCACTTTTAGACTCAAAAGGGATTGAAATCACTGGTCTGAAATTGAGGGCCAATCTTTTTTGTTTTCTATACTTTACATTGACTGTCACGACCCTGTCCTGAGTCCCTTCGCACCTGAAAAATGCACTTGTGCCTGTGAAAATGGATTTCAACCTTTTAGATGGGGCTATATGCATTTGCATTGACGGTCTATCGAAATAATACCATGTTTAATTTTTTTTTTTTTTTGGAATAATCCTGTGGCCAAGCTGTTGAGAGGATGTTCCTCTTCAGTTTACTGAAATTCAGCTTTCTGTATCAGACCTCATCATCATAAGTGCAGTCTCCACATCTGTGTGGCAGTTTTCGCAGACTGGATTTTATGGAGGAGGTTTTGCAGATTCATAGACTGGATTTTTTTGTTTTGTATTTTTTAAAATGAAAGGAAAATTTTTAATGCGAATCAAAAGAATGCAAGAGGTTTTGATGCATTTTGTATAATGTGACGGTTGTGCCTGTTCTTTTTATGAGAATTCACTCAACATTGAAATTAATGGTAAATACAATTGAAGCCTGTAAAAAAAAAAAAAAAAGTAAAAAAAAAAAAAAAAAATCTGTTCTTGGGTAAGTTGATTTGTGTTTTTCCCGTCAATTTGAGCTTTTCTGTTTGAGCTCGAGTTCTCAAATTTGTGTTGGCAGACCCTGAAAGGATTGGCAAAGGTGTGTTCTTCTGAACCGCAGAGGAGGAGGACAGGGATATTCAAGCTTACCCAGAAGGGCCGGTGTAGGTGCAGGCTTTTATTCCAACCAAGCAGTAACACATTCAGTTCTACTAACCAACCATTAGAGTCTTTGCGAAAGGACCTTGGTTAGTAGAATCCGGTGTGTAACTGCTTGTTGTCCCTTTCTGGGTGAGATTGAGTATCCCTGGAGTAGGCGATGAAACTGCAGGTTGGGCTTTCTGCTGATGTGTTCCGTCGAGCACTCGTAGCGCGTGGGATATCCTGTATGATAAGGCAGTGTTGCAGTTGTAGATCCTTCCCCCACATTAAACTTTTCAACCAAAACTGTTGTATTGTTTGTTCTTAAAAGGACTATTCTAGCATTACTATGATTTATGAAAATGCTCAAATGAGGTGGATCAAGTGCAATCTTTCTGGAGGCTCAACAGCTGACGGCTTCTTCAATACCACTGAATTGCTGTGCACGTACAGATCTGGTGATTAGTTTGAACAGGGAGAGTGTTATGTTTCCCAGGGAGTGTTACGGAAGTGCCTCGGGTTCAAATGCAAAATATTCTGTCAAACCATAGACCTAGTCTTATCTGGTTGTCAGTGCTAATGCGGGCCTTTTGACCAAAATGTTTGCAGACAATTTTATGCACCTTGCACTTAAGACACTTTTGCATTATAATGTTGACACTTTTTCATTATAAGATTAAAACACTACCATGTTTGGAAACGTAGTGCTAGGCATAGAACCTGTTACTTTTATTCATCTTGACCACTATGAGAACAAATACTGTAGGCAACAGTGCTCCTGATGTTAAAACTAAGATTCTTACTGTTGAAAGCCTCCATGAGATTAAAGCTATAAATGCAATACAATATTTACAATTGCTCTCAATGCAATAAAAACCTTTAAACAAAAACTCTAAACTTTAAACTCTTGCACATACAGAAAAGTAGGTGTGCATATGCACGGAAATATTTGTTCAATCCATCCATTCAGAAAAAGATACAAAAATATACTCTGCCGTTTTCTCTCAGTACAGTGGAGATCACTTTTTCTTTTTGGCAAACTCCGCCCTGCCACCCTTCCTCTCCCCGCCGAAATTCCGCACGCGGCTAATCACCCTCAGCTGCTCTTGTATAGTGTCCATGATGTTCACGCTGTCCGGAATGTGGACGTATCTGACGTTCCGGCCGGTGATAAAGAGGTCGGCCAGCTTGCTGATCTGCCCTCGCCGGTCCCTGTACACAACCTCCTCCAGACGGATGTTCATAAAGGCATCGACGTTCAACACACGTCCCCGAGCGGTGCTCTCGTCGCGTAGGTCCACGGTGGTCACCTGCCCACGGAGACCCTGCAGAAGGATGACCAGGCTGTTCTCGGCAATCGTGCGCTCGCGGATCGAGTGTGTCACCTCCATAGTTCTACGGGGAATTGGCTTGGTGTAAAGCAGGCTTCAAATGATCAAGCGTTTGTGTGCAATTGGTCTGCCTCTAGACTAGCAAACTACGTTATGAAGGAAATAAGTTTCACAATGTAACGCTTGCTTAATCTCTATGTAAAACGGAAACCATTGCATCTAATATGAGATGGTCTGCTTTAAGATTCGCTTTCAGCTGACAGTTCAGGAACAACAATAGTTTTTAGACGAAGTAAGTCTTTCAATCCTCATCCGAACACATGAGTTTACTAATTTCCTGATGTCTTCGATAGTTTGTCTCACTCCAGTGGGACAACAGCTAGCCAATTAGATCAATTTTGCTTGCTGCTGCAGGAGTGTGGGTCTGCTAGCATCCACATATATAGGCTGCTAGAGATGTCACCGAATGATGACGTAGCGTCTCTTCTATTATACGTCTTTATCGTCGCTTCAGAAGAAATCGGTCAATTCACAAGACAATTATTTTGTTCGTTTCGTGTTTTATTTCTGCATAATCAAAGTAAAAATAATAATATATGAGTGAAAACATTGTGAAACGGACACCACACTGAGTTAATCACAGTGTGCTTGGCTTGCGTTTAAATCTTAGGTAAATCCCTACATCATACAAAACTGCATTACAACAGGAACTGCTAGTCTTTGTTTCACAGATTTAGAAAGCTGTTTCACTTGTAATGCAGTTCTGTGGTCCAGAGGTTGAAACCTGAGGTTTAATCTCAAGCTAAGCATGCTGCAGTAAACCAAAAATGTTTTGCACAGAAATGCACTCAGAAATAAACTTAATGGAGGTGTGCATGATTGAAAAGACATAGCTGATCATTTCCTTACTGTATGTTATTTGAACAATATGAAAACATGAAGATTAATGTAGGCTATATTGCTTCTATAAACCATCTCAGCTGATGGCTGCTAAACTGAAGTGACAAGGGCACTTATAACCTGCAGAAAGGAACTTTCTTTTATCTTTCAAATTAGTTCTGAAAGATAAAAAGAGTTCTGAAAGATAAAACACACGAACACACACACCCCTAACTTTAGATGCTGTGCCTGTCAACCTTATATACACATACATTCCCCAAATATATGCAGTGTATACATGCATTCATACACACATTCATATCATAAAAGTATAAAGTTCATTCAGTACAGTTAATACACACACACACTCATTTCCAAAACTATCTTACAAAGTTGATAAAAGACTGAAAATGGGAAAACCTGAGTAAATGGGGGTGACTTCAACCACGGTAAAGCATTTAGGCAGAGTGTCCTCTTAATCAATCACACAGTATTAGTTACTATAACTCACAAAATCCCTGTAATTTTTAAAGTCATAAATGAGGTTTTTGTCAAAAATAAGCAAATAAATAAATAACTTACTGATATAACAGTGTAGCATCTGAAATATAGTAGACAGAAGGGCATGTCTATATACATTACTGTGAAAAAGTATTTGCCGCCTTCTTGATTTCCTCTTATTGCATATTTGTCACACTGAATGGCTGCAGATCTTTAGACATAATTGAATATTAGCAAAAGGGAGCCTGAGGAAACAAAAAACATTAAAAAAATGCCCAGTGGAAAAAGTAAACTTAATCACTGGTTGCACCACCTTTTGCTGCAATAAGTGCAACCAAACCCTTCCTATAATTCCTAAACCATTCAGTGTGACAAATATACAATGATAATATATATATATAAACCGGGAGGGGGCAAATACTTTTTCACGACACTGTATATATTCACATACATGCATACATACTCATACTATATCGTATTGAATAACATATACATTTATCTATAAGTATGAGGCTGCAGCACAAAGTACAGCATAGCATACTGTGATCAGGTATGTTGCATGGAGACGAGAGACTTGTGAAGCTGTGTGCCATAGGCCTCACAGCCCGTCCATCATGGCTAGAAGCTCCTCCCCCTTACTGCTGGGGGTCCGCGATGGCTCCGCCTCTGCTTGGAACTCCCCCATGATCCGAGTCAGCTCGTTATTGGCCTGCTGGTCCTGAAAATTCAAACCCAAATGAGCAATGGAATTGGAAGATCCACCCATGTTATCTCCAGACTGCGCGAGGCTTCATTTGCCTCATATTGCTACTTGGCCAATGGATGCGAGATGCATCAAGGCATGTCCACTGTCGTCTCATTTCCTGTCGTTCCACTAAGTGGCACCTTCACAGGTGAATGAACATTTTACGAAAAAAAGCAATGCCGTGGAGAAAATCTCATCCATCCTACCTGTATTGCGCAGATATTTATAACTTCATATGATAGGTTCTCAGGTCTAGACAAGAAGGCCTCCCTGTGGAGAAAAATTAGTTAATCAGTTATGCAGCTATAGTAAAGTGCTGTCTTTACTACTAAAGCAACTAAAGTAACTACACTACTAAACCAACTAAAGCCAAAGCACATTTCTTCAGCCTGGCAATCTGAATCTGAAGCAAACCCTCCATTGTGAAGTGAGAGTAGTGTATGTCCCACAGTGAATGCATCTCATACATCCAGAACCAAACTCCTCAAAGGTTGGCAAAAACACAGCAGCTGGAGCTGCAGGCTGAGGAAGGACTCACTCCTCTTCCTCGTCTGTGGTGAAGAGGTTGACCCGGAACCTGAATCCGGGGTCGGCAGGGCTCTGAACGTCCAGTTGGCCCATCAGCCTGGACAGCAGGTTCAGCTCCTCCTTGGCGAGGGGGTTGGGTGCTGCGTTCTTCTGGGGAGGGACAGACACCAAGACCATCACACCCGCTCCTCACCAGACCTGGGTTCAAATAGTATTTCGTTTTGGATTCACATACTGCGCTCTATTGATCTTGCCTGGTGCAACCTCCAAAGAGGAGCAAGGGGTTTACACTTTTGGGATAATTTAATTTGTCCCAATACACCAGGCAAGTAAAATACAGAAAAGTATTTGAATCCAAACCAAATACTACTTGAACCCAATACTACCTGTGCTCCTCACAATAATTTCAGACAAGCTGTCTGGACAGTAGGTTCAGTTCTATTGATGGCACTAGATTTGACAACACCATCCTAGTTTGGAAATCAACTATTCATAACAAAATGTGTGTTCACGCATGAAAGAACATACTCACATATTATAAGCAATACCTCAGAGACCTACAAACCCCCTGTCCTACCTTGGCATGCTTGGCAGAGCCTTTGGACTTTGCAGAGAGGTGCGTCTCAATTGGGCGGCTCACGCTGTACCTGTGTGTGACGTGATGAATGGTGCCATGGATTAACAGATTTAGGATGGATCCTTGGGTAAACCTTAAAGGGCCAGCACACGCAAGGTTCCACCGAAAATGCACAGTTTGGCAAGTTACTGGTCAAAACAATGCGACGCTTTGCCCAAGCACTTCGCCACAGAACACTGGTGTGCTTCGGCGGAAACTGGCGAACTGTATCCAAAATATTGTCAAATCTCAAAACGATTCACATCTCAGCAAAACTAGATGGTTAAATAGTACTCTAGGTAAGTGAAAACATACTTTAATTTTTGGATGAACTGTCCTTTAAGCAGTGACCAATCAGGGGACGCTGCACGTACATGTTTGTGCCCAGCACCGTCACTCTGTCTCCAAAAACGTCAAAGGAGCCCTCGCGTACAGCACTGGAGTAGCTTCCAACGGCCGGAAACTGAATCCGCTTCACCTCCTTCCCCTTTGGGCCAAATATCCTGAGACACGGGTCAGTGGTCAGAGAGGGAAAAATGGGGCCTTTATGCTAAGACAATGCTGACATGAGATTTTCCCAAAGGACCATAATGGTAATGGATGGAAAATGGAACGAGACCTCAGAAATGTTTTCACACCCGTACAGCACATTAACTGTCAAAAAAGTCATGAATGAACCCTACTGTTGGTTGTTAGATTGATCAAATAGGCCCTAGTCCTTATCTTTGTTGTACTATACTTCCCTCTAGGGTCTTTCAGCGGACCTATCCCTGGTCATGGGTATGCACTTTGCACTTTGTTGTCCGTTGCTCTGGATAAGAGTGTCTGCCAAATGCCATTAATGTAATGTAATAGCAAAGTTGGAAAAATGTTCAAAATGGCTACTCTCTATGAAAAAGGTAAGGTAGATGCTACTAAATGTTGACACTGGCCAAATAAAACCATGCCATCAGCCCTACCACAATCAAGTCTGCTCTGACAGATCTGGGACACAGGAATGTTTTAAACCATAATAACCATCTATAAACCATGAATAGTGTAAAACTGTTCAAATCTCTGTTTATCACACTCTGCATAATCACCATATGGTTCAGTTTTCCATTTATAATATGAACAACCTTCTATGCGGAGTAACTGAAAATATCTTATTTTTATGGAGCAGGAGGAAGAGGGATTCTGCTATTTTAGAAAGATTATTTTACAGTTATTTTTATTATAGCACTCATGAAAAGCATAGGGCTGGATACTCCTCTCCATTCATGGATAGGAGCGACACGGCTCAGGCAGTAAGAGCAGTCGTCTGGCAGTTGGGAGGGTTGCCGGTTCGACCCCCCCCCCACCGGGCTGTGTCAAAGTGTTCCTGAGCAAGACACCTAACCCCCAAATGCTCCTGACGAGCTGGTCGGCGCCTTGTATGGCAGCCAATCGCCATCGGTGTGTGAGTGTGTGTACGAATGGGTGAATGAGAAGCATCAATTGTACAGTGCTTTGGATGGATTTACCATTCATCTTGTTACCATGGTGACCGAGAGTACCTGATTAACCCTGGAACCTCTGTCCCAAAGGGAACCGGCCCTGTAATTGGCAAGGCGAAGCGACCATTGGAGTTCTGAACTTTGTCCTTGAGAAAAAGGGACACCTGTGAAAGAACAATTTGAAGTAAAATACCTTCATTTTCAGTTACCGTGTTAAGCGGAAATTCTGATGGCACTTTTTCTTGAGCCAATGCTCTAAAGTGCACACCCACCCTGATGTGCAGGTCCTGAAAGAAGAGGAGCAGCGTTTGTCTGATCAGCTGAAAGTCTCCTGCCGACAGCGGCACGTACATCTGTGGATGAAGCACAAAGATGAATGAATTTAACCCTTTTCATGTTTTTAAAAATGGCAAGTCAGTGTTCTAGAACTCCACTGTGATTGCTCCATCAGCATTAGAATGTTCAGTTATGAATGTTCTAATCACATATTTGTGAGGGTTCGGTCTAATATAGAAAACACCCCCAGAACACCTCCTTGTCTCCTGCAGCTCTGCAAAGACGCTCACATTGCCCTCTATCTTCCAGAATGAACTAAATGCACAGGCTGTGTTTGATAGCCAAGCACAAGACCAGACTTTGGATTATAGGTTTGAACTTTGCACACACCTGTGGTTCCCATGAACATGTTGCTGGCTAATTCCTGAATAGTTTATTTGAAATTTTTGCTGCTGACAGAGCAAAAATGATTGACTTCGTATTTTTACCCTATTGTTACCATTGACCTAACACTGAAAGGGAGGCTGGAACACCTATACTCGAGCCAAACTGAGTGGCGCTAGTGAGCAGTGTCCCTCAACAAGACCAACTAGGCCGCTTGGCAGGAACTCATAACACACCGCACACAGGATCTCTCTGTTCCAAGCCGTGAGCCCCACCTCAATCAGCAGCCGCTGAGTCTCCTCCACCTGGTTGAAGATGCCGGGGACATCTTTCACAAAATTCTTCACCGCGTCCAGATGGTTGAAGGACACCAGCAGCAGGTCTCTAGGCCGTGGGCAGAGTAGGACTTGGTATTTGCATGCCATGATCATCAGATCGTAGAGCTACAAGGTTAAAAAAAAAAAAAAAGCCCAGTGAGGCCGTGCAATGAAACATAGAGAGCCAAGATGGCCGCCGTCCTCTCCTGCGTTCTACATGTTCTACACTCCTGTGACTCCACATAATAATAATTTATTATTTAGCTGACACTTTTATCCAAAGTGACTTACAGTTGATTAGACTAAGCAGGCTAAGCAAACCCCCCCTGTAGCAATACAGGGTTAAGGCCTTGCTCAACAGCTGTGCAGATCCTAGCTTGGCTACACTGGGGCTTGAACCACCAGCCTTCCGGGTCCCAGTCATGCACCATAGCCACAAGGCTACAGGCTGCCCCTACCTTGTCCATGCTGGCATGATTCAGCCTCATGATGGAGGAGTGGGCCAGGCGCTCAAACACTGTCCTCAGGGCCTTGTTTGAGTACACCTTCTGGGGCTTCAGCAGCTCCTCCATAAACGTCTTGTTGAACATGGTGGTGATAATGTCATTCATGACTATGGGAGAGAGGGAGTGGAAAGGAGTCGAGAAGGCGTGAGGGCATGACACAGTGGGAGAACACAGAGGAATGATAATGTTTCCAGCAATACAGAAGTACAGTAATATGAAAAAAGGGAAAGAAAGCTATTAATTTGCTCCATTGGCTACCCAGAGCATCTTCCCCCATGCACACAGGCTATGAACACAAAGCCTTCTGCCTGAAAAAAGTGGCTTACTCCTTTGAAAAATTGGTTCAGAATGTTTCTTCAAAATTCTAGAAAGTCAGTGTTCTAGAACTCCATTGCTTAAAATTTCCAGTCATGATTGTTACATCAGCATAGAATAGAATAGGGTGAGTTTCGTTTTGCTCTACGGTTGTCTAATGTCAAATTGTAAGAGCAAAAGCGGTGGGGATACACTACATCACTACATTCGCCTACATTACAACATTAATCAATTACAATACCTCTTTTCCTGTCCTCCTGAGTCCAATCAGCTACAATGATGCATTTGCAAAAACAATCCATTCATAAAAGACAGTACAAAAACCGATTGATAACAGTAATTATACTCCTAAAAATATTCTACAATGAAGACAGGTCTCAACACGTTAGTTAGCTGTCGAAAAACAGAATAATGCAACAACAACAAAAAAGCCAGCTCAAGCTAGGTTTTGAAACAGCTGTTAGCTGGTTGACCAGCTGATATCCAGCGAGACCAGCTCAATGGTATATTTTACAGCAGGAGAAATAACTTTTGATGAAAGAATAATTTGCTGACTAATGCACCTAGATAATCCACAATAATTTCACGGTTTACAAGGCGCACTTGGTAAAATGTATTAGCAAATCTTCACTGAAACCTTTATTATAAAAACACGAAGTGGGCATGTCAATCAATATCAACAATGTTCCAATAACTTGAATTGCCAATACAAATACAAATAGCTTGCATATTTATGGAGCAACTGAAATGTAACGATAAACGTTAATAACTCATTCGTTGCATTCTCATCCCTGCTGAAAAAATAGCTCAAACTATGTTTTGAAACTGACAGACAAGCTCCAGGACTAGGTTGACCAGCTCATACACAGCTAGACACACTTTATTACCAGCTTGGCCATGCTGGTTGACTAGCTCCTACCCAGCTAGCCCAGTTTATGACCAGCTGACCAGCTCAATTACGTTAGAGATTACATTGCCAGCAAAGTAGCTGCAGCTTGCTGAAGTTTATTTCATATTGTAACTAGCTAGTTAATTTGGGTATCTTGGCTTAATTCTCCGTCCGACACATGAATATAAGGGGGAGGGTGGTAAACCTGTTTCATCACCACCACACGTTGGCAAGTTTAGCAGTGGTGCAGCTACGTAACAGTTAGCTAATCTAGGTACAAATATGGTAATGACGTCACATTAGCAAACTGGTAATAGTTAGCTAGCTATCGTAGCTACCTTTTTTGGCTTTATCGATTGGTATATTCTGGGCTTGAAGGCGTTGATCCAGGATATAGAGCATTTCTCCGCCGAGATTAATAAAAAGCAGTGGTAGCGTCCTCAACGACATCTTCACGGTCTATGTTTGCAACTTAACTATTATGCAGTTATGGAAATTAACGGATTGTTGGACTAAGTCTCCTTTTTTATTTTTGAAAGTGGCTACTAACAACTACCGAGTTAGGTAGCTAGCTAGCCAGATAGATGGTTAAATTATAGTTGACGTTCAGAGCGTTTGTATTGCCTGAAAGCGTCTCGTTACTAGGTCACAACAACAACCAATCATAAAACGGATGGTTACTAGACCATAAAACCAACCAATCATAATGCTATATACTATGCACATATAAAAGCGAATCATGGCGCCTCTCACAGACCCTCCTCTCTGAAAATATTGCCATTGAAGCACAGTATCATTCTCATTATTAAAAATGAAACGTTATAGAGCACAGACGCTGGTTGCAAGATGCTACACTTTCGCAGAGCTGCGGTTAACTGCTGCAACTACATAAACAAATAGGTACCATGGGTTGAACTGACATACAATAATGCAGTCATTTTGGGAACAAAAAGCAAGAAGAAGAAAACAGTTATAATTTATAAAGCACGCTACAGTTTTTCAGTCCCATAAGTCAGTGTGATAACTTGGTTCAATTTCCTAAAAAGGACAACTCTACATTTCCCGTTTGATATTGTTGGACTGTAGAAAAAGTAGGGGGTGTGCCAATTGATATGCTCTAATTGTAGAAAACAGATGAGTTCTCAATATCCACCACGTGCTCTGTGAATTAAACAATTCATAGTTGCAGTGCCGTTGTATCTCATTGTGGTGGCATTATCTATGTTCAACCAAATCTCCCCTGAATGATGGCCTTTATCTGGTTATAACTGTCACAATTTCCATAACCATAAAAATAAGAGGATTAACAAAGAACAAGACCCACTAAAGATATGAAAAAGGCTCAACAGCAATGGGAGAATTTTTCAAAACCCATTTTTCCCATTTCATCAGCAAAATATTATAAACGCATTTTTTGTTGTTATTTTAGCATGCCCTTACAAAAAACACACTATGGTTTACTACGGTTTTACTATGCTCCTAACCATGGTACTACCATGGTTTATATATGGCATTTTATGGTAACTATGCTTATTGTACTCTTATCAATGATAATGTTACCATGGTTTGTTATGGCTAAGACAGAGGAACCATTTTTTGTTTATTTATTTACAATGGCTTACTATAATCCAAAAATAAAGCTCTTTGGTCATGGGATGTGATCTCTCTCTCTCTCTCTCTCTCTCTCTCTCTCTCTCTCTTTTGGTACAATGGATAAAAACTATAAGCATACGATAAAAAATTTGAATTTAACTGGACTCTTCTCACTTAGTTTCCTTTTCCAAGTTACTTGTTTGGAGAGGAATGAGCACACACACTCACACACATGCACACACGCACACACACACGCACACACACACACACACACACACACACACATACTATATATGTTTATATTATATGTTGGCACTCTTGATAAATATGCACAAAAATACTGTACACTAAAAAGTAGGACCGTTATTGAGATCAACTTTATTTTCCAAAATGTGTAAATTAGCGTGCTTTATAAATTATAATAGTAATAAACCAAGTCTTACATTTTTCAAATACAAAATATATTTTCCCCCAAATAACTGTTTTTGCAATTATTGATACCCCTGGTCTTTCTGCAAACACCCCTGGCAAAGATGACATTCAAGAGCCTTTTCCTACAATTAGCCATTTGGAGGGATTTTTGCCCATTCCTCCATGCCGAACATTTCAGAATAATTGATATCCTTGGGTTTGTGTTTATAGACCCCCTCTTTAGTTCAGACCACAGGTTTTAGATTGGATTTAAGTCTGGAGACTGAAATTGCCATTGCCGCACATGGATGTTATTTTCACTACACTACAAACTACAGATGCTTGGTTTTGTTTATTGCTTTCCTTCCAAAGAGTTTGTTGTTATGGAGTAGATATTTTATGGTTATCTTGAGACTGTCTGACCCCAGGATGCAATCAATGTCTGCAATAATCTCTTAAACTGTGATCCTTGGGTTATTTATGGCCTCATCATCTGTGGGGACAATGTGTATTTTGGCCTCTTCCTGGCATGTTTGCAACCATTCCATATGTAAAAAAAAAAAATTATATTATTGCTTTTACAGTGCTAAGTTGTATGGTTAACCATTTCTCTACCCATTACTAGACTTGTGATGGTCAATTACCATCTGTCTTTTATGAATTGACAGTTCTTTGGCTTTTCCCAAGCTGTTGGATGACAAAGGGATCCAGGATATGATGGAATGACACAATATAGTTCCTTTTGATTAACTAAATCAAGAAAATATTTATTACCAATCTAACTTTGTTTGATTTTATTTACAGTAATAGTGAGGGGTTGGTATATATATATATTTATTTTTATTTATTTTTATTTTTTATTTTATTACTTCATAACAAAGTTGAAACATGAGAGGAAATCTATTGAAGTAAACATATATAGTTTCCCCATATGTTTGAACATAGTATATAGAAAAAAGGCTGCATATATTCACAGTTGAAGTCAATTCGTTGACTCCACAAGAGATAAGTAATGTAAATTCTGAGCTGGATACGTGCATCTCAAACAGAGCTCTGCAAGTCTGCAACCTGAGTAAGTAGCTCACAAAACCATCACTGAAAATGTAAAAATTCCCAGCACAGAAGACCACACAAAGAGACATACAAGATACAGCATGGGAAATACTCCAGTTTCCACTCATGGAAAGAAGACCACTTTGTGAAAACTTCTGTGAGGTCACTTAATTGTTCAGATAACCTAAGGACCAGGTAAGTAAAACATTCAGAGGGCTATGAGCAGGCCACTTCACTCCAACTTTAATTCAACATCTCAGAGTTCACTCAACTACAGTGAAGAAAAAAAGATGAGTAACTTTCCGAACAGCAACTCTGCATGTTCTAAAATGAATAATCCTTTATACTGTGCCATTTACAAACCTTATACAGCATTTCACAAATGGAAATTGTTTGGACTGTAGCTTTAAGTTGTAGTTTAAGAACAATGTGACTCAAGTACTATGTACATTTGTACCATTGGGGACAGGTGCTGGAAGAAAGGTAAAAACAGTACAAAGAAACATTTGGGCTTCCTTTGTGTGAAACCATCTATGAAAAGACATCAAATCTTGCAGTTGCAGTTGTAGCAATACAGTTACAGTTGGCATCAGATAAACAAAACATTTTTTTTCCCAGTGTCCAACTATAGCCATCATAACAAACGCTTAAGAATACAATCATGCAACATAAAAACAGACTTCTAATTTATGTATTGCGAAGTGACATCACATTCAGAAACCCAATATACACAAGATATACAGATACACTATTTTTAGTGCTTTGCAGCTACATAAATCAAAGCAAAGAAACAAAAACTTGATTGGAAAAGGAACGCTTTGTGAAAACTAGCAGGCTGTCCATACAAATCATTGTAGTGCTGAGGATGTAGATTGAATAACTTTTATATTCATTATACATAAGGGACCTTTAGCATGTAATAGTTCTCCAAAAAAAACCCCAAAAAAACAAAAATAAACAAAGGTAAAAGCATGAAACACAATTAGCATTTAATATTTACCAATCATGATGTTCAAGCTTGCTCATAAATAAATAGGGGTTTGAAACGATGTGGTTCCTAAGCAAAATATAATAGGCTTCCAATTGAAGGAGCTCAAACTAATGAATTAATAGGACACCATGGTGAATTGGTCTGATCATGTGTACAACTAATGCTTTTAAACAGGGAATACTATTAAAAATCTGTTATTTCTTCCCCAGCGGTGGCATTGGTTGCATGTAACCATGGATTGTCCTTTGCATCTTCTTCTGTTCACTCTGTAAGTAGGCACTTACAGGCACAGCCCAAAAATCATTAAATTATTTATTCTGCTTGATGATATGAATTGTATTTTCTTTTATTGCTTCAGCTGTCAATAGGAAATAAAAACAATATAAAAATGTAAGATTTCCATTTGTCATACAGTACTGTGTCCAGAGCTTTATAATAAGAACAAGAATAAGAATAAAAATTTACATATGACTATGTTCCTTTCCTTTTAGGCTCTTTGCCAGTCCATGTGAGGGGGATTCATTCAATGATGACAATATGCTATCTCACTTGTTTTTAAAGGAGGACTGGATGTCAGCTATACCCAATGACAAGCCCCTCTCAGAAGTGACTATCCCAGGCACCCATGAAAGCATGACCCTCTATGGTAGCCCTGTGATACAGTGCCAAGTGTGGAGTTTGAACATCCAGTTGGACGCAGGGCTGCGGTACTTTGGCATAGACTTGCAGGAAAACTTTTTTACCACAAATCTGGAGGTTCGGGATGGGGCTATAATACACCAGCAGTTCATAGAAGTTCTCACTACGCTGAAGAGCTTCCTCATGAACCACAGGAGTGAGGTGGTGCTGTTGATGGTGACGGCACACTCTAGGGAGGTGATTAAACGCATCAAAAAGCTGATAAATGGAGACATCGATGTTTGGGTGAAACCCTCTGTACCCACGATGGCTGAAGTGAGGGGTAAGATTGTATTCATGGAGAGCAAAAGTGTAAATCTGGGGGTTTTCAACAGAGATACATATATCAAGGGAGATGAGAAGTTCAAGAACCTCGAAAAGAAGATGGGAATAATCATTAAACGTCTGAATCAAGCAACAGATATTTGTGCAAATAATCTTGCACTGACTGCATCCAATGGGATAAGATTCATGGGGTTTTTCAAAACCCCAAAAGGTGCAGCTAAACTTATCAACCCTGAACTTTTCAAATATCTTAGTAATTTGCTGAAAAGTCCACAGAAGCCAATGTGTTTGGGAATTATTGCAATGGATTTTCCAGGCCCGGACCTCATTGACGTCATTATAAAGTTCAATTGGCGATCAAATGGTGAGGGTGGAGAAGGAGGGGGTGGAGGCAAGGGTGGGGATGGAGGGGGTGGAGAGAATGGTGGTGATGAAGATAAAGGTAATGAGGTTGGAGATGAAGAAGGTGGAGATGGAGACAAAATTGGTAATGGTGTAGATGGGGACAAAAGTGCTGAGGGTGGAGGTGAAGATAAAGATAAGGGTGGAGATGGAGATGAAGGTGGTGATGGTGCAGATGAGGAAGGAAATGGAGTCAAAGGTGGGAAAGATGTAGATGGACATAAAAGTGATGAGGGTGTAGTTGGAGCTGAAGGTGGCGATGGTGCAGATGAAGACAAAGGTGATGAAAATGAAGACAAAGGTGGTGAGGGTGGAGAAGGAAGAAAAAGTGATGAGGGTGGAGATGAAGATAACGTTAATGAGGGTGTAGATGGAGACACAGGAGTCAAAGGCGGTGAGGATGGAGATGGAGATAAAAGTGATGAGGGTGTAGATGAAGAGAAAGGTGGTGATGGTATAGATGGAGAAAAGGGTAATGAGGCTGGAGATGAAGATAAAGGTGATGAGGGTGGAGGTGAAGATAAAGATGATGAGGGTGGAGATGAAGATAAAGGTGGTGTAGGTAGGGAAGAAGGTAAAGATGATGAGGGTGGAGATGGAGCTGAAGGTGGTGATGGTGCAGATGAAGACAAAGGTGGTGATGGTGCAGATGAAGACAAAGGTGATGAAAATGAAGACAAAGGTGGTGATGGGGGCGATGGAGACAAAGATCATGATGGTGGAGATGAAGACAAAGGTGGTGATGGTGAAGATGGAGGCAAAAGTGATGAGGGTGGAGATGAAGATAACGTTAATGGGGGTGGAGATGGAGACACAAGTGGCAAAGGTGGAGAAGAGGATAAAGGAGATGGTGGAGACAAAAACACAGGTGATAAGGCTGGAGATGGAGCCAAAGTTGATGAGAATGGAGATGAGGATAAAGATGCTGAGGGGGGAGATGGAGATGAAGGTGGTGATGGTGCAGATGAAAATCAAGGTGATAAAAATGAAGACAAAGGTGGTGATGGGGGCGATGGAGACAAAGATCATGATGGTGGAGATGAAGATAAAGATGGTGATGGTGAAGATGGAGGTAAAAGTGATGAGGGTGGAGATGGAGGCAAAAGTGATAATGGTGCAGATGGAGGCAAAGGTGATGACGGTGGAGATGAAGATAAAGGTGGTGATGGTGCACATGGAGGCAAAAGTGATGAGGGTGGAGATGAAGATAAAGATGATGAGGGTAGAGATGAAGACAAAGGGGGTGATGGTAAAGATGCAGGCAAAAGTGATGAGGGTGGAGATGGAGGCAAAAGTGATAATGGTGAAGATGGAGGCAAAAGTGATGAGGGTGGAGATGAAGATAAAGATGATGAGGGTGGAGATGAAGACAAAGTGGGTGATGGTGAAGATGGAGGCAAAAGTGATGAGGGTGGAGATGAAGATAAAGATGATAAGGGTGGAGATGAAGACAAAGGTGATGAGGGTGGAGATGAAGATAAAGATGATGAGGGTGGAGATGAAGACAAAGGTGGTGATGGTGAAGATGGAGGCAAAAGTGATGAGGGTGGATATGAAGATAAAGGTGGTGATGGTGCACATGGAGGCAAAAGTGATGAGGGTGGAGATGAAGACAAAGGTGGTGATGGTGAAGATGGAGGTAAAAGTGATGATGGTGAAGATGGAGGCAAAAGTGATGAGGGTGGAGATGAAGATAAAGATGATGAGGATGGAGATGGAGACAAAGTTAATGAGGGTGGAGATGAAGACACAGGTGTTGAGGGTGGAGATGGAGACAAAGTTAATGAGGGTGGAGATGAAGATAAAGGTCATGACGGTGGAAATGAAGACACAGGTGGGGAAGGTAGAGAAGAAGGTAAAGGTGATGGTGGAGACAAAGACACAGATGATGAGGGTGGAGATGGGGCTGAAGGTGGTGATGGTGCAGATGAAGACAAAGGTGATGAAAATGAAGACAAAAGGGGTGATGGGGATGAAGGAGACAAAGATGATGAGGGTGGAGATGAAGACAAAGGTGATGAGGGTGGAGATGAAGATAAAGATGATGAGGGTGGAGATGAAGACAAAGGTGGTGATTGTGAAGATGGAGGCAAAAGTGATGAGGGTGGAGATGAAGATAAAGGTGGTGATGGTGAAGATGGAGGCAAAAGTGATGAGGGTGGAGATGAAGATAAAGATGATGAGGGTGGAGATGAAGACAAAGGTGGTGATGGTGAAGATGGAGGCAAAAGTGATGAGGGTGGAGATGAAGACAAAGGTGGTGATGGTGAAGATGGAGGCAAAAGTGATGAGGGTGGAGATGAAGATAAAGATGATGAGGGTGGAGATGAAGACAAAGGTGTTGATGGTGAAGATGGAGGCAAAAGTGATGAGGGTGGAGATAAAGATAAAGATGATGAGGATGGTGATGGAGACAAAGTTAATGAGGGTGGAGATGAAGACACCGGTGTTGAGGGTGGAGATGGAGACAAAGTTAATGAGGGTGGAGATGAAGACACAGGTGGCAAAGGTGGAGAAGAGGATAAAGGTGTTGGTGGAGATGAAGACACGGGTGATAAGGGTGGAGATGGAGCCAAAGTTGATGAGGATGGAGATGAGGATAAGGGTGGTGATGGTGAAGATGGAGGGGGTGGAGCTAAAGATGATGAGGATGGAGATGAAGAAAAAGTTGGTGAGGGCGTAAATGAACATAAAGATGATGAGGGTGGAGATGAAGATAAAGGTCATGACGGTGGAAATGAAGACACAGGTGGGGAAGTTAGAGAAGAAGGTAAAGGTGATGGTGGAGACAAAGACACAGATGATGAGGGTGGAGATGGAGCTGAAGGTGGTGATGGTGCAGATGAAGACAAAGGTGATGAAAATGAAGACAAAAGGGGTGATGGGGATGAAGGAGACAAAGATGATGAGGGTGGAGATGAAGACAAAGGTGATGAGGGTGGAGATGAAGATAAAGATGATGAGGGTGGAGATGAAGACAAAGGTGGTGATGGTGAAGATGGAGGCAAAAGTGATGAGGGTGGAGATGAAGATAAAGGTGGTGATGGTGAAGATGGAGGCAAAAGTGATGAGGGTGGAGATGAAGATAAAGATGATGAGGGTGGAGATGAAGACAAAGGTGGTGATGGTGAAGATGGAGGCAAAAGTGATGAGGGTGGAGATGAAGACAAAGGTGGTGATGGTGAAGATGGAGGCAAAAGTGATGAGGGTGGAGATGAAGATAAAGATGATGAGGGTGGAGATGAAGACAAAGGTGTTGATGGTGAAGATGGAGGCAAAAGTGATGAGGGTGGAGATAAAGATAAAGATGATGAGGATGGTGATGGAGACAAAGTTAATGAGGGCGAAGATGAAGACACAGGTGGTGATGGTGAAGATGGAGGCAAAAGTGATGAGGGTGGAGATGAAGATACAGATGATGAGGGTGGAGATGGAGACAAAGTTAATGAGGGTGGAGATGAAGACACAGGTGGCAACGGTGGAGAAGAGGATAAAGGTGATGGTGGAGATGAAGACACGGGTGATAAGGGTGGAGATGGAGCCAAAGTTGATGAGGATGGAGATGAGGATAAGGGTGGTGATGGTGAAGATGGAGGGGGTGGAGCTAAAGGTGATGAGGATGGAGATGAAGAAAAAGTTGGTGAGGGCGAAAATGAACATAAAGATGATGAGGGTGGAGATGAAAATAAAGGTCATGACGGTGGAAATGAAGACACAGGTGGGGAAGGTAGAGAAGAAGGTAAAGGTGATGGTGGAGACAAAGACACAGATGATGAGGGTGGAGATGGAGCTGAAGGTGGTGATGGTGCAGATGAAGACAAAGGTGATGAAAATGAAGACAAAGGGGGTGATGGGGATGAAGGAGACAAAGCTGATGAGGGTGGAGATGAAGACAAAGGTGATGAGGGTGGAGATGAAGATAAAGATGATGAGGGTGGAGATGAAGACAAAGGTGGTGATGGTGAAGATGGAGGCAAAAGTGATGAGGGTGGAGATGAAGATAAAGGTGGTGATGGTGAAGATGGAGGCAAAAGTGATAAGGGTGGAGATGAAGATAAAGATGATGAGGGTGGAAATGAAGACAAAGGTGGTGATGGTGAAGATGGAGGCAAAAGTGATGAGGGTGGAGATGAAGACAAAGGTGGTGATGGTGAAGATGGAGGCAAAAGTGATGAGGGTGGAGATGAAGATAAAGGTGGTGATGGTGAAGATGGAGGCAAAAGTGATCAGGGTGGAGATAAAGATAAAGATGATGAGGATGGTGATGGAGACAAAGTTAATGAGGGTGGAGATGAAGACACAGGTGGTGATGGTGAAGATGGAGGCAAAAGTGATGAGGGTGGAGATGAAGACAAAGATCATGAGGGTGGAGATGGAGACAAAGTTAATGAGGGTGGAGATGAAGACACAGGTGGCAAAGGTGGAGAAGAGGATAATGGTGATGGTGGAGATGAAGACACGGGTGATAAGGGTGGAGATGGAGCCAAAGTTGATGAGGATGGAGATGAGGATAAGGGTAGTGATGGTGAAGATGGAGGGGGTGGAGCTAAAGGTGATGAGGATGGAGATGAAGAAAAAGTTGGTGAGGGCGTAAATGAACATAAAGATGATGAGGGTGGAGATGAAGATAAAGGTCATGACGGTGGAAATGAAGACACAGGTGGGGAAGGTAGAGAAGAAGGTAAAGGTGATGGTGGAGACAAAGACACAGATGATGAGGGTGGAGATGGAGCTGAAGGTGGTGATGGTGCAGATGAAGACAAAGGTGATGAAAATGAAGACAAAGGGGGTGATGGGGATGAAGGAGACAAAGATCATGATGGTGGAAATGAAGACAAAGGTGATGAAAATGAAGACAAAGGGGGTGATGGGGATGAAGGAGACAAAGATCATGAGGTTGGAGATGAAGACAAAGGTGGTGAGGGTGGAGAAGGAAGAAAAAGTGATGATGGTGGAGATCAAGATAATGTTAATGAGGGTGTAGATGGAGACACAGGTGACAAAGGTGGAGAAGAGGATAAAGATGATGGTGGAGATGAAGACACAGGTGATAAGGGTGGTCATGGAGCCACCATCAGCCAAGTTGATGAGAATGGACATGAGGATAAAGATGCTGAGGGGGGAGATGGAGATGAAGGTGGTGATGGTGCAGATGAAAATCAAGGTGATAAAAATGATGACAAAGGTGGTGATGGTGGCGATGGAGACAAAGATCATGATGGTGGAGATGGAGATAAAGGTGATGATGGTGCACATGGAGGCAAAAGTGATGAGGGAGGAGATGAAGATAAAGGTGGTGATGGTGCAGATGGAGGCAAAAGTGATGAGGGTGGAGATGAAGATAAAGATGATGAAGGTGGAGATGGAGCCAAAGTTCATGAGTATGGAGATGAAGCTAAGGGTGGTGATGGTGGAGATGGAGACAAGGATGGTGAGCATGAAGATGAAGATAACGATGATGAGGGTGGAGATGGTGACAAAGTTACTGAGGGTGGAGATGAAGACACAGGTGGCAACGGTGGAGAAGAGGATAAAGGTGATGGTGGAGACAAAGACAGAGGTGATAAGGGTGGAGATGGAGCCAAAGTTGATGAGGATGGAGATGAGGATAAGGGTGGCGATGGTGACGATGGAGGGGGTGGAGCCAAAGGTGATGAGAATGGAAATGAAGAAAAAGTTGATGAGGGTGTAGATGAACATAAAGGTGGTGAGGGGGAAGATGAAGACCAAGGTCATGAGAATGAAGACAAAGGTGGTGAAGGTAGAGAAGAAGGTAAAGGTGATGGTGGAGACAAAGACACAGATGACAAGGGGGGAGATGGAGATGAAGGTCATGATGGTGCAGATGAAGACAAAGATCATGACGGTGGAGATGAATATGAAGGTGGTGATGGTGGAGATGGAGACAAAGTCCATGAGTATGGAGATGAAGCTAAGGGTGGAAATGCTGGAGATGGAGACAAAGGTGATGAGGGTGGAGATGAAGATAAAGGTGGTGATGGTGGATATGAAGATAAAGGTGATGAGGTTAGAGATGGAGAGGGTGGAGACAAAGGTAATGAGGGTGGAGATGAAGAGACAGGTGTTAAGGATGCAAATGCAGATAAAGGTGATGAGGGTAGAGATGAAAACAAAGGTGGTCATGGTGGAGATGGAAACAATGGTAATGAGGGTGCAGATGGAGGGGAAGGAGGGAAGGGTGGAGATGGTTGGGGGGGAGGCAACGGTGGTGAGGTCGTATATATTGGAGGTGGGGGAGTAGGTGCTGAGGGTGTTGGGGGAACAGATGGAAGAAGCGGAGCAGAAGGCATTGTGGGTGAAAATGGAAAGGTTGTTGGAAAGGGTGAGGAGAGAGAGAAGGGTGAAGATAA
The DNA here is from genome assembly GCF_963514075.1 of Conger conger. Taxonomy (NCBI): domain Eukaryota; kingdom Metazoa; phylum Chordata; class Actinopteri; order Anguilliformes; family Congridae; genus Conger; species Conger conger. The sequence continues at coordinate 44,786,105 of NC_083768.1, read as the reverse complement.
AAGTAGAAGGATTGGAGGGAATCCTCCTCCCAAGTTAAAGAAGCGGCATAATTGTCATGGTCTTAGACACAGAATTTTACACTAAATATGCATTTATCCATGTCACCTATTACATTGGGCTATTCGGACAAACATCAGACCCACGAGGACCCACAAAACAGCAAAGAATGGAGAAGAATGGAAAAAAAGCCAAATAGAAGATATAGTGTAGCAACATGAGTAATCATTTGGATCAAACAAGGGGGTTGATCAATAGCAAGCCATGTGTAAAATCCTGAAAAACTAGTGCCCATCATGGTCTTCAAGAGGTGTAGCACAGACAGCCACAGTTGGGAGAGTAACAGGAGATCAAATGATTTTATCATTAGCCTATTCTTCTGAGATAATGTTTTGTTAAAAAAAAAAAAATCATATTTGTTTTAGAAATAATAATCTGCAATGTACTGACCAGATTTAAATGAACGACTGCTGAGGGAGTCAGACTGATACATTCCATCAGGTTTAGGCTGCTCATTGTGCACAACATAATTATGTTTGAAGCAAATTAATTCTGGCAATATTGGTGTTTACCTTTGAGGTAATTTCATCAGGTCCTCATGACCTTTGTCTGTAAAATGACAATAAAATGATTTAACAAACCACTGCTTTATAAAAGGTAGGGGAGAGCGGTGCATAGCGTCACATGTTTCACTCTTTCTTAAATTACTTGGGTACAATACACCACAATGGAATTGGGTACACACATCAATTTGATAGTCAGACTCAGCTAATAGCCTGTCTTATGTAGTCCAGGGATATGTCTGCTGCTCTAACCATTTACAATAATAGCACTATTATAAGGTGCTTTACTATAGGTGCTAATTGCACAGTATCACAATGATTTTTCAGCTCTATGTGGTTCAGTGTGTATGCATGTAAGTTGTAAGTGTTTTTAGTGGAGACAAGTTGTCACGCGCCAACTTGCCACAAAGTCATTGAGACAATTTACCCCAAACTCACATGTGTGCTAATTAGTCTCAAGGTCAGCATAACATAGGACTGGAACTAAAGTATCAGAAGATGGATGCTTCATTCTCCCCTCTACTCAGTACAAAAATATTATTTTGAACATTCATACTTACAAAAGTTTTATTGCAGAAAAATAAGAAATACTTTTGAAGGTGAAAATAAGAATACTGTCCTCACTGCATATTTGTGTGAGTTTGACCACATGAAAGCAGGAAGTTGTCCTCAGAACATTAAATCACACAAAATGGCTCTTCAATTTTTTGAGGTAATCCCGCTTGTTTTGGGGAAATAAACAGTGTGACAATTTACCCACTCTCCCCTACAGTTTTAACATCAATTGTTGCTTTTACTCTCTATTATTTGAACTTGTGTATTTGGCTGTCTATTATTTGATACTAAAATTAAATATGTATTGTGTGTGAATAGTTTTGTTTTTTTTTCACATTTTTTCCAAAATGTGTATGTGATTTTGTATTTTCTTTGTAGACTTCATTCTTTAACGTACTTTACTTAATGGTTTTCATTTACTGACTTTATGAAGTGGGTAGTAATGTTATTTACTGTGCTTTATTTGATACGTGTTAGTATTGTTGAAAAAAAATACAAATAAAACGTTTTAAATAGTAAAAGTAATTCTGACGCGCCAGATAAAACTACAGTACGCACAATCCCTGCGCATGCTCAGTTAAGCCTTTGAAGGCGAACGTCTATATGAGGTCCGTCAATTCGCCGACCGTGACATAGCTCACGTATATTCTCATGTTGTTGCAATAATGTAGATCTAAAACGAGACGAAAAAACCTCCTGACTTCCTAATGACACGTGTGTCTGCAATCCGTCCTTTTATTTGGGCTGTTTTAATACAGCCGCCTGCAAATTTGGTGTGCGGGAGCAGTGGTCTTGAGTTTGTTTTTCTATCCCGGCTAGCTGGCATTGTGGCTAGCTAGCTGCTTCGTTCCTGCTAAGGTTAATTTTGAATACTTCAATAAGTTCTCGCTTCCAACCAGCGCTCCTGCATATTGTCAAACTGTTAGACCGGCAAACGGATGAAGATCCATGGGAGTAATTTGTTAATTTAAGCAGCGTTGTTTTGCTGGGATAAAAGAAGCAACAAATATGTGGCAAAGCGTTGGACTCACGGTGTTAGTCATCGTGGCTACCCTCGTATGCGTTTTTCTCTTCATGTTGTTTGGTAAGTAACGTAGCAGTTCTGTACCTAGATTTTACAACTATATAGCTACCCATGGGCTAAGTTACATGTGGCAGCTGTTAAATATTGTATAACGTTATAAGTTAAACAAATTCAGTTTTTTCAGGGAGCTATCTACATTAGCTAAAGCTAACATTTAGCTTCCAACCATCCTAAGAGAGAAGCTATACGTTTCTAACACATCTCTCTAATCAAATATGACAATGACACTACGGTATTATTTAGCAACGGAAGTATTTTGAAATGCAGCACTATTTGTCCCCACTTTCAAAGACGGTGGTTATGGAACTACCATAGGAATCAAACCATATTACACTATGATGACAGTCATCAGACTGCTGCTTCTCTTCGCTACTACCTAACGCTGACTTCGCTGCTTTCTCCTCATGGAGTGGTTGCAGTTATTCTATACAACGCAAAGATGGTGGACTTCGTATGAGTAAAAACTAAAAGTAGTTAGTTTTTCTTCATTGTTGAACTGGAACGTCAATCACCGGAACTCTTTATTTTTCCACTAAGGACGCTCGTCAGCGACCGGAACTCTTTAGCAGAAACAGGAAGAGAATCTGAAGGCAGCAATTTAACTATTGAAGATTTTAATTGAACTTCTGAACTGAGGAAATCACTGCTGTCGTGTTGTGTCACATACCACTCGTGTTGGTAGCAGGCCTGTACGTGTCGCGATCGCCACGTTTTAGAAAGTGACGCAGTAGAAGAATACATCAAATGGCACTACTCACAGACAGGGCAGGGCAGGGCATAAGGCCTTCTTACGATCTGGCTGTAGCACTTTTCATTGGAGCAGTTAATCCGATTTCTACGGCGTGCCCGGTCTTTGTATTGTCCAGCGATTCAATGTTAACTAATCTGGTATTGTCCTTTCCTGCTGCGACATTTCCAGTGACCTGTTTCACTTTAGAGTGGATGCAGACTGACTTGTGAATTACTTGTATTGCCTTGTTTAAATATAGGAAACGGGAAGGTGCTGGTGATGAATCTCCTACGTTTTCAGTGACATGATGTTTTGCGTGTTCATTAATTGGTGGGTGCAGTTCAGAATACTTTTAGCCACAGGAACATAACTGTAGAGACATACATACATGGCTGCTTTGCAGTATTTGACAAATGGGATAAGCCTGTCACACTATTCCTTTTGAAATTCATAGCACAAAAATAGTGGAACATTCTCTCAAAAACACATTATTAACGCATACGTATGTGTTTGTGTATGTGAGTAGGTATATGCGTGTGGCCTTACGCAGCCACAACAGAGCTTTGCCAGTAGTGGCTATATACACTCAGTTTATTAGGTAGACTTGTTCACCAGCTTGTTAATGCAAATATTTAATCAGCCAGTCATGTGGCAGTAACTAAATGCATAAAATCTATGCATAAAGAGGTTCAGCTATTTCTCAGACCAAATGTCTGAATGAGGGAGAAATGTGATCTAATAAGTCAAAAAAAAATTAATAATAATAATAAATACCTAATAAAGTGCTCAATGTGTGTATGTTTGTGTTAGCGCTTACATGTTATTGAGGAAATGTTAATTGGTGTTTGTATATTATATATAAAATGTCTGTATTGTTTTGTGGCTCTCACTTCCGTGCATTCTGTGGCAGTAGTTGCCTGTAAGCCTGTTTTTAGCAGGCAGCCAATGAGCACCTGCACTGCCGTCCTGCAGTGTGACCCCCAAGCCGCTGCTTTTCGGCAGTGTTTTGAGCTTCAGTTGAGAGGCTGGGGGAGGAAGTCTCTGTCCAGGACACCTGCTGCCCGGTGAGATACGGTGATGGCAGAGGCCAGAGACGCAGAGCGAAAGGGGCAGTGGGAACCGCACACAAACGCCGCTGACATCTCTCTCCACTTGCTTCTGGAGGCCCGGAGAAGACGATAATGCCAAACTGGAGCTGGGCTTCAGTAACAGAGTCTATTAATAGATGTGGGTGCAGGGCGGAGCTGGGCTGGGCTGGAGACGGTGTAGTCGCAGCTGCCCTGTGGAACAGTCTCATTCTGCTCTGACTGCCTGGTGCGAAGGTCACGCATTCCTTATTAAGTAACACCACAGACCGCTTGGACAGATCATAGGACCGTTCACTTGAAGAATTCCTCTGATTTCTTTTTCTTTTCTTTTTTTCCCCTAGACTTTTTTTTTTCTAACAAACTAAATGTTTTTATGAGGTTTGAGTGAATGTATTTTTTATATTTTTATATTTCGCCTATGCATTTTGAATAATCATTATTTACTTTGCACATGTGTTGTTGTTATTGGACTTTTATTCATATAAAACATGACTGACTGTTTTCGCCCGGGCCATAATGCTTCCCCAGAGCTTAATGTTCTGGAAAAACGAAACTAAAGGTCTATTTCGCAGACGCAGCTGAAGCCTAGTTCGAGACTAAAATCTACTTTGAATGGAGACTCTCCATACAAACCTATACAAATGCAAATTTGGTCCAGTACTAAGTTTAATCTGTGTCTGAAACTGGCCCTTGTAGTTGCGGTTGTATCTCACACTTTCTTGTCTTTGTCTCCCTCTGCAGGCTGGTATGTGGTATGGCAGCTCTTCCTCTCCAAGTTTAAATTCCTGAGGGAGCTTGTGGGCGACAGCGGGGCCCAGCGCAGTGACTCGGAGCCAGCCCAGCCCGAGGCCGATCGCAGCTCCGCCTCTGGCCCTCGCCAGCGTCCAAAGACCCCCCGGCAGAGGCTAGTCTCACCTGAAGCGGCCACATAGACCGCCCCTCTGCACCCTCGCCGAGCTGCTGATGTTGACGTGAAAGGCCATCGAAATGCAATGTTCCTGTACCTCCCCTCCACATCCCTCCCTCTCGCAAGTAGTACTTTAGGCACACCTACCTGTGCAGCTGTGTTTCAGGGCACACCTCTCTGTCCCCCAGTTTCCCCAGCCTTCACGGTTGACCTCACAGTGTGGGCCACTCTCATTGGCTGATGAGCTTCACCCAACCTACAAGACCACTGGTGGTCCTATTACACAAGGATGTGTGAGAGCATGCGTGTGTGTAACTTAGCTTGAGTAGTTAAAAAAAATAACTCGCAACTGTGAGCTTGACCTATTTTCGCAGGGAAACTATGCGGAAGAAAGTTTTAAACTGACAGTCCTCAGTCACTCTAATTTGACACTTTTTAATTGACACTTTTTAGTTGTCACTGTGAGATACTCTCGGTTCCTCGTGGGAAGAATGTGCGATTGTTTTACTCGGGCCCCCCTCTGGTCAGTGAGAATGTGGAACAGAACGGTTTGCCGCGTAATGTCCTGAACCACCGTCCAGAGGCCCTCCTGTGACATCACCGTGACCTTCTGACCTCCAGAGACTGGCGCGTGTCGTGGCGAAGATGCCCTAAGAGCATTTTCATAAGCGCGTTGGCGCGTGTACCTGCCCCACCACACTGTCCCGCAGCGAAGCTGTGTTCTGAGCGGGCGTTTTTTCAGGTTTTCACGCCTCACCGATCCTAGCCAGCAGTACGAACGGTCGTTTTTACACGTACTGGTTTTCATTTTCCTTTTTTTTTTGTTTTTAATGCAAGAGCTGTAATCGACCATCATAATAAATATTTCTTAAAAAATATATGTAAGCAAATAGACTGTGCAGTTTTCTATGCATGGAGTTACTTCATGTGTGATTGATGGGATTAAAGTGTCTGTAACCTATACAGAGACTGTGGCCCGTCAATGGTGTTAGATGGGGGCATGTCTTATGTCCAGATACAGATGCCAGTGGCACCAGAACCATTGCAATAAACCTTGACAGATTCTACAACACTCTCAAACGCAACTGGAGGGATGGAAGATGGGATGGGGAGGACTATGGATCGGGCTCTGAAAGTACATTAATTTGTCCGTCCAGCAACTGTAGTACTGTGTCCACCACAAGCAATTTCACTGGACAATCTCTTGCTTTTACCAACAGTAGGCCTACAACTACTGCTGCCAGGAACGGTAGTACGTGTTACCATACATATGTAGGTAATTTTGTTTAGTCTTCCTGAAATGGCTGGACTATGCAGGTGAAGAGCGTCGATATGCCGCTTTGCTTCTTTTCATCGCTAGCTTATAAAGCATAAGTGACACGTAAGGAAACAGTGCTGTTCACTCTGGCTGATTAGATTTCCAAGCAGACCTATGTGAAGAATGTGCGTAGACACAAGGGGGCAGCATTTCAATGGAAGTTGATTTCAGTACGGGAGGCTGGGCAGAAAACCCACAGTCGGATAACTACGTGCAGCTGTGAGGGTTTGCAGAAAAATAGCTCCACAGTACCAACGCTGGAGCTGCACAGTCTACAGATGCCAAACAGGAAATGACTGCGGTAAGCCAAGGAAGTGACATCATCCTGCCGCCGCTCTCCCGGCTGGTAATAGACCCGGGACCCAATCTGGGCTGCCGTTCCTCCACAGGACATAATGCACGGCAGGAGGGGCGTTTCGAGCGCTGATTCAGTCCTCAGCCATGTTCGGCTGTGTTTTGACTGGCTGCCTCACTATTTCCATGGTGTTGGTTTTGCTCAAGTTAAGTACCTGTTTTGGAAAGCCAGCTGAGATGAGATCCCACTGGCCACAAGGTCTCAAGGGCAGCACATCATTGGACTCTAGTGACGAGCGTCACCGAAGACCTCACCCACACGCACAAACACCCCTAACTCAAACAGCCTTTTAGAGCAACCTTATCCAAACACTATCCTCAATACACACACTCTGTAAATATAGCAGTCTTGCTCAAACATTACTCCCTATTACACATGCACGCAAGTCAGAAAGCCTACTAAAATAGAAACTTACAAACAGTACCTCAGAAACTGCCCCCGGAACTCTTGTTCATACATCAACCTCCCTCTAGCACATACTATTCTCCCCAAGTACACACAGGAACACACACACACTCCTGACTGTCAGAGGGCCTGTTAATATAGCAACATCGCTAAACACTACTCTCCTGTACCAAATGTACACATATAGGCTACACATGTTTGTCTTAGCTGGGAACCACAGGAGAGTCTATCCCAAGTAAAAATACCCTTGGGAAAGAAAGCTCAGATTTACAGTCTTGACTGTAATTCTGCCCTTGGTTTACGTGTCCCCGTGGGCAACCCGGGAGCGGTGCGGACAAAAGCGAATCGCTCCTGTGGGCACCCGCTGCCGCTTCCACCCCACAGCCGCAGTTTTAAATCGCGTAGCTTCAACCGAAAAAGCTCCGCTCTGAGGTCGACCCGAAGGGACGAGCCGCGCAGTAAAACGGACGAGGCGGGGCCGTGGGAGACCGTCTCTGCTCTGGCCACGCTCTACTTTCCTTGGCCTCTGGTGCGCGCGACTGTTTTTCCGATCGGCGGGAATCGGATTTCCATTCCCGGGGTCTGCTGAATGACAGTGGAAGACAGAGGAGAAACAGAAGTGCACCGTGGTGTTGCTAACCCCTCCCTCGCTGGGTGATAAGAAAATGCAGAAACAGGCCAGTGGTTTCTGACACGAGGTTGCGGCATTAAGACTTATATCCCCTATATCTCTTAAGACTGCCACAAACCTTTGAGTCCATGGAATTTCTCATCAGCTCAAAAGTGAAACCACCCTGTTTGTGTGTCTGTGTGCGTCTTCCTGTGTGCTACATTGCAACATTGAGTTATTTATGTGTCTATTAGTGGTGTCAGATGTTATCTGAAAAGGGCGGGAGGGTATATCATAAAGCAGGATTATTGAGTTAGCTGGCTAGGTTCACTGTTAAACCTGGAACAGTTGCTTTTACTTCAGTCCATGTTCCAATTTTGGAAGGGTTCCGGGTTTTACTCTGTGACCTCTAAAGCACAACACCAGTTACCAGGAGAGGATTTTGAGCCCTAATAATTGGTTTAATAATCTCCTGCTGGCCAGCTGCTCTTTACTATCAAGCATCGATGAGGAATCTGCTGGCACTTCCAAAACGTTGGTTATGGTTTCGAGCTTGGTCAGTCAGCTGCGGTTCTGTGTTTCAGTATTAACCGAGCTGCATACACATGCAGAAAAATGTCACGTCAGTTTCAATACAGTGTCACTGTAGGGAATTACTCTTAACATTTGACGTTATGTTTACGTTAAAGGAGTGGTCCTGGAGCGCTACCGGGTGTGCTGGTTTTAGCTTTAATATCAGCGTTAATATCAGCAACCAATTCAGACCCAAGAAACCAGGTTAGGTGAGTTAACTGTAATTAACTGCTTAATTACTTGATCAATTAAGTGCTGAGCAACAACAGAAGCCAGCACACCCTGCGGCTCTCCAGGACCACGGTTTTAAAGGCGATGAGCATTCCGTGGCCTGCTAGTTCAGTTAAGTACATTGCTTTACTCGCAGGCTACTGAGAGAGTTGTGGCTTTCGATTCTGTTCCAGGAACACCGCTGCCAGTAACACTGAGCTCATTTTATTGCCAATGTTAACTGCGAGTTGGATATTTCAGGCATAATTGCTGGCTTCAAAAAGTACATACTGTATTTATGAATAACAGTCTGGTCCTAAGGCAACTTTTGCCGATGGGATGATGAACTGGTATAATAAACTTTATTAGTGTCCTGCACGGGCGTAGCCTACTGTCGTTGGTCCTTTTCAAGTAGCTAACTGGATTTCCTCATTCAAGTTTGTGACAAATAAGACACGAGAATGACCCATTTAGACTTTCATACGTACTGTTCTTATTATTTTGGACTCTTGCCATTAACATACAGCAACCTGTTAAAAAAAGAATTGTATTTCCCCTAGTTCCTCAAACCGAACTCCCAAATGCTGCTAAGATCGTCTGCTAGTTCACATACTGGCTTGCTTTGCATGCTGGGAAATGGTCTTTACAGATATTTCAGCCTCCGATCAGTATAATGTCACAGACTTTGTGTATACAATACAGGGTTGCAAACCACTTGAAAATACAGCATGACACTGCAGATTTATTACCAGGTAGGACACAATAGCAGCCATCTTCAGAGGAACAGACAGTGACACATTGCCACACAAAGCTGTTGATGTATGATGGCATAACTGTAGTTACGGCTGGAACTACCACTGAGGAACACTCGTCTAAAGCCTGCATTTAATTCCATTCTTTAGTGAGAGAACCAGTTGCAATTAATTTAGGATGGCAATGCATGGTTTTTTATATTTTCTATAATGTAAGCCTAATTTGGAGACATACTTACAGCACTTACACCCTACAATGCATCCTCGATTAAATTACTAAATTAATGGGGAAAAAAGTGCATCACATCACAAACGGAGGGCCCCTCCCACAGTGCGTGAGTGACAGCAACTTTCATAAAAACACGCCCATCTACACACTAGTGAAACAAGCATCCTTTACTGAGTCGCCCCCAGGGTGACGTATCACATTATTTACAAACAAGTACTCTCATTTTTAGCAACCAGTATGCCATTATTCTACGGATATGAAAAGAAAAAGGACATCTTATAAGGTGCGTAATGTGGTATTATCAACAAACAGGCATGTTCCCGAAATGAGTTTCCCTCCAAAGACAAGTCCTCACTATTTATAATACATCATTTATATAATAACAATAATAATAATTATTATAAAACAATCTACACACAAAAAATAGAGCCTAGTATTTACAAACCGAAACTTTCCGGAACAATTTACAAATGGAAAAAAAAAAACCCTTTGATATGCGACACGGACGGACGTGTTGGGTCTCAGTCTGTCTGAATACTGTCTGTACACAGGGGCCCGGGGGCGGGGCCTCAGCAGGACGCCAGCTGCAGCAGCTGCACTTTGAACTGCTGCGCCTGATGGGATAGGTCGGTGACACGGTCCACCATTTCCTGCAGGGCGGCGGTGTTGGGGTAGTGCAGAGCGGCCATCTTGGTGGCCCCCACCACGGTCTTGAGCAGCTCGCACAGGGCGTTGCTGTAGTTCATGATGTGGCCCGCCAGGTGGGGGGCGGCGGCCTGCCGCGACAGGGTGTCCCCGATGAACACCAGCTTGTGGGCGCTGAGGATGACGAACTTGCTGTGGGCGACGAAGATGCGCGGCGGCTGGCCCGCGCTGATGCAGCTGAAGAAGGCGTCCACGGCGTTGAGCAGCGTGACGAAGTGCGCCTCGCACTGCTCAGAGTAGAAGTGCAGCAGCTTCCTGTCCCACTCGCCCAGCTGCGACTCGCCGCCCTGCGAGGAAGAGGAGGAGGAGGAGTCCGAAGAAGGGGAGGGGCCTGCGGCGGAAATCCACTGGGTGATGTCATTGTCCACTGGCTTGATCACTTCCTGCTCCAGTTGCTTAAACTGATTGAGCTGTGGGGGGGGGGGGGGGGGGGGGAGGCGGCAAAGATCAGCACACAGATTCCAAACATGGTCCCCAAAACTGCCCCCAACACCAACCACCTCATTCCTTGTATGCCACAACACTTTCCCAGGTTATAATAACTCAGCCAGACCTGGGTCAAGACTCAATTTGAACTTGTTATGGAATCAAATAGTTTTCTGATTGATCTTGCCTGGTACAATTGAGCCAACCAAGAGGGTTTGCAGTTTTTGAGACTATTTCTTAGGTTTTAGTACACCAGGCAAGGAAAATAATTTGAATCCAGTACAATGACAAAATTGACCCAGGTCTGGGCTCAACTCCAATAGTCCAATAGTCCATAGTCCAATAGTAGAAAGAGAGGGAGAAGGAGGGAGAAGAGGATTACCTGGTCCTGCTCCAGTTGGACTTTGCTCTGCTTGACGATGTTCTCCTTCTCCAGAAGCTCCTTCTGCTGTCGCTCAAACTCCTCCTTCCCCTACGGACCAATCCACAAGTCAGGGGGGCAGACCAGACCAGAGGGGCAGGTTCATACAGAGCCAAATGGCATCAAACCCACACCCTGAAACTCCATTTACTTTTGGTCTGTGTGGCTTTGAGAGATTGAAAATCCAGCTGTCCCCTATTTCCGTATCTTCTAAAATGCCTTTACTATACTGCTAGAATTTCAGTATTGCTATTCATTAATGCTCTGAAAACAGATCAGTCAGCTTAATGACACTATTAATCTTCACCTTCATTCTGAAAAACCCATGATGCTACTCAGTCATTAATTTTATTTAAATACGACAGAAACACGAAAATATGGAAGTAAAAGCACAGCTATTCGGAATGTTTTTAGTTGGAGTTTGAGTTCCGTAGTTTCACGTTCTATTTTTCTGTTGTGTGGAACATTATGTTCATACCTAATTGCAGTTGTTCATAATCTGCACTGATCCAAGAGTATCACTCCAATGAAGTGAGTGGAGATTCATGGAAAAAGATGGGGATGGATGGGAAAACACACATGTAGTGCATCACAGTCAGTGGGGACGGATGGGAAAACAGACATGTGTAGCGTGTCACAAAGCCCAGCGTGAGTCCGGAGTGGGTTGTGCTCACCTGTAAGTGCACGTAGTCGTAGTCCTCCATCCAGCTCTTCACGCACTTCTCGCTGTGGTTCAGGTTGTCCTTCTCCTGCTGTAGGCTGGACGGAACAGGGAAGGGTCCGGTCTGGTCTCTCTCCAGCTGCCCGTCGTAGACCTCGTTGTCGTGGGCGACGGGGTGGCGGTTGTCCTGCGCTCCGCCCTGGGGGAGGGGCCCGCTGACGGTCGCCCTCCTGAAGAGCAGCTCGGCGCTGCCCCCGACCGTGGAGACCAGCTGCTTGACGTCGTCGGGGACGGTCCTGGAGACCATGACGAAGCGGTCCAGGTCGTCGCACCTGGCCTGGGGCTTGGCGCCGGGCTCGGGGGCGCGGCCCGTCTGCAGGAGGATCTGCTGGGAGTCCTCCAGCCGCTGCAGCTGCCGCCGGAGCTTCCCCTGCAGGCCGCGGTCGGGCAGGCCGAGGGCGCTGGCGGCCGCCCCCCTCCCGAACGCCAGCAGGTCGGCCACGGCCCCCCGGACCCGGTCCAGCGCCCCCTGCACCTCCTCCCCGCGCCTCTCCGCCAACTGCGGCGTCCTCCAGTGGGGCGAGGCGGCCAGAGCCAGCAGGGCGGCGACAGCAGCCTCCACGCCCTGCTGCAGCTGCCCCAGCCTCTGCACGGCGCTGTCCAGGTCGGGCCCCGCGGCCCGCGGCTCTGGGGTGGAGGAGGCGGACGAGGAGGTGGACATGCTGCTGCGGGCGCTGCCCGTGCTGGAGAAGGAGAGCCGGTTCACGCCATCCGTCACCTCCCCCAGGAGGCGCGGCTCCTGCGGGGGTGGCACGTCGTAGTCCCCGGCCCCGCGCGGGATGTCGTACACGTCGCTGCCCTGCGAACCAGAGGAGCAGGAGGAGGAGGGCTGGACGGGGGGAATGTCGTAAACGCCGCCGAGGGCGGAGCCGCGGAGGGCGGCGGGGTCGGAGCTGGGCGGGAAGTCGTAGTTGGACTGGGCCGAGGGCCTGGCCGTCATGACGGGGGGCACGTCGTAGATACCGCCCAGCTTGGTCTTTAGGGGCTGGGGGAAGTCGTAGTTTCCTTCCTGGAGGGCCTGGTTATTTCGGCAGGGGGGCACAGAGTAGACCTGTGGGTACAAACACTGTTATCAGGGCCGGTTCCTTTAACGTACTGAATCACTGAAGTATTAAAGCCCTAAAATAGTAACTGTAAGCAGTAGTGAATACACGTACACACTATCCCACACTCACACATTGTGCTCTCATTTTGTACATTCCCATTTTGGAAACGACTTACAGCAGCACTTTCTCCAGAGGTTTTTAGCTGTAAATCGTATCATTGCTGCTCCCGTGTGCCCCACCCCTTAAAAACCTACTCCGTAGTGAGGGCTCAGGACAGGGCGGGCCATTAAAGCTGACACCCGTCAGAAGCGCTGACGCACGTGTTGTCCGCCGCGAAAATAGCATGGAATAAAAAAGGGAGTTGGCCGCAAGTCGTTTCGGGACTTGAGGACGGACTCGGCTGGGCTGTAATTACGGCTGACGCAAATAACAGGCTCCCGCGAATCTCCCGTTAGAGCAAACGGCGTGACAGCAGCACACTGCACTGGGGGAAAGCAGGGTCGCTCATCCTTAATTATTCCGACTTTCCACCGCCGCGGAGTTCAGACCCGAGGACCGTCCTGTCAGAGCGGGGGGGACCGCCGTTACTGGGAACCGGCCCGTTCCCCTTCCCCTTCCCCTTCCCAAACACTACCGCCTGGTACCAATTAAACGCCATTATAAACGATCTCCGCACACACACACACACCAATTTAGCGTAATGGCTGGCTGGAATAGCAAAGCTGGAGTGGAAGGAGGTTCTTATTGCTAAATTATAACGCAGGCCTGCCAGGATGCCGAGATTTTAAAGTGCACTCTCCAGTAATCTCTTGTTTGGTCTCCTTCGCGAATGTAAGTCCTTATCTAGGCGGTGGATGTGTTCTCTTACCCCTTGCGTTGTCGGGGGGATGTCGTAGACGCTTTGCGTTGTCGGGGGCACATCGTAGAGGCTTTGCGTTGTCGGGGGCACATCGTAGAGGCTTTGCATTGTCGGTGGGACGTCGTAGACGCCTTGCATGCTTGGGTCTCCCAGCTTCCCCGGGAACTTGGGACCCTGCTTCGTTGGGGGTATGTCGTACACCTACAAAACACAATACAGTCAGGGTAACCATGGAAACACCACGCAGCTCTTTCTAGTGGCTTGATATTGCAACAATTACCAAAATATTGGCAAGTATTCACATTCTTCCCTGCTTCCACATACTGCAATATATCACAGTGCTGTGACATACTTATGATTTCATTTTCCAAATAGAAATGAAAATGTTTACGATATATTGCAGCACGCTCCTTTCTGTGTGTCTTTCTGTGAGGGTGTGCTGTTCCGAGCAGTAACTGACACACCCTCTATCCACTTCCTGCCACAATGTTCTCTAGAAGATTACAGGAATCACAAAGTGGGACTCAAAGGGAGGACTGTGTGTTGAACAGTAAAAACCACTGAAGTTACCAACTATGTGGGAACCAGACCCGGGTCAAATACATGATTGTGTTGGATTCAAGTACGTTTATGTGCTTGGTTGCAACCAAGAGGACCAGAAAGCAGGGTTTTCACTTTTTGATAGTATTTAGTAGGTTCCAATACACAAGCTCAGCATAGGGCAGAACAGTATTTTAATCCACAACAGTTACATATTTGACACGGGTCTGGTGGGGACACGCACTTGGTTCTGGGGAGACACCTACCCCCTGCGGCCTGATGGGTGGCACATCGTAGACGTCCTGCTGGTGTCGCTGGACTGAGTCGTAGGTGTAGGACTGCCCCACCCGCATCGGGGTCACGACCTGTCCACGCGGGAGGGAAAAGACAAGAGCGTCAGCCGCTACGTTCACCCCGGCGTGCCCTGACCCGCTAGCGTCTCCACTTGCAGAGCTTCCCACACTTTCTCAGACCGCAGCCCCACTTATGGGCTACATTCTGGAATCTTCTTTCTGAGAAAAAACCTACAGAAATTGAGCAAGAGGCAGACGTGACTCTATGAGAACGACTGTGTTTGCTAAGAGGGAGACAGGAGAGAAAAGGGGGGGGGGGGGGGAGGGGGAGAAGAGCTCCCCCTGCAGGGCCAGAGGCACATAGCAAAAACAAACATCGTGACAGGGCATGACAGGAAGTCTCATGTCCCTGCCCGCCCTTGCGGATGTCATAAATTCGCCACCGTTTCCTCTGCCATCAGCGCCAGCTGCCGGAAGCACATAGCTATGGTATATACACTAAGCACAACACCTCCAGTACAAGCTGCAGGGGGTTCCTATTACTGACATCACCCGAGCCAGCTGCTGAGCCAGGAGCACATTTCTTCCGAAATGAAACCGCCTGTGGTACAACACAGGTGTGCTGGAAAGTACTGTCAGCGTAACCCGTCAGGTAAGTGTAACAGCGCTGTGGGTCTCGTGACTGGTCTTTCTCATCAAGACTTACGGTCACTTAAAACATAGTTTTCTTTCTGTCTGGAAAGTACTCGCTCACCTCCAGCGACCGCAGACATTTGGGTGCCGTTTTAGACAGGGTGGGGGGGATACACCTCTGACATCATTATTGCCGCTATTGCGATGCTGACCCCAGTTCTCTCTACACCCATACAATTCATCTGGCAAACCGCAGGGCACTGACACCATTGGGGCCCCCCCTAAAATGGGTCCCCTGTGGTTCAGTCCCCATATGACCCCACCAGACCAAGTCCCTCCCCAGATGGAGGGGAGGGGGGACTGAGTTAAGGGCCCAGCTTTCAAACCAGGGAGTCAGAGAGAGGGGGGAAGGGGGTTGACGTAATGTCTTTTTCACATGTCATCATGAATCCCCCCCAGTTAATCCTCTACTCCTCTTCTCCTCACATTTGGAGTGTGTTGGTTTCCCAGAATTCTGTGCTTCGGCAGACAGAAAAGAATGTGAGGAATTCAGATTCTGCTCCTTCCACATGGCTGGTGAGGTAGAGGCGGGAAATGAGCCCAACACTATCACTCACTCTCTGTCTCTCTCTCTCTCTCTACCACACACAATCATTCTCACACAGACCATAAGTTGCAATATGATAACTCTCACTTTGACAAGCGCACACACATACACCAGACCTATTTATTCAGGCACACAGAATACATAGGCCTACACTATAACGACTCTTTCACACACACTATAATTATACTCCCTCTCTCTGACAGATGCACACACTCACACACACACACACACACACACCACACACACACACACACACAGGCTCTTTACTCCGGCCAAGACTTTGTTTACTCTGGTTTTAGTGTTGCCCACTTGGCGCTCTCATTGACGACACAGGGTGTTTACTCTGGAGAAGGCGGTCCTTCTACACCCTTGAGAGGGAGAGTACAGGGAGGGTGTGATATCACTGCTGCCCAGTCAGACCACCACAATCGTGGCTCCATTTTGGACAGCCACGATTTAAAAAATATAGAGCCTGTCAACCCATTCAAACATGAACAATGGGCCAGTCGATTCAAAGTGAAGGATCTGGTGTTCATGTCTGCATTACGTTACATTACAAGTAATTTGGCTAATTTTATCCAAAGCGACTTAGAGTTGATTAGACTACAAACAATCCTCCCCTGGAGCAATGCAGGGTTAAGGGCCTTGCTCAAGGGTCCAACGGTTGTGCATATCTTATTGTGGCTACACCGAGAGTCAAACCACCGACCTTGTGGGTCCCAGTCATGTACCTTCACCACAACGCAACAGGCCGCCCCTATGGTTTTTAAAATGGAGGCCAATAAGGGCAGACCCGCCCATGCCATGCTTCACCTGACTGGGGTGTGCGTGAGGCCGGTGGTTTGGCTTATGAAACATTTTGTTTTTTCTCTGTGATACTTGAACCACAGGCAAAAGTTCAGAGACAGAGCTAACAGAACTATCACCATGGGCATGAATAACCTCAATCCAGACCTCAGAAGTCCACAGACACACACCAGACCTCAGTCTAGAACTGTGAGCCTCTAAACCACATTACAGAACTGACACATGGATGCAGTGTAGAAGACTACTGACACACCACTGTCCTCAGTTCAGGATACAAGGCTCTACTGACACAATGAGCTCAGTCCAAAACACACAAAGCCAGTGACACGCATAACTGGCTTCTGTGCAGAACACAATATTCCGCTTTAAAAAATAAGTCCTGCTTGAGCCCAGAAAGATTAAAATATATTGTCTAACATTAAAAATAGACTCATTTCTACAAATCAAATGGACTGGTTTTCTAATAAAAACTCGGTAGTAGGTTATTCCAGTAACTTGAGTAAGAGTTTTGGCAGGCATCCAAGAAACACCATTCAAGCCATGCATTCATTACATCTCAAGTAAAGGGCTTACAGAACTCAGGACTAAAAGATCTAAAAACACACAGCAATCACACACAAACTCACTAGCAGACATACATACAGGCACACAACATATACATTCTCTCTCACACACACGCTTACACACACACATTCAGACAAGCACACATAAAGGCACTCAGACAGGCACGCACATATACATACACACACACACACACACACACACACACACACACACACAGAGGCACGCAGACACACACACACACACGCAGGAATGCAGACGGTCTCTCTCTTTCTGGTAAATGGGAAAGTGCAAAGGTTTTCAGTAATAGAAAACCTGAGGGGATGTATGAAAATAAAAAGCACGTCTGACATCTAAAGGAAAAATGTAAGTCACCTCTCAGGCAGGCATTTCCTGCTCGTTCCTCCTCCACTACAATGAGGCAAATACCTCTGCTGCCATTGGCTGGATTTATGACCTCACTCTTGGGTCAGATCACAGGGGCCTGTGATTGGGCAGCCCCCCGACAATAGGCCAGACAGAGCTCCCAGAGAGCTGGAAGTTTTCCCCTTCCAACAGTCTGCCTTCTTCCCCTGTCCACAGACCCTCTAAGCAGCAGCAGATAAACACAACACAACACACCACCCTGACTCACTAATGGCTTTACTCCCAACAAACAACTAACTCAACAAACAAGAAAGGGATGGCCACACGGGTTGACGACTGTCACTCCAACTAGTGGATGACAAACACCAAACCTTGCCATATACAAACAAACCCCGGGTACATCCTTATCCCTAATCTTTATAGCATCATCCAGTCACACGGGTGGCAATGAGTTGGGCCAGGTGACAGCTCACATTCTGTGGACGTGTTTTGGCTTCAGTGTGTTGTTCAGAGTAGAGCTACGATTATACACCAGAGTCACACCTTTCAGTAGTAATACAGAAAGTAAAGAGCTCACAGTGTCTGCTGAAAACAAAAACACCTCAGGTTAGGTTCAGACCGGGTCTCAGCTCAACATGGTTTGACCAATCACAATCACTTTCTGAACCACAGTGCTGAGGTGGTAACAGTGCAGGTACCACTTTCACAATGTAGGAGCAACATTGAAGAGACAATCTGAGCTCATAGAGTCCGTCAGGCGCTACAGGGAGGGACTGAGGGATGAATAGTCCATAGGACTGGTATTAAATATCCACACATTTTGCAGTTGTATAAAAGATGGATACAGGGTGAATACTCTAGAGCTGGGGTAGGCCACCTATGTCCTGGGGTGCCAGACACCCAAATCCTCTTCCCGGTCCCGGCCCTGGGAGGATGAGGACAGGAGGAAGAGCTTGGGAATCGCACTCGTCTCAAAGCTGCCCTGCCAACCGGGCGAGATTCCCACAGCGCCAGGTGTCCGCTTCCCTGTTTACACTGCTGACTCCTACAGATTATCACCGGGCTGCTTTCTTCAGAAAGGAAACTCCAAAGCTGTAATTATTATCTTCTCCTGACAGAGAGCAGAAGCCTCCGCGATCCCGCTAAGCTCTCTGGAGGGCTCCAGCGCTCGCGTGCCGTTCAGTAAACACGCCCTCGTCCGCACGCTGCCCTTCGACCCGGAGCCGTGGGACCGAGCGAGCGCCTGGAGGGAGGGCGTGTTTCTCATTTCTGCTCTCCTCTGGAGTCAGCCTGAGGCCTCCATAACCTCGCAGTCAGCTGCTGTAAGAGCCCTGCCGCTCGCTGTGATAGACTAAAGAGTGGCACGAGACTCCGCCCACACACAGACATGTCACTGGGCTCAGACTCCGCCCACACACAGACTTGTCACTGGGCTCAGACTCCGCCCACACACAGACTTGTCACTGGGCTCAGACTCCGCCCACACACAGACATGTCACTGGGCTCAGACTCCGCCCACACACAGACGTGTCACTGGGCTCAGACTCCGCCCACACACAGACATGTCACTGGGCTCAGACTCCGCCCACACACAGACATGTCACTGGGAACATACTCCGCCCACCCAGAGATTCTGCCGGGTGCAGGCTCCACCCCTATGAGGCCTGCTAGCTGGTCTCAGACCTCCCACGCAGTTCGCTGCAGGATGTGAAGTGTCTCGTAATCTGCCC
Organism: Conger conger; assembly: GCF_963514075.1. Classification (NCBI taxonomy): domain Eukaryota; kingdom Metazoa; phylum Chordata; class Actinopteri; order Anguilliformes; family Congridae; genus Conger; species Conger conger. The sequence goes on along the minus strand of NC_083768.1, from coordinate 44,767,013 downwards.
ACATTCTGACCTTGTACAGTCACTTCAGCTGCATGCGCTCCTATGTGTAGCAATTCTTTGACACTGTTTATTTGAATCTAACAAAGCTGAAACGGAAGAGACTGCCCGTGGCCTCCACACACAGCTCTGTCTCCACTTCTGCAGCCTTAAATTCTTCCTGCTAAAATGCTCTTCAGTGTAAACACTCCAGCCCCTTGTGCATCTAATCCCAGCACTCGTCTGTGAGCTCTTCTCCAGCAAGACTACAATCCCAACATCACTCTGTGAACTCTTCCCCAGCAAGACTACAATCCCAACATCACTCTGTGAACTCTTCTCCAGCAAGACTACAATCCCAACATCACTCTGTGAACTCTTCCCCAGCAAGACTACAATCCCAACATCACTCTGTGAACTCTTCTCCAGCAAGACTACAATCCCAACATCCCTCTGTGAACTCCTCCCCTGCAGGACTACAATCCCAACATCCCTATATGAACTCTTCTCCAGCAAGACTATAATCCCAACATCACTCTGTGAACTCTTCTCCAGCAAGACTATAATCCCAACATAACTCTGTGAACTCTTCCCCAGCAAGACTACAATCCCAACATCACTCTGTGAACTCTTCTCCAGCAAGACTATAATCCCAACATCACTCTGTGAACTCTTCCCCTGCAGGACTACAAACCCACCATCCCTCGATGAACTCTTCCCTTGCAGGATTACAATCCCAGCACTCCTCTGCAGGGCTACAATCTCAGCAGGCATTTTAATTAGCTCCCTGAAGCCCATGGGACCTGTGGCACTGGTCAGGCAGTTCCAGGTTATAAGCATCTATGCCCCTGTGTCTGCCTGCCAATGTGTATTCTTCTTCAGTCTCCCATAATTCCTCACTGCCGGGCTGGGATCAGACCGCTGAATCCCAAGCGGACGTTTGGGGAAAGAGCGAGCGCAGCGCCTCTTACCTTGCTGGTCGTTCCGTCGGCCGCCCAGGGGCTCCTCTGTGGCACCTGGTATACGCCTTGCTGCTGGGGGCTCTGCTGGGCTGAGGGGAGCACCGTGGAGCCCTGAGATGCCCCAGGCTTCTGCTGATAGGGCGAGGCCTGGGAGGCAGGGGGCTGGGCTTCGAACATGGGCCCAATGAGCAGCTTCAGGCGGTTGCCGGGGGCGATGCCCTGCCGGCCGTGCAGCGAGCAGAGCCACCAGCCCTCCAGCCCGCCGGTGTTCTGCTCGATGACCGTCAGGATGTCGCCTTTCCGGAAGGCCAGCTCTTCAGGGGACTCCGGGACATTGTCGTACAGGGCCTTGGCCATCAGGTTCTGGAACAAGCATGAAAAAATACTCCGTCAGTGTGTTACAGACAACTCCCTCAGTCAGTGTGTTACAGACAACTCCCTCAGTCAGTGTGTTATAGACCTTAGTCAATGTGCTACAGACAACTCTGTCACTGTGTTGAAGACACCTCCCTTACTCAGAGTGTTACAGACCTTATTCAACACATTACAGACAATTTCCTCTGTTTGTGTTACCAATCCCCACTCTATCAGTGAAAGTAATTATCTTTCTGTTGGTTGCAGACACTGCTTCAGAGCATTACAGAACTCAGACGCCTTGCACTGTGTATCCATTAGTGTATCAAAGACACCTGTTTGTTCCTGTGTGTGTGTGTGCATCTCCTTTTCATGGTCCTGAGAAGCATGCTCATTTCAAATATTTCTCACAAGTGCTTATTTCTGATGGCTGTGTCAGAGTGAAACTGATCTCTAATCAGTGGGCATATCTCACACAGTCTGCCAGTCAGTATCCTGAAAAACAACTCGTGGGCGGCAAGAAACATTTATCTGGATAATAGCGTCTGCCGAATGACTATAATGTAATGTAATCTTGGAGGAAATAAGAATATCCTGAGACCCATTAGGAGACACATCCATGAATGCAGGCTCCCATTGGCCACCAGTCTCTCTGTTCCATGGGAATTTCCACAATACTTTCTAGAGAACAGGGCTTGAAACCGCAGTGGCGCAGAGATAACCTTGCTGATAACCGTGAAGGCACTCAGTTTTACGGAGTTCAGCCCTGGGTCTGTGCGGGGGCGGCCTTTATCTCACATCCGCTCCTAATGCCAACGCTTTCCTGTGTTCCAAAATCTCAGCCGGCACCCATGCTCCCAGGCGGATTACTGCGTTTCCACGTCAACCGCTCTCCAAAATCTCTCCCATCGGCTGACCCCCTTTCCCCCTCAACCGCCTAACATCTGCCAATGCTTGCTCTGCCTCTGGCCTCATGTCACTCTCTGACCACACCCCCCTCAATACCCAATGCAGGCATACAGTGTACAGTAAGGGTCCCCTCCATACGCGTACAGTGTAAAATATAATTTTGTGTATCTATTAAGGATTTTTATAAAGCCAGTCATACACTGTGAATCCAATGTCCATTAATCTAAAATGCAAACATTGGGGCCATCTTTGTTATCTCAGTTATCAGAAGGTGAACCAGAAGCATGAAGTGGCTTTATTGTTTCAGACTACTGTTTTGCCGCTAGATTAGCAGTAGCCTACCCAGCAAACACAAAAACGTATAAGCTAAAGGGATATTTAGAAATATTTTTTTGGTTCCGTGCCACAAACACAAGTGTAAAAAATGAAAAACGCAAGTAAATACTGAAATTCTAGCCTTTTCCAAAAAACTTTCTTTTGTTTCAGAAAATTCGATTTTCGTTCCGGAATAGGAAATCGAACGGACAGAAGGTACACGGTTTCCTGTGTTGTAAAGGCCTCGCAGTGCTCTGCCTGTTCACCAGGCGTGCCCAGGGACACCTCCGAATCACGGCCGGGCGGCCTGGTCCCCACAGGGTGCACCCAGTGCCCCCAGAAAAGCGCAGCGAGGACGTCAGCCCTCCTGCGGTGCGGCGGTGGAAGCCGCTGATGAGTCACATTTTTAACAACAGGGTTCTGAGAATATCCCCAGCACCGAGCACGGGCGGCCGTTCAAAGACGCTGAGAGCCGCGTGGAGCGGTTCACCGCTGACCCGGGGCACTGACCGCTCCTAGGGCAGCCTGGCCTGGGACTTTCCAGAACCCAGCCACTGACCCGAGCTGGTATTGGCGGAGACGCAGCCGGTGGCAAAAAGGGGCAGAGAGCAGGGAGAAAGATTCAGGGATGGTAAAGGTCTTTCAGCGCACTTATCCCTGGTTATGGGTATGCACTTTGTTGTACGTCGCTCTGGATAAGAGCGTCTGCCAAATGCCATTAATGTAATGTAATGTAAAGGAAGAGAATAAAAACAGAAGGAATTGTTGGGCTTGGACTTGCTCCACTGATGTCCTGAAGGGGGCGCTGTGTAAACCTCTGCCATCTCCAAAACACAGCCTCACTCTGAGCTCAATCAAGCTTTGAGCCTCGACTAGGCTATTTCTGGGGCAGTTATTATAGACACTCGATACAGCAAGTCAACAGTTAACACTCTCTCAGCCACCACCACCCCCCCCCTTTCTTTCTTGCTCTCATTGGTTCCTGTGTGCTGATAAGAAGCTGTTGAGAAGCGCAACACTTGCTAACCTCTGTAAACCACAACACTCACAGCTCGCATCTCTGGCCCAATTTAGAATGCACTCGGACACACAGCAAACTTCACAAAACCAACCCACCGCAACCTCTGAACTGTAGCTGTCTCACTGTGTGAATTAACCTGAAGTGCATTTCCTGTTATACAAGTTATATAAGCATGCACAGAATATTTTGATCCACAAGCCCTCAGAAGAAACCACCTTACTGCATTAAAAGACAATACATGCACATACACACACACATGTCTGCATGCACTGAACTTCCTGCTATGCAAAGTGACATTTGGTTTGTTGGGGAAATTTAATTTCTTTAAATAGCAGCGATACAGATTTAGACACATGCCACAGTAGCCGAAACTTCACAATGAGAGAAACAAACAAACCACTTTGGCAGATGAAAAGCAGAGATGCAAAACTTTCCTTTTATGACAAAAAGCTAGGCCAACTGCACTCCTACTTATTCACACGCCAAGTTGTGCGGTTACAATTCACTTAGCAGACATCTTGAACAAGGCCAGTGAAAAATGATTACAGGGGATGTATTTGTACAAACCTTTTACACAGTCATCAGTTTACTGGTAAAAATGGACGCTCCCTGTTCAAACAGGCCACCCTTCGCACACCTGAGATCCAACAGCAGCTAGCACTTTTCATTTGCTTGACAAATTAAATGTTCTTGTCCCATTGGCAAATCTTGAAATTAGTCAAACTGTCTTACCTCAATGGCAATATTTGTGTCTTATTTCGCAAAAAGTAAAAGAGATTTTAAGTCTCAACCCAGCTGAAAATAGCTCACGCTTTGTTTTTGAAACAACTGGTTGCTGGTTGACCTGTTCAGACCAGCTCCGTACTTAACATGGTTTAACCAGCCCAAGCTATGTTTTGAAACAGCTGGTAGCTGGTCATTTCAAGCTAGATTTTACAACATGGAATATAAGTACTAAAATACTTGCTACGTCTGACTTATTTTTTGGTTTTGGCAGTGAGGTTGTCAGGGGCTCCGGACCGTCTCTATACTAAAACAGTGTTGGGCTCCGCTGGGCGCTGTCGGAGAACGCTCTCTCTGCTGGTTCGTATAATGGGCTCCTGGCAGTAATTGACCGAGGCGTACCCGACCACGAATGCCTCCGTTGGTATCCAGGGCATAAACACGAGTTAGTGCAGATTACAGATAGCTGTGACTCGCCGGTAAACACGCGCGTGTTTGCGCATCTGGGAGCGCGGCCTCGGCTAATGCTGACCTGAATGTTTCAGGAGGCAGAAAACATACCCTTGAACTGATTGCTGGACTTGAATTATTTTCAAACATTTTCCTTGATTAACAATAGACAAAAAGTCACAATGTAGCCTACTTTAAGCCTACAGTGGGGATATCTCTAAATGCTCCATGGTCCACAGTGGTGGTCTCTCTCAACACTCCATGGTCCACAGTGGTGGTCTCTCTCAACACTCCATGGTCCACAGTGGTGGTATCTCTCAACACTCCATGGTCCACAGTGGTGGTATCTCTCAATGCCCCATGCTCCACAGAAGCAGTATCTCTCAAATCTGCTCAGTGTTGTGATCTATCGCAGATCCTCTGGGTTCATATATTATCGCTGTTAGTGAGTGTCATTATCTCTCACAAGCATGATGTAATCTCTCAGAGGTGCAAAATGGTACAATCAAACAAAGTGATGACATCATACCTGGGAGAGATAATGACGCTTTAAGCAAAAAGGGTACAAAATTATATATTGCTAGCTATGGGTACAATTCTATATATAGGGTACAGCCCCAGCAACAAGCATTTGTACCCTTTTAGGCACTATTTGTACCTCTATCACAGGAAGTTAGTGTTGTGATCTCTCTCACTTTCTCTCACACACTCACACACACACACACTACATTATTGGCATTTGGCAGACGCTCTTATCCAGAGCGACGTACAGTTGATTAGACTAAGCAGGAGACAATCCTCCCCTGGAGCAATGCAGGGTTAAGGGCCTTGCTCAAGGGCCCAACAGCTGTGTGGATCTTATTGTGGCTACACCGGGATTAGAACCACCGACCTTGTGTCTCCCAGTCATTTACCTTAACCACTACGCTACAGGCTGCCCTGTACTACGACACTGTGTGTCTCTGTGCCTATGAAGGGATCTTGCACAGAGCCAAACCTGACACCTTCCCCTGCTACGCTATGACTCAGACTGGATTGTGTAAACAGCCCTTTTCTCCACCATCTCATCAAAGAGCAGACACAAAATGCTGTTGTTCAAAGTGAGCCGCACCTGGAGGCTGAAATGGATTGCGGGTGTGACAGAGGGCTCAAACAGGCTCCTCACAGGCTGCAGGTTCAGTTTGAGCAGGGAGGCCCTGCCCCAGTGACCTCATACAGCCCCATCTGCAGAACCCCCCCTGACCCAGACCAACCACGCCACCCTGCTACATTCTCTTTCTCTCACACACACACACACACACACACACACACACACATACTGAAACTCATACACAAAGACCTACACACACTCAAAAAAATAAAGTGACAATGGAGGTACATTCTTGTTCTTCAAGGATCATATTTCTCAAATGTACCCTACAAGTACCATAATGTTCTCTTCGGGTACAATGAGTGCATTTTCCAAGCAAAAAAGGTACAAATTAATTATATATTGCTGGCTAGGCGTACAATTTTACATACCTCTAGGCCACCCCAGCAACAAGTATTTGTACATTTTTAGGCACTTTCCGTACCTAGATTTCTGAGTGCACACACACACACACATACCCACACACACACACACTAAAACTCATGCACACAGACCTACACACCCAGTTTCTCATTATGAACCACAATCTCACAGACACTCAGCCCCGTTTCTGTGGGAATTACCTTGTACAAAAGCCCAGAGCAGAAGTTTTCGTTCCCTGCAGTTCTGCATTGAAATGACTGCTCTTATTGTTGCTGATTTGAGACAGGCTTTTACAGAATCCAGGCTGCACAATGCAGTCTGTCTTTCCAGGCCGCTAACGTTGCAATGGTAATGTCCTGCCCACGGTGCTATGCCAAGGCAGGAATTCACCTCTGTCTATTCACAAATGAGGTCATGAAGGACAACCACACTCTGCGCTCATGGGATAGGACCACACAGTATGGTCAGTAAAGAGATCGCACAGCTTACATCACACAGACGTAAGCTCAAGCACACAGACACCAACATTTATCCTCCATCTCTCTCTCTCTCTCTGACATTCTCTATTCTCTCTCTTTTTCTCTCATACACACACACATACACACTCAAATCCCCCTCTCAAAGAAATCATAGGAAGTATTGTACAAGTGAGACACATCACAACACTTATGTGGCCACTTTTGTGGGCTGTTCCTCTAAATGAGGTTCATGCTGTCAGGTTTATTTCTTGGGAGCGGAACTCCATTATGCTCATTAAAAGAATGCTGTTCACTGAGACTCCTGTATGGAGCACTGAGACTCTGCTGTCTGCAGCACTGAGACTCTTCTGTATGGAGCAGAGATTTAACATGTTAACATCTACAGTAATTAATACCAATTCATGTACATTATTGTGAAGTGTGACCGACCCAGCTGTCTGGAGTACTGAGACACTGTTATCTGGAGCACTGAAACTATACACTCTAAAGAACTAAGATTGACTGTAAATCTTTATGTACAGAAAGCATAGAGGGCCGTGACCTTCCCAACTGCACACGGCACAGTAGCAGAGAATGTCGGTGAGTGTAAAACAGCCGAGGGGAAGTCTCACAATCCCCCACCGCTCTCCGAACGGCCCCATTCAGAAGACAGTAAGCCCCCTCGCCTGCTACTTTATAATCCCCAAGAGCATCTACTCACATTCATTTCCATAAAGACAAACACAGGCATCCTCAATCTCAACCACCCCATTACCATAACCAACACACAAACACCGACGCTCCCCCCCCCCCCCCCCCCCCACCCTATCCTACTCACACCAACCCCCCAAGTGTTCCCCACTTCCCCCACCCATTTCCTCTTCTTTTCCCTTTCTCTCATCCCCAGCTCCTCCTCTTCTTCCTCCTCCTTCTCCCTCCCTCCCTCCCTCTCTTCATTGCTATCCCGCTTGGCCCGCTGCCTGGAAGTTGACCCCCCCATCGCCCCTTCCAGAAAAACATTACTCTGGTTCACCTAATTGTTTCTCTCTGGAATTCTCAAGCTATTTTTGTCATGGTTACATAAGTCTGAAAAGAGCAAGTGAGGAGTGGTGGTGGAACTAGGGGGTGTAGAGAAGAGGAGTGTGTGTGTGTGTGTGTGTGCGTGTGTGTACGTCTGCATGTGTGTCCATGTGTCTGTGTGTAGACAAGAGAGTTTAGTTCTAGTCTGTGTGCAAGACTGCATACATAACAGTATGCATACTATAATGAGTGAGTCTCTGTATTTAAATTTTCCTCCACAGTGCAACTCAAGATAAGCACAGGGAAAGATATAGAAAAACTGATGATGGATACATTTAAAAAGTAACATTCCCTTAGAAACAGACTAGACCTGGGTCAAATATGTAATTGTTTTGGATTCAAATACTTTTCTGCACTTTACTGGAACCTATGAAAAGTGCATACCCCACATTCTGGTCCTCGTGGTTTGCGTAATTGCACCAGGCATGATCAACCGAGCACAGTAAAGCATTTGAATCCAAAACAATTTGGTATTTGACCCAGGTCTGGTCTGGTCTGGCCTCTCCTCACATTAGCCACCTGCTGCTGGGAAACTGGCTTTCATCACCCTGCACTCTATTGACCCTGCTGACCTTTAACCCCTGAAAGAAATGTATCACTCTAATACGACAGGTACGCACTCTAATCTTAACCATTCGCTGGTTGGAAGTGTGTGTCTATGGTCCTTGACAGTGAGAGAGCTCCAGCTCCGCAGGGCTGCTGGGACACTCTGCGCCGTGAGTGGTACAGATAAGGGCCGTGTGAAAATGCCCTCTCCCACAGAGCGGTGGAAACACTGACCCAAACCTGCAGCACCGATAACAGCCACTCCGCCCTGACCTCCACCCAAAAGTACATACATGGACACACCTACAGGTTATCGCTCCTAACACATACATATGGAAACACAACATGTTGGTATTCTGAGCGTACGTAGCCAGAAACACGTGCACATGCAAACACAAACACACACACTCAGAGACACACGTGCCCACACACACACAAACACACACACGTACATGCGGGGACGCACACACTCACAGACACACTCTCTCTGAGTTTGTCCCTAATGCCATCAGAGGGGACAGGTATCACAGACCTCAATCTGCCCTGATTTAATACTAAATCCCAAGTTGCCTAAAGCCTGATTTAGTCCTAGCTGGTCTACAGATGGGCCCTGGAACAGCCTGCTCAAACAGGGAAACCGCACACTGCCAGCAGAGGGCGACCCGCAGCAAAGCGAACGGCGATTTTTCAGGGTTTGGCGTGAAAGCGCAGAGACCTCACATTCCTATTATGGTCTGATAACAACCTCAAGTCCCTCACACATGGGTCTCATAAAGCGGAGAGGGGAGGGGGCCACGACTGCGGGGAGAATGACTCGAGCAGCCAGCGGAACACAGTCTAAACAACCTGGACCAAACCTCCACCGTCATCTGGTGCCAACTGCCCCACATTCCAGAGATAGTGTGAGCCAGACAAAAGCATTCCACCGAGGAAGACCCTCTCTACCTCCTACCATAGTAGGAAGTGAATCTTCACACACACTTTTACACCTTACCCAGAATGTTAATGATGAATGAAAGGTTGTGAACACAGTTTCATTGAGCAAAGTCCAGGGCCCCAAATTTCAAACTGCACTTTCTAGAACTGTGACACATAAGCTGGTCTCTATTTACCATTAGATTATAAGTGTATATCTCTAAAACGGTACTGGTTTTTAAATAAGAAAACAAATCAATACGATAATATAGGGGGGAAACGACATGGTTCGGGGAAAGAATTTGAGATAAAACACAGCAGATTCAGGCTGAAATACGTTGAAATCCCACATTTTGTTCATTGAATCAAACCACCAACCGCTGTGTTATGTGCACAGCGTGAACGTGCCCACGTACACAAAGTGCTCCAAGTCGCTGGAGCGGAGAAAAGGAGTAAATCACATCTTTTTATTGTCTGTCCTAGTACAGAAGTCCGCGCGGTCTTGAGACTCTGACACTTTATTGCCCTTGATAAATCATTAATGTCTCTCAGACAGGGCCAAAGACCACAGACAAAGCGCTACATTCTCAAGTCTGTATGCTATTCACACTCCAACGCTCCCCCCGACAAGCATTTTACCATAGAAACTAACCGGGGGGAGGTACAATCTACACTTAATTCCTCCAGTGGTCTGCTCTGTATGCCCTGTAAGTTAGTGAAGGGCAGCAGGTCCCGCCGATGTACAGGGGTGCATTTAGGAGAGGTGTTAGTGTATGACTCCGATCTGACAGCAGAAGTACGGGGACAGGAGAGTACGGTCAGCATATTAGGCTACACTCTTTCCAAACGCTATTTCTCCCCATCCGAACGAAAGCTTTAGATATTTAGCACACAAAGCGTACGGTCCACACACGCGGGATGCAGTACTTTGTATGTGCTTCTTTGAAATGCATCCAAAAAGCATGAAACTATTAACCTAAAGTGCTTTTTCACGGCCAGTGACCCATTTTAAACGGGAAACCGCAAAATCAACTCACAGTTACAAAATACGTAGGCTAAGTTACAACACCCATTCCATGTTCTACTGACATGAAAACACGTAGGCTATTATATCCCTCTATCCGTCACGACCTGTTAAAGAGCAGGCAAACATGGTACTCACTTTATACTTCATCTTCAGCACCCGGGATTTGAGATCTCAGTGCGTCCAGGAAAGAAACATCCGCTGCGTTTGTCACTGAGAAAGCATGTGAAAGTGACGTGGTGCGAGTGATGCCTAAAGTCGCACAGCCATAAACGCAACTTTGTGTGGGGATGTTCGACCAAACGTTTCCTCCAAAATTCAAGGATAAACTCCCAATCCCAGCGCCTTTGAGACAGTTCCGAGGAATCTAGAGTGTCCTACAGGAGACCGCGCGCACCCCTCGGCGGCTCGGATAGCTCATTTACATGTCGGACTCGCTATTGGCCAGACTGCGACTCCCCCTTCCCCTTTGCCAGAAAATGACGTGTGACGTAGGCATGTGGAAGACCCTTTCAAATAGCACTTTTAAGGTATACTTAGTGCAAATTCTACCTCGTCTCTTATATATGTTAAAGCAAACACAGGCATCGTTAATTTGTGGTCAATATTTCGTCATTATTTTTATGGTAGAAAAAGAGCAGGAACATACGACTGACAGCACCACATAAACATTAAGCCAAGGTGTTAGTTAGGGTATATGACACATTAAACTTATAAGTAACTAATTAACTGAATTTATGCGTTTTCCCTGTAACTCGATGACTGAATTATGATCTAGTTAATTGTTCAGTGTATTTTATTAAAGCAATAAACAGTAATGATGTGAAATAATTTTGCTTGTGGATAATAATAGGTTACTAATATATCCGCTCCCAGTAATTGTGGAAAGATACCAGAAGTCATTGTTCACAATATTTGCCACAAGTTCTGTCTTTTGTTATGGTGGTCATGTGCAAACCTTGTGACATAATTGCCTTTTGAATCTTCTGTCCACTCTTCTATAATACAGTGATTTAAGTCAGTGTGAAACAACACATTTTATTATGACATTTGAAGTACTTCAGCCAAGGTGGGTTTACAAGATTAGGAATTGTAAGTCAGTCAGATAAAGATACAGTAAATCAGAAGAATTGGAATTATCACTAAGCTGCAGGCCTTGCGTGTCATGTCAACTATAATGGGAAAATAGCAGAGAGACCCAGGCATGTGAGAAAGGTAATTAAGGTAAATGGTGAATTTAATATCTGTAGATGAATTCAGATAATCTCACCCAAACCCATATCTGCCCTGTGGCTGGAGTCAGGACAGGTTGCAGCATCTGACATGTGCAGGATCTTAGGATAGACTTTCACAAGCAGGATGTGCAGATTATGAAACGGGGGTAAAGGTGTTGCAACTTGCTCAATATGTTAAAAACGAGTGTGTTCACTGTTTCCTGTTTCATTTTTAAAAACCCTTCCCTCAAGCACCACTTTATGCATGATATGAGTTGTCTGGATAAGCGCCAATGACCTCGCTCACTTACTATTCTCGTATGGTTTCAGCACTGGCGTACGTGCATGCGATTAACATGGCCGCTGTCGCAACCGGAGGAAGTAGTGATAGATCTATCACGGACCTCGCCCCCTCATTGACTTACATGGAAAAGGTGTGAGGTCACGGCTGGGTGCCACACCTCCTTTGTCAGCCGCTGACTCATACCGCTGCGGCCCATAAAGTAATCCTATGACATCACCCCATAATTGCTAGGCAGACACTCATATCAGAGGGCTGTTTATGCCGCTTTCAATTTCACGTACTGATAACGAATGGATCTTTGCTCCTACTGACTATTTTAAATGTTGCTTGAGGCAAAAGAAAAAGCAACGCTTGGAATTTCCCCATCAGTAATGCTGATTGGGCCAGTGTCGCGTCCACAATGTTCGCGAAGAGAACATGCAGAAATGTAAGACACCTTCCCCGAACAACGCTGTCCAGCCCTATCACCCTTATACAGTGCCCCTATAAAACTGTTGGACGTGCAGCATTCAACCAAGTTTTCCACTTCCTCTTGCAAAATGATCCACTTGACCTCAAATAATATGGTTTCGGGACCTGCCACTTCAACAGAAAATGTTTCTCTCTCTCTATTACGAATGCTGTCCGGTCGGGTAAAACAGCCTCTCTGTCCTGATTCCCAAGCCTATCTATCCAGTGCATTTAATTCTGTTGGACCATCGTGTCCATATCACGCTGCGCCAAAATGGGTGCCAACTGGATCTTGTACCTGTCTGGGCATGAAAAGCAGGTGACTCAGATGGATCGAATGTCACAAAGCTTTGTGACCCAGCAGGAGTCCCCATATGCCAGTTCTTCATCAGTAATTATACAACAGTTGGGTCTGACCTTGCATTGTGATTGGCAGAGAGAAATTCAAAGGAGTGACATTATAACAATACGTCACTCCTAACTTAGCAAAAACCAAACCACTATGCTTACATTCAGCTGATTCATTTTATCAGAGATATGGAACCTAGCAACACTTCAGAAGAGCTGCGTTCTGTCATTAAAACAGCATATGCTTGAACCTGAGTTACTGTATCGTTCTTTATGTTTAAAAAAAAGTTATAAACGTGTTGATAAAACTGTTATATAATGGTCACAGTCAGATAGGACCTTGGTTTGATGACAGAGAAGGACCCTAATCAGTGCCCTGAGGTATCAGATTACAATAGAACTGCAGAGAGCCGAACCTCAGAAAACTGAAAAATACAAACAAGGTATGGAATTAATACAAGATGACGCTTGCAAAACACAAAAATATAAAGAAATACAATTATAAAATACAATTATATCAAAATTAGACAAGGAAGTGAGCTGAACCAAGTCCTGTCCCCCTCAGCGTCATCTGTTTGGCATGTGGAGGCTATGGGGTGGTGTGGTGGTAAGCATGTCTCAATGGAATCTAAAGCTGAATATCTCACATAATGCCAAAGACCTTCACAAACTGAGCTACTCAAACTCCCGGGCTGGTACTCACCTTGGAAAGAGCTCTCCCCTCCTGTGGGTAAGCTGGGGAAGAGCAAGCTGGGTAAGAGCTGGTCAAACAGCTGGGTCCAACCAGCTAGTGTTGGTAGCTTGTCTGAGCTGAGCTACCAGCTGTTTCATAACATAACTTCAGCTGGTCAAACCATGTTGAGCTTGGAGTTGGTATGAACTGGTCAACCAGCTAAACCATGTCAAGCTGGGAGCTGATCTGAACTGGTCAACCAGCTAAGCCATGTCAAGCTGGTAGCTGATCTGAACTGGTCAACCAGCTACCAGCTGTTTCAAAACCTAGATTGAGCTGTTTTTTTCAGCAGGATCGCTAACCCACGATGATGCATAAATCTGTCTTTTAGATCACCAATAAGCTTAATGTGGCACACAAGATATCCTTCACTGAGAAAATAACTCATAGGACATATTATTGGTGACCCAGAGCCGTTGAATTTGTCTGCTACTAATATTCAAGGGATCTACACATTTCTCCCTCTTTTCCTGACCCTGTTCCTATCCCTCCTGCCTGGCCTACCACCGCAACAGAAACAACAATGTTTGAAATTACAGCCATTCAACCAGATATTTACTCCCAAAATGGTGCCCGGTATGCTGTTTTCACTGGCTAAAGTACAAGGGTTTAAGGTTTGGAAACACAGTCATGTCCTTGAATATGAAAGTTTGAGGTTTCTTTCGTGGGGATTTGGAACACTGAAATAGTATTTGGATGGGGGTGTTGGATTCCTTCTTGGTATACGTGGTGAGGAGTCGACATGGACTTACTCAATCAGTGATGGAAAAGATGACATAGTCATTATTTTATTTAAAGATTGACACCCACAATCTGATCTTTTACTTCCACAAGTATCAATTCAGCTTCAGGTTAAAATCAGTGGTTTAACATAATCATTTGTAGCATACCTACAGTACTGTGCAGAAGTCTTAGGCACCCTAGACTTTATTATACATATGTTTATTTTTTGTGTGTGTTAGTATAAAAGAACACATTTGAGATTTCCAAATATTCATTTTCCAAAAGATTTAATTTAAAGAGACATTTTTGTATGTAATTAAAAAAGCAATATTACTGTAAGCAATTATAATATAATTTCTAAATTAATATATAATTTTTACTTAAAAACTTGATCAAGATGGCCTGAGAAGCAAGGAGCCAACCAAAGTCTGCAGAAGAACTGTGGAAAGTTCTCCAACATGCTTGGAACAACCTCCCTGCTGATAGTCTTATAGAACTGCAGGACAGTGTTGGCTCTCAGAGAAGTGAGATAGCCAAAAAATATCGATTTGATTCAGTTTTGAACTATTCTGCCAAATTACTAAAATGTAATGTAAAATGTATAGTACGTTTATTTAGGACTTTTCATTGAATTCTTTTTGAAAGAATCTTATCTGCACAGAATGTTATACAGGTGCTTAAGACTTTTGCACAGTACTGTATATCTACCTATATCTTGTTACAGCTCATACCCTACTAACCTTTCCTCATTACAGACCAATACTGCAAAACCGCAGTAGTTCTCAGTTGATAATTTGATATACATTCACCGAGCACTTTATTAGGAACATTTTTACTCTATTACACCTACTTAATGTGAGTATCTAATCAGCCAATTGTGTGGCAGCAGTGCAATGCATACAATCATGTAGATAAGGGTCAGGAGCTTCAGTTAATGTTCATATCAACCATCTGAATGGGGAAAAATTTGATTTCAATGACGTTGACTGTGGAATGATTGTTGGTGGCAGACAGGGTAGCTTGAGTATCTCAGAAACGCACCCTAGTCTATAGAGTTTGCAAAAAATGGTGTAAAAAAACAAACAAAAATAAATACATCCAGCGAGCAGCAGTTCTGCTGACAGAAACGCCTCGTTAATGAGACGTCAGAGGTGAATGGCCAGACTGGTCAAAGCTGACAGGAAGGTGACAGTAACGCAAATAACCACACATTGCAACAGTGGTATGCAGAAGAACATTTCTGAGCACACATCATAACTCTAAGTGGATAGGCTACAGCAGTAGAAGTTAAAAAAATTCTAATACATGCCTAATAAAGTCCTTGGTAAGTGTATATATTTTTCATATATGTCCTGTTATTATGCATAACTAAACACCATTTAAAAATCACTCACAAATAAAGCCCATTGCATTTGATGCATGCCTATCATTCAAATGTGACATTTTTTCTGTGTCAGAGCGGCTAGCATTGCCCTCAGCAAAGGAAGGGGTGTGACCCACTTCTCTGTGTACTCTCAAACTGTCTCTTCAGTAGCTGTTTTAACATCAGTTGTGAAAACATTCAGATGTAATCTTTTCTTGATTGTGTCAGAGTTTGAGTCGAATGGTACACATTAAAAGTGTAACCTTCAGTACATCCTTGCTTTTAACTGCAGCTTGTTTTACTACTAAGACAAAAAAGTATTTTAGCATGTCGGTGGATATTTAAATTTACAGGCTGAAATAGTTTATCGTTGTATAGTCTTCCATGAACACACAAGTCCTTCTCAAGACCCAGCATGCAGAATACAATCACGCTCACACATTCTTTTTCACACACACACACACACACACACACACACACACACACACACACACACACACACACACACACACACACATGCACACACACAAACACCCACACAGATGCAATTGGGCATTTAACCCATGACCCTGTGAATAACACTCACTCTAAATGTATTTTTCTAGAATAATCTCTGTTCCCTCACAACACAACCCCTACCCACCGTCATAACACACACTCACACACACACACATAGACACAGACAGAAATATCATCCTTACCAGATAATCTCTAACAAACAGCAGATAAAAGCTCAATAGATGTGGACTCACCTTGGCCCGTGTGTGTTTCAGGCTGGGTGAGACCGATGTGGAAACGATGAGTACTGAGAAGCGAGAGGACACACCCTATACCTCATTCAGGAAACGGCCCAGGCGTGGATGCTGGGGACCCATGTGACATGACACCAGATACCACACAAACCCCCCCGCCTCACAGCACATCTGACATCTCAATCTTACACCAAACACAGCCCTCATCCACATCATGGACCCCTCACTGCGTTTTGCTAGTCTGTGTGCAGTCAGATTCACTCAAAGACAATTCTGCAAAAGCATTCACACAGAACTGGGATCATAGATGTAACTTTGTATAGCTCTGTTGTGCTGCTGTAGCAATAATTCTTTAATAACTCCCAGTACAGTATACCCATGGGGTATTGTCTCATACTGGCAAAATGCAGATGATGGAACAAACTAATGTTGTTTTTTACTGAAGAAGTTCTTAAGCATGAGTCACATAGTAGCACAATGACAGGGCCGCACAAAGTGTTCTGTGATTGTTTGTGAAATGTAATAGTGTTTATTTAGTAAAAACAAAGTTTAAACATGTTTTAACGCCCCCACAGACATTTCATAGGGACTTCCAACTGTCTACCGTGTAATATACTAGTTGTCTCGATCATGCTTTGTTTCTTTTTACAGGTTTTGCAGGCACCTCCCATCAGCAGATAATTTCCTCGAAATGAATGGCTTGCAATGCGGCTTCCTCTTGGCCGTGTGTTGAGGGTAGAAAAGACAGAGAGGATTGTGGGACTTGTTTTACTATCTCTGCCGCCGGACACAGAAGCGGCACTTTCAGAATCTCACAGTAAGAAAAACACAATTGTTTTTCTGCACCTGTTTCCTACGCTAGCAGCGCGCTCCCTCTGTTCCCCTGTTTTTAAAATAAACACAAAGGAGTGTGACTGAAACAGAGAGAAAATGACCCCCCCCCCCTTATTTTTCTTCAGCTTGCGAGGGAGTTGTCTCAGAGATCGAGCCCCGATTGCATTTTTCCCTCCATCTCCGATGTAGCAGAGGGAAGTCTTGCCCACTGCAGAAGGAAGTTTTCTTCCACAGACTTCTGGGACTAAGAAACAGAGATAAGGAGAAAGCAATATGCACCATTTCCTGCAGGCAGAAGCTGCGATGTGAGGCCCTGCGCTGAGCCGGGTTGTGTAACTTACCAAAATCCTTTATTTGAAGTGTCAGGATAGAAGCCAAGCAGCCGACGGCCAGAGACAGATTAGCGTGGGGACCGTGCTACCGCGGGTATCCATGGTGACGGTCTCCACGGACGAAACGCTCCCACCTTTACTGTACCGGCCGTCCGGGGCAACGCTTTGGAGAGCTGGGAAACATGTCGGCTGCGTCGTTAGCACGTTATTTCACACAGCCCTTATTTCATGTCCCGCTACCTCGCATACCGTTTGCCAAGCAAGATCTGTCTCTGCATTATGCTCTCAGAAAAAAAGTTATTTGGCTTGTCCCCCCCTGCTGAAAAAAACAGCTCAAGCTAAGTTTTGAAACAGCTGGTAGAGGGTTGACCAATTCAGACCAGCTCCATACTCAACATGGTTTGACCAGCTCCAGCTATTCTACAAAACAGCTGGTAGCTGGTAATATCAAGCTGGTCATAGCTGGATTTTACACCAGATTGCATAGAGGAACCCTTTTCAGTTCTTCACAGAATCATTATGAGAGTGAAGCTATAGACAAGCAAGCATTTTGCCTGACAAAGAACCGTTGAACTAGAGAGGGTTCTTCTATGGACTCTCAAGGTTCATTTTGGACCTATTTTTTCCTGAGAGTGTAGGAATGCTGCGGGCGGTTTACGCCCTACGGCCTCTCCCAGATGCTGGACTGCTAATAAAAGGCTGGGAGGATAGACCGGTCTGTATTAAAATGTGTTTACAGGGTTGCAGGGCTTGAAGGTCAGTGGGGATAATCACTACCTCCGCGTGGGAGAGGAGCAGCAAACTCAAAACTAGACTAGCGGAGGGGGGTTGAGGGGGATAGTAGGGTGGGGGGAGGATGAAGTCCGTCACAGTGGATGCTCTGTCTGTGGGAGCAGAATATACCCCCTTCCCTTCTCCCAAGGCCTCTCCCGAAACATGTACCCCACCCCCCCTGCCCTCAACAGTCTGAGGTCCAGGTTCAGCGTCTCTCAGTGTCCCCTGACCCGCTGACCTTTGACCCCGGGCCTGACGGTTTTGTTTTTGTATCTGTGGCATGTGTGTATAGTGGTGAGGGGGGTGACATGTGCGGAGACGGGTCTCACACTTTTATTTATTTATTTTTCCACCACCCCTCTTCATACTACATCCTCTCACGTTCTCCATTCCTCTAACAAAAACACAAACATTTCACCATGTCTACCGATTTAACTACAATGCTTAATCAGATAGATTGATTCATTTTTTGTTTCTTTATCTATTTGACTGTTCAGTTTTCAACCTGGATATTAGCACACACAGTATATTGAAAACCATCTTACATCTGAAAGGCTAATATAATATAATCTGTAGTCCCTGGCCAGTAGAACAATTACTAATATAAAACAGAAATGGAGAAAACATGAATGACTGTCTGGCCACAGTAATAGTGAAAATGTTGTTTTATTTTTACAAGCACACCCCCCATCCCTCCTCTCCTGAGCTACTGGGGCAGCAGTGCATGCTGGGAGAGAACCTTCCAGATGGAGTTTAACTTGAGCTTCCCCGATGGCCTGTATGAGGGATTGAGAAGAAGGCAGGAAGCCCTTCTGCTGTCTTTAAAAAAGATCTGATTCAGCGGAGGAATGTAGCTCCTGGGACCCGGCTCTCATCCCTCCTCTCCCGCTGCCGCCCGTCGAGTCGGCCGTCTCTGTCCTCGACTGACGGCTTCGGCTCCTTCCCTCTGCTGCTCTCGCGTTTGAGATCCTAACCGGCGTGAACGGGCGCCGGTGACTCAGTGTTCTAAAAATGGCCCACCGTAAGGGGATAGCGGCTTGTAGCGTTTGTTATTGTTATTGAGGAAATGTCTGTGGTATGCTCCCTGTTTATGTGTAAATGCTAAGTGCCTGTACCCAACGCAAGCAGCTCTATTGCTATTTTTCACTGCCTGTGGGAGCAACTACTCACTCAATGTTTTGTTACGATGTTTGCTGTTCTTTTCTATTACCGTTTTCAGTTTGTATTCATGCTCTGCTTCTTACACCGAACTGGATTCTGCCCTCGGACAGATCCAGGCTGAACGACTGCATTAAATTCCACTTGGTCAAGGTTGACAAATGTTATCCAATAAGGACAGACACAAGGGTGCAAATCCGTAGGAGCAGGCAGGTGCGGCAAGAGAAATCCTGGAGTAGGCGGTGCCGGCAAAAAAACTAGGCCATTATCAGTTAATTAGCTGAATCAGGTGTCTTAGTGCTTGGCTGCACCCTCAACAGCCCTTTTTGGATAAGATTGGGCACCCCATGTGCTAGGTATTTCAGTATATAACCTACAATTCACTCCACTAGCACATTGACTGCCGCACTTTGGCTGTTCTCTGTGCTAACTGGCTGGGGTGCTGCCCGCGGTTGGTAAGTGCTGCTGAGCTGGATACCAGCTGCCTGTAGAAGTGTAAACACTGCTTGTTTGGCCCTTAGGAGAGAAGTGGGTGACCAGTTGTCCCTAAATAGCCTAAGACCTGATATTCTAGCACATATTTATTGTTGCTGTTGCTGTTGTCGTTGATGTTGATGATAATGATAATGATTATTATTACTGTAAATGGGACAGCTATGCCACACCCATAATTACTGTGATAAATGAACCTGTTGTTAAAGGTCTTGGTAAATGGGTGAACTGTGGATCACGGATCCAAACCCTCACACTTCTGCAGGACCAGAACAGCAAAATTTGTGTTTGCACTTTAGGCTTTTGTGTTAGAGGACGTGAAAGAGTGTCTGAGATTTGTGTGTGTGTGTGTGTGTGTAGAACAGAGAGAGAGAGAGAGTGGAGAGAATTTTGGCGTGCTGCCAGGGTGTGATTTATGGGCAAAATCTCTCCAGTCTTTGTGTTTCCCTGGCAGGAGCTGTCCATTTGGGGGTTCCTGGAATGGGGGTCAGCTAGCTGGGGCTTCTTTTGATGTAGTGTGCTGAAGACACAGCGTTTCGTGCCTGACTCCCTTTTGTAACCTTCCCCCCACCCCCCAGGTCCTCTCCTGAGATGGCCATTTTGTATTTTGTTTGCAGACAAATGGCCGGTACCTAGCTACCTAGCTGTTTAGGCCTCCCTCTTTCCCACAACACCACTGACCTACTTCAACCGCAGAGCCCTAGAATCCCAGAAACCTCGGTCTGTTCTCCACGCTCGCGTGCGGCTCACGGCTCTTTACGACTGTCACTCATAAATACCGCCGACTTTATAGCCGCCGCGTCCCAAAACGGCTCCCCAGACAAATGAAAGCAGAAAACCTTGCTGCGTATAAATAGACACAGCAGGAGAAATGCTCCAGTTGTGTCCTAATGTGCTGAGAGGCGAGCTGGTGCTCTGAGCTGGCGAGCCCGCTGGGGGTTAGTCTGAAGGACGTGCTGGGGTCTGAGGACTGTGCGCTGGGGGTTAGTCTGAAGGACGGGCTGGGGTCTGAGGACTGTGGGCTGGGGGTTAGTCTGAAGGACGTGCTGGGGTCTGAGGACTGTGCGCTGGGGGTTAGTCTGAAAGACGTGCTGGGGTCTGAGGACTGTGGGCTGGGGGTTAGTCTGAAGGACGTGCTGGGGTCTGAGGACTGTGGGCTGGGGGTTAGTCTGAAGGACGTACTCTGGGGTCTGAGGACTGTGCGCTGGGGGTTAGTCTGAAGGACGGGCTCTGGGGTCTGAGGACTGTGGGCTGGGGGTTAGTCTGAAGGACGGGCTCTGGGGTCTGAGGCCTGTGCGCTGGGGGTTAGTCTGAAGGACATGCTCTGGGGTCTGAGGACTGTGCGCTGGGGGTTAGTCTGAAGGACGTGCTCTGGGGTCTGAGGACTGAGGACTGAGGACAGCAAGAAACACACAGGAGCGGAGTGTGAGTCTGATGGTCCTGAGGGCCGGATCCCCAGTGTCCCCCGCACCCTGATCTGTCCCCTCATCACCAGTGTTAGCCTGACCAACTGCTGCTGTCTAAAAACAGCCCAGTGACCTGATACTGACATCACCAGCATACATCACGTGCACACACACACACACACACACACACACACACAGTAAGTAGAGAGGTCCAGGAGGAATGCACACGGCTATCATCTCTGGTCCACAGTCTGACTGGCTGTAACTAATAACTATCACCTCAGCTCACCTTAATTCAGCAAGATCTTTATTTACATACACATTCATAAAAGCAACACTCACAAATTGGCATTGCAGCACAAAATAAACACTCTCTGTCCCTTCCTCATTGTCCAGCTTTCTCACTCTCTCCTCTATTCCCCCTCTCTCTTTGTAAATACAAAGTCATTTGATTCTTTGTTGCTCACTGTGGCCTCCAGAAGTAGCATACTGTGGCAGTGTATTTGCACAAGGCTGAACAGTCGCATGTAGCCTCACTCGCAGGACGTGGTAAAGTAAACCTCGCTGTTCCTGAGCGCAGCGAGACGACGGCGGAGACGCGGAGATCGGCTCGCGAAGTGGGTCACCCCGTTCCCTCGCGGAGACGCGCGGCTATCCGTGTTTATTTACTATCTCCCGCTTTGCGCTCCAGTGCTTGCGTGCTCCGTGTTTACCGGTGTCGGATTTCTGCGCCGGCGGCGAGCAGGTTCCCAGCCACCTCTCCCTACCGTCGGCGCTGAGAACTTTAGCAGCAGCGCAGCCTCCAAACAGACGACAGACGGAAAATTCATCAGCTGGAAAGGCCGTCAGCCAAGGGTCCCTGTCTGGGCCGGTCCAAACATTTGCTTTATGGATCGGATACGTTTGAGCATAAATGCAGAAACATGTTCATACCGGTAGCCTCTCCGTGAGGAATGAAATTTTTGGCATGTTTTTTTTATTTAAAGTTTTCTGTCTGCAAAATTTCTAGAAACCAGAACCAACCACACTTTATGGAAAAAACAAGCAAGTCTATACTATACATGAACATTGGTATGATGAAGGCATATTTACTTAGGAATGCATCCACACCTCTCGTTGCTGTATTTGGATTTGATGGTGTACAGTATGTTCCAAAAGTCTATATTATACACATAGACAAGTAGGACTTTGTAAAAATATATTTTGTATTATATGCCCAAAGCCACAAATTATATGACCTAAAAAGCTGCCTACCTCACATATATGTGACTTTCCATCATCATCATCATCATCATCATCTTCATTATTCAGCTTTTTTTCTTTACCATCATTATGATTATCATCACCATCTTCATCATTGTCTTCCTCCTGATGTCCTCATGACGCCATCTCAGCGGAACGTTCCGGTCTCTCTCCACGCCTCCATAGCATCTCTGAAGCTCCTCAGATCAGCACGGGTAGCCCTGGATACACCCCGGGCTATGATAACCCCACACACACACACACCACACTGTGCATTATGGCATGACGTGCTCTATGGGAACCCGATCATGGGTTCCGCTCACGGTATGGTTCACCCACTGCCAGTGTGTCTCCCCTTTGACTGAAGGCCCATTCGCCCTCCTCTCAAGGTCATGTCAGGTTCTGTACCACACTACTCTGGGTCGGCACCTATAGTGTAAACACAAAGCCACTTAGAAGGCGAACATTACCGATAGCATAAGCTAAGTGCCCCGAACAGACACCCATGATATCTCACACAGTATGACTGTGAGGCTACTGGTGTGCTAGATGTATTGTAGAAGCTAGCCAAGACAAGAATACACCACTTCTCACCCGTGTCTCAGAGTGCATACACCACTTCTCACCCGTGTCTCACAGTGCATACACCACTTCTCAGCTGGGTCTCAGAGTGCATACACCACTTCTCACCCGGGTCTCAGAGTGCACACCCCACTTCCAACATCTGTGCCAGTATCTGTGTGCGTCAGTGTCAACTTGCTGGGCTTCAATATTACATAACATACTATTACATTCACGCCTCTGTTAAAACAAGGGCATCTGTTTCACTGACCTGGTTTCCTAGCTGCTACCGTTCATCTTCACGGTATAATGGCAGCAGGTGGTGTTGTGTGTGTGTGTGCGTGCTGTTGGCACGGGCAGCCAGCCATAACATAGCAGGGATCCCAGGTCAGGTTGTCTAATGTTGGCAGCCGTCCCAAACCCACCTCGCTGCTGCACTGAACTCTTTAACGCACGGCAGGATTGCAGGATTGCTCTTTCTGACCATCTCCATTTTCAGAGGTGCTTCACTTTTTCAAAGCTTCAGATCAAAAAGAGCTACTGCAGATTATTGCGTGGCTTTGATGACACTGTCTTCCTTCTTGCCCTGACGTGACTGCCAGTTGAGATCAGACCAGGTGAAGATTTTTACATTGTTTCCGGTGGAACATATTCTTATTGTAAATTACTTATTTACTTTTATATCCACGTCAGATACAACAAACACTGCTAATTTCAGAAAACTGTCCTTAATGAAAATGTTTCATAATACAGTAATCATGGTACTGTAGGTGGATTTCTTTGGATAGATGGCCAATGGGATCAACAAGGACAAGGGAACACTGTCGGTATAGATGTGGTTCATTGGTTTTTCAAAAGCATAAAAATATGGTGGACTGTTGAAAAACTTTCTCTTATTCCTCCAAAACAGTCCACTAAAATACATTTCTGAAAACATTTGAGGTGAGATATAAGCAATGCAGTTGCTGAACCTTGATTCATATTTGATCTGCAATGACTAGTTTGAAAGTTTGATCCGAGTTTTGTGAGCCAGGTGAGTTGTACTGACATGCACTGCAAGCCTCTCCGTAGAAAATTAATGGAATGCGTTGTTTACACGATTCGTATGACAGGTTGGGCCCACTTGCAAATTATGTCCCTCCCCAAGAAAAAATTCAAAATATGAGAAAATTGATGAATGTGCCAAATCTGTTGGTAAGAGGTGGTTCTTGCGTGAGGCCCATTGACTAATCCTCAGGTGTGAGGCTGATCCACAGGTGTGGGACAGTAGCCTATCTCTGCTTCTGAAGAATCAGTCATACATGGAGCTCCATAGACTCTAATCCAAATGCATAATGCCACAATAGTGACTGCATGGCTGGTGCCACTGAAGGGTAAGAGGATTAAGCTTTGAAATGAGGTAAGAGGTAGTTTTGGACAGCCAGAGGTAGTACTGGGGGGGAGGGGTGTCACATGACCTAGTCGGTTCAGGGGTGCGTTACGAGCAGAGGTGATTTGCACCATTGACAGTGACTCAGTGAATCCTGGGGGCCTTGGAACAGGAAGTCTGCTAGCAGAACCTGCTGCACTGCCAGCACCCCCCCCCCCACACACACACACAAATGGCATCTCATTAAAGGAACAATCGCCTGGCATTCACTGTTCTCAAATATCAAAGCAGATCACCCACTCAACCTCCACACACACACACACACACACACACACACACGTGCAGCAGGACAGCGACTCCAAGTGTACGTCAAAATCCACACAGAAATGGTGAAGTAAAAACAACAGCCATAGTCTGCAATGGCCATCTCAGTCTCCAGACTTAAATCCAATGAAAAACCTGAACTTAAGTGGAGGGTGTCTGCATGGAGGAATGGTAAACAATCCCTCCAAATGTGTTCTCTAGCCTCATCACAAATAATAGGAAAAGACTATTTGCCAAAAGTATTAAACCAGGGGTGCCAATAATTGTTGAAGCAGTTTTTTTGGGAAATGCGTAGTGCACTTGATTCAATGGAGTTTATTCCATTGAATCAAGCACACAACGCATGTTGGAAAATAAAGCTTATGTCAATTTTTATTATTATATGTACAACTATTATTTTTGCACTTTTTGTGCATATTTATCAAGGGTACCAATAATTCTAGAGCCCAGTGTATGCACACACACACACACACACACACACACACACACACACTGGGAGAAAGGAATGGGGCTTCAGTAGAATAACAGTCCACTCTGCTTTCCACCACATACCTCCCCCCACCCCACTTTTTCCAGCCTGCCCCCAGTGCAGACTCCCCTCCCTGACGTACAGGGCTGAATATTTCTGCTGAACGCACACGGGGGACTGCATGTCAACATCGCTTTAATTGTATCCGTTTGGGGGAAAAAAATCCCCTCGTTTTAAAGTGACGGCAGCATATTTCTTCCTCACTGTAATTCGGATCACAGATAAAACATGTGCTTAAAGAATCCCGTTCTCCCCCCCACACGGCTCTGCTCAACTCATTTTCCCAGATCTAACGTTGCCGAGTGACCGTCTGTCGGGATCCTCGCCAGCGGCAGAACTAGGTCGTGTTTTCCCGAAAAAAACGAATTCATCCTCCCTCCCTCCCTCTCCCTGTCCCTCTCCCTGCTCCTCAGTCCGACAGAGCTCCATCCCACTGGGGAAGGGAACCTGGCTCTTTATGACAGGTCGAAATCTTTCATCTGCGACTGCAGCGCTGTCGCCCTGACCGCTACGGGGAGCGGGAAACGGGTTTGCGTGCAAGCGGAGTCTGGTTTGTTTGCATTTTGGCCGGAGAGACGTGGAAAAGAGGCTGTTCTCTGGAGCACCGTAAGGATTCTCCCCACAGCAAAGTGTGTGGAGGGAGGAGCTGGAACACAAACACAGAGATGCAGATGCACAAAAACACAGATAGACAAACGGACAAAGCAACACACACACACACAGATACTGAGACCCACAAACACTTACACACATACCCACAAACACACACACATACACACACGCATGTACGCATGCAAACACAAACACACATACAGATGCAGAGACCCGGAGACACCTGTATGCACACACACAGGCAATTGTCTCACACATGCACAGGCTTTAGGTGCACATGCAAAATATACACAAACATACACATGCAGTCAGACAAATGGACATAAACACTTGGACATGACACACTGAAACATGCGCGCACGCGCACACATACACGCACACACATACACACGCGCACACACACACACACACATACACTCACATGCACGCATGCACACACACCCACTCTCATGCACGTATGCATACGCACACACATACGCACACACACACACAGACACTCACACACACACACGCATGCACACATGCACACACACACACATACACAGACACACGCACACACACACAGGGGCTGAGCCGTGAGCTGTGCTCAGTGGAGCAGATCCAGCGGAGGATGATAGCAGCCGTGCTACAGGCTGAGGACAGCTCTCTGACCCCAGATTGATGGCTTCCTGCCCCTGCATGAGGGGTTCAGATGCAGGGTCGCCCCACACTGCGGAGCGGTCCAGCCCCGTCTCATTCCCCAGCGCCTTCCACTCCCCAAAGTGATCAAGACCTCGCCAGTCACCAGTCAGGAGCTATGCATGTACACAAACGCACACACGTGCATACATACAAACATGCAGAGACACACTCACATGCACATACACATGCCTGCACACGCACGCACACACATACACATGCACACAGACACCACAGTACAGATTACATAACAATCAGTCTGTGTCCAGATAAGAGGACCTTTAGCATACGCTCAAACTCTCGCTAGGCTAACAGCATGCCCCAACAGGAAACCATTGTCAGGAGATACTTCAGCCTGGACTGCTGCAGCCTTCCACCGCGAACAGAGCCAGAACAAAATAAGCTCAGGTGGCTGTGCGAGTCCCATTCACCCTCCCGCCCCCACGTCTCTGCTTAATACCGGTATACTTTTTCTTTCCACAGACAAAGTGCCATTCAATCTCCCAGGGCACCTGTAGGGCCTATTGCGTAACGAGGGCTTAAGAACAGTCCCCGGCCGGTTTTTGTTTTCGCTTTCTTTTGTCGCCGCTGACAACGGGCCATAGAAACGCGGCTCCGAGCTGAATTAACGAGGCCCGTTCCCACGTACTCCTCTTTCTTCCTCCCCGTCCCATTAGCGCGAGCGACGGAGCGCTAGGAAAAGCGCGCCCGGACGTTCCCCCCCCCGCACTCTCTTCCCTCTCCCTCCTCATTCCCGATTTCCCCAGCCTCTCCCAGTGTGGAGGCGAGGGTGAAGTGGGGCAGCTACGTCCGCTCGCTCCTGCAGGAGGAATTAAGGGAGAACACATCCAGTGCGGCGCCAACGCGGACCCGGAGAGTCGGGGAGGACCTCCAGGCGAAACGCTCGAGTGGGCCCAGACCTCCCTTCCCACAGGTGAGGGAGTCTCCTCTATTGTGAGTTCAGGCCAGGATGTTCTTAGCCTGAGACACACACCGTACCACGGCCAGGTGAGCACAATGCCCATTCAAGCATCGGCGTGTTGTAGTACGCACGCTCGTTAAACAAGTGGTGTGTACTGATACTCTGTATGAAATTCAAAATGCAAACAAGATATCCTGTTACTTCAGGTAAATTTGCATTACGTAATGTGTTGACACTCTCCTTTTATACTGTGTATCCCATTCATTGTGTTTGGCATGCAATAAAAGTATATTAAAAGGAACAATATATTAATAATGTTCAGGAACATGCGATAATTCTCTGCCAGGCTTATTTCAGAATGCTCTGACATTGACTCAGACACGTTATTGCACTGTGCATATGATGAAACTAAATAAACTGCTTAAAATTAAATGCAAAAAAATAGCAATAATTAGTCGCTAATTAGCAATATTTTGTCACATTAGTCACTGACTGAATGACTGCAGTACACAGATAACTGCAGTATGCTGAGATGACTGCAGTACGCTGAGATAACTGCAGTACACTGAGATAACTGCAGTACACTGAGATGACTCCAGTATGCTGAGATGACTGCAGTACGCTGAGATAACTCCAGTACACTGAGATGACTGCGGTACACTGATATAACTGCAGTATACTGAGATAACTGCAGTACACTGAGATGACTGCAGTACACTGATATAACTGCAGTATACTGAGATAACTGCAGTACACTGAGATAACTGCAGTATACTGAGATAACTGCAGTACACTGAGATAACTACAGTATACTGAGATAACTGCAGTACACTGAGATAACTGCAGTGTGCAATGTCTGTGGAACTGCTTTATGGTCGCCCCAGAGACAGGGGCTGAGGAGGGAATTCCATCTGTGGCGTTTCTGCTTTCAGATCAAAGCATTCTAAATTATAAACAGGAAGCGGAGTGTGGTTCCGCGGAGGGGAGAGCTTCCACATACCAGGGGAAGAGAGGAGAAGGAGGAAGACGAAGAATGTTTGAGTCCCACAGGCCCAGGTCCTCGCTCGCCTCGAGCTCTTGACACTGACCTCCAAGCCCGGGGCTCTGGCACACTTCTTTATTTTGTGGTCGCTGCGTGGTCACACGTGCGTCGCGCCTCACCAGGTGAAGGCAGAGAGAACCTTCCGGTCACACGCGAAAGATCTGCACACTGCAGACCGCAAACATTACTCAGAGTGATATTTTCAAACACCTACATTTAGTTCAGCACTCCTGCCCTCCACCCCCCAGGCCCCAGTGTCCTCCTTAGGTATAAAATACAGCTATGACAAGCTTGAAATGACCAGCTACCAGCTGTTTCAAAGCATACAGTGGCTTGGGCTGGTCAAACCATGTTGAGTAAGGAGCTGGTGGGAACCGATCAACCAGCTACCAGATGTTTCAAAACCTGGCTTGAGCTGTTTTTGTCAGCAGGGCAGTGTCTCAGAATACCAGGAAGTCCCTAAAGTGGTGAATGACCGCTCACCTCAGGCCCACACGGGTCCCCATTGTGAAGGACCCTCAGCTTCCTGTACCCACAATGCAGTCAGGCCAGGTGCTCGTTTATAGCATTGTTAGCATTTTTAACTGGTATATCCGGCCGTGGATATATACAGTTTCACTTGGTTAGACACATGTGTGCATGTGTGCACCTTACTGTTGTTCGAACATGGAGCAGGCGCCTAGCCTCTACGTGACATCTCCATAGCACTGCAGAATGTTGTGTTATACGCTAGCTTGGTAGGCTATCCAGGAAGTAGGACACTGGACTTAACAAAAACATTTTTGCTTTTTTATTAGTTCAAAACTTTCCTGACACGGATATCTCATGAAGAAGGAGTCACAGCAAAGGTACTCAGCGGATCTGTGAGAGTCTTTGGACACTGGAAAGAGTCTCATATTTCCGCCATTTTGTAAGAGACGGGGACGTCGCAGGCCTGAGGCCTTGGCGCGGGAAGAGCTTGTTACCTCCACCGGAGCCTGAAATCGGAGATGACAACACTTAGAGAAGCTCGGAGGAGCGTGTGAGCTTCTGAATGAGGAGTTCATTCATGGGTCCCCAGGGAGGAGAGGAGAGGAGAGGAGAGGGGAACACACACACACCTGCGTCTGTGTTTAAAAACATGACCCTGAGTCATGGTCTTTGCGTGCAAAACGTCGATTAACGCTCTCTCAATGCAGCGGGATAGCGTGTCACGCAAAGTGCAGGTTACTGCTGAAGGGGCCAGAGCAGGATGCTCACACAAATAATCTCAGGATCATTTACGGCTGTGTGCCTGCCTGTGTGTGTCTGTGTATGGTGTGTGTGTGTATGTGTGTGTGTATGTGCATGTATGTGCGTGCATGTGTGTGTGAATGCGTGTGTGTGTGTGCACATGTGTATGTATGTATGTATGTGTGTGTGGTGTGTGCGTGCTTGTGAGTGTATGCGTTGCGTGTTTGTGTTTGTCTGTGTGCGTGTACATGGTGTGTGTGTGTGTGTGTGCGTGAGTGTATTTGCTGCGTGTTTGTGTTTGTCTGTGTGCGTGTACATGGTGTGTGTGTGTGTGCGTGAGTGTATTTGCTGTGTGTTTGTGTTTGTGTTTGTTTGTGTGGGGCTGTGTGTACGTCAGAGCTCGTTGCTGAGAAGCTGCTGTGAGATTCACACCTCCTACCCCTCCTACCCTTACCGTCACTGCACCCCCCCCCCCACCCCCGGGCTCTTACCATCAATGCTCCTGCCCCCCCCCCCACCCACGGCTCTTACCGTCACTGCCCTCTCCCCCTCTGCAGATTCTGGGTCTATCGTCACAGACACACAGTGCCCCTGTTGTGGGGACTGCGGCAGAAGCCATGTGTGTTGGCCTGGAAGAGCGAACTCACACTGCGCTTTGCCCTCTGTGAAGTTTCACTGGCCGATGTCGCTGTCGTCGCGGCAACAAAGAGCAGT
Source organism: Conger conger (assembly GCF_963514075.1). NCBI lineage: Eukaryota > Metazoa > Chordata > Actinopteri > Anguilliformes > Congridae > Conger > Conger conger. The sequence goes on along the minus strand of NC_083768.1, from coordinate 44,736,679 downwards.
CGGCTGGTTGGACAAGAGCCCAGCTATGGAGCATGACTTGACCGAAGCCCCTCCCCCTCTGTCTGGGGAGAGACACTTACTCTGTGTGTGTTTATTTATTCATATTTACTTTTTATGCACTTTATTTATGTACCAGTATTGTTCTTTAAAATCAGTCAATGCCAGCTACAGCAGAACGACCAACAACCAATTATATTATTATAATTACATTTCATTTATATTTATTATACTGCATGACACATCATGATAAACATGAGTGTAAAGCATAAGAAGAGAACATAGCAACTGAAAGTCCAATTCATATTTACATTTTGTATGAGTGTGTGTGCATGTGTGCATGTGAGAGTGTGTGGATGTGTGTGTTTGTGTGCATGTGAGAGTGACTGGATGTGTGTGTATGTGTTCATAAGTGTGTGTGCATGAGTGTGTGTGTGTGTATGTGAGTGTGTATGTTTGTGTGTGTCTGAAGCAGTGGAAGAGATACTGCCCTGTAGTTTCCTGACTACTAGTGTGGTAAAGATGAGGGGATGTGTGGTTGGAATAAACTCTCTCTCATTCTCTCTCTTTCTCTCTCTCTGCAGAGGTGGATGGCCAGGATTCAGACAGGCCTGAGGTCGAACTGCAGTAAACAAACGGACACACCCCCCTGTCGCAGCCCACCAATCGCCAAGGGAGGCGGAGCCACGCACTGCCCGCTAACCGCTGAGAACTGAGCAGCTTGTCTGAGAGAATTTACTGGCGCTGTTTGTCCAGCATGTTACCGTCTTGAGCCAAATGTGTCTCACAGAGCAAACCCAGAAAAACAGCCTTCGCCCGAATGCCAGCTCTGTCCCCACGGAGACGGCCAACCGGGGGGAGGGGCCCCATTCAGCCGAAACACTCTCCACACAAGAGGATAAGCCGGGGAGACACACCAACGTGCCGAGACGTTCTCATGCTCAGACAGTCTTTCCAGAACACGCACACACGCATACGTGCATGCAGGCACTCGCAGACGCATGAATATACACAGGTACACAGGAGAAACTGCACTCTTGTCCCTTCCTCAGTGATTGGCTGGTGAGGGGGTTGGGGGTGTGTCAGTAAAAACAGGCCAATGAGCAGTAGCGGATGAGAGTACACTTTCACACCCGTATGTCTGTCAGGTCACGCCCAAGTGTCAGCATGCCCCCCCCCCACCCCACACCTCATCATATCTGTCAGTCACTCTTCTTAAATCGCCATTGTCCTTAACTCCACAGTGTGAATTCTCAATCCTACTTTCAAGCCCTTCTCAATTCGATTCAGATTGATTCGATTCGATTCGATTAAATTCAATTTTTCAAAAGGGATTCAGCAGCTAGGTAAAGAAACAATGACATCCACAGAGAGCTGTTCTCCCTGCTGTAAAATCCAGCTATGCCAGCTTGAACAGCTTGAAAATCAAGCTGGTCAAGCTGGTCATAAAGTGTTCTAGCTGTGTATGAGCTGGTCAACCAGCTTGTGCTGGGAGCTTGTCTGAGCCGGTAGCTGGTCTGCTGTTCAGCTGGGAGCTGGTCTGAACTGGTCAACCAGCTAAACCATGTTGAACTGGGAGCTGGTCTGAACTGGTCAACCAGCTACCAGCTGTTTCAAAACCTAGCTTGAGCTGTTTTATATCTCAGCAGGGATATAATCACATCCACAGTCGGACATGTGCTGTAATAGTTGTAGAAAATATACAACACATCCACAAAAGGCAGACGGGTACATGACATACGTAATCACCCTCACGGTTACAGAGAGGTCAGGTGTACTGCAGTGCGTCTGTGTCTGAAAGACGTGAGGTCAGGCAGCAGGCAGTCGGGCAGACTGTGACAACATGCAGGCCCCTGTTCTGGCACCGCAGAATGATCTGATATAATGTTATCAAGCACACCTGCCTCCACCCTGCTCCTATGGCAGCGTCAGCAAACCAGGCCAGGGCAAATCTGATTAATGCTAATCCACATATCCGGAGGTAAGGAGGGAGTGGGGGGGAGGGAGAGGGAGAGAGAGTGAGAGAGAGGGGGAGAAGGAGAGAGAGAGAGGGGGAGAGCGAACGAAAGAGAGAGAGTAGGGGGGAGAGAGAGATGGGGTAAGGAGAGAGACAGAGAGTGGGGGAGTGGGAGATAGAGTGAGAGAGAGGCAGGGAGAAGGAGAGAGAGAGGGGGAGAGCCAAAGAGGGAGAGAGAGTAGGAGAGAGAGAGAGAGATTTCCTCTTCTCTATGCTGGAGACCGGAAAGTATTGAGGGTAAACACATTCATATAATACATAACATATTTATCACATAATGTTTTCATGTTTTCAGTTGTTTTTGCGTGCGTATTCTCAGAAGCCCTACTGCGTGGCAGCACCCCTGAAGCCCAGTGTGTGGGTTCTGACTGGAGGTTCAGGGGCTGTTCCCTCTGAGGTGTCATAATGAGGTCATACAGGGGCTGCTGGGAGCTGCACCAGCATGCATTATGCCGGGCCTGGGCGGGGCCGGATCCTCATTCGCTCTTAACATTGACTTAAAAATAAAAGCTCATTGTGCAGCTCATTTTGACTGCCACTGGAAAAGCCACACTGGCTAAGGACAATCTTTATTGAATCCATGCCTGTGTTTGTGATGCAGCAGAGGGCTGTGGCTTCGATCTGGCTTCAGTTAAGGTTTGTCCTCAACTCTGACTTGAAAATAAACACATAGCTCGGTCGCAGAGCTGTGTGAGTCCATCTACCACACATTCAAGATACAGACGTTCATAAGGGGTACAGACAGTAACACAGCACCAGTGTGCACACACATGAGATCATGGTTACTGTACGTCAAGCAGACCTGGGTTAAAAACATAACTGTTTTGGATTCAATTCAAATACTTTTCTGCGCTCGATGCTGGTGCAACTGAGCCAGCCAAGAGGACCAGAAGGGCAGGGTTTGCAGTTTTGGAGAGTATTTTTACATTACATTACATTACATTAATGGCATTTGGCAGACGCTCTTATCCAGAGCAACATACAGTTGATTAGACTAAGCAGGAGACAATCCTCCCCTGGAGCAATGCAGGGTTCAGGGCCTTGCCCTACTTGGAATTCATCTTCCTTTGTTGTTTTAATCTGTTGGAATCAGGACATAGAAAATCTGTTGTGGAAAAGGACATTCACAGTCTGCAAATTCCACAGGTCTACAACACTAAACACCCAATAAGCCATATCCCCCCCCAACCCCCACCGTCAAGCCCTAGCTCAAACACGCAGCATAATAATGTCACTAATTTGCATTTTAATTCCAGGCCAACACGTATGAAATGGAAATATTTTTTTCAAGCAGCCATAGCTCACTCCACCAGAGCCGAATCCCAATCAGCGCTCATTATGCTCTCGCATACCTAATGACATGCAAATGAGAGCCATGCTCAAAGACCAGGGCTCATCAAACTCTCGCAGGAGAGCTAAGAACATGCAAATGAACATCACGTTCAACCAACCAGGGCTCATCACGCTCTCGCATACCTAACGACATGCAAATGAGCACCACGTTCAACCAACCAGGGCTCATCACACTATCGCATAGCTAAGGAAATGCAAATGAGCACCATGCTCAATGACCGGGGCTCATCTAACTCTCGCATAGTTAACGACATGCAAATGAGCACCGCATTCAACCAACCAGGGCTCATTCCGCTCTCTCATAGCTGACAACATGCAAATGAGCGCCACGCTCAACCAACCAGGAGGGAGAGAGGGGAAAACACCGTGTAAACAAACAGGCAGTGAATAAAACAATGAGGAAAACCTCAGCTGCGACGGAGACAGATGGCTTTCTGAGAGGGGCTGATGAGTTTACTTAACTTTGCCATGCAGGCAAACAGAGCCAGAGCTTTTAGAAAGAGCACTTCAAAGGAACCAGGATCCACTTCAAAGTCAGAGCAACAACGGAGAGAACTGAGAGGCCTCGTCTTGCATGTTGTTTACAGACCAATTGCTCTCTGGTTCAGCTGGTCCCAGGACCTGGGTGGGGTGTCTCCTGCTAGGCTAGATGCTCTCCCTGCTCAAAAACACAGCTCAAGCTATGTTTTGGAACAGCCGGTAGCTGGTTGACCAGTTCAGACCAGCTCACAGCCAGACATGGTTTAGCTGGTTGATCAGATGAGACCAGCTCACAACTGGACATGGTTTATCTGGTTGATCAGTTCAGACCAGCTCATAGCTGGATGTGCTGCCATGGTTGCATGGTTGTTCTCAGTAATAAAATTATTTTCATTTTCTCCACGGAACTGGTGGAACTGCTCCGCCCACTCCCGTCACGGGCAATGTGATTGGCCAGAGAAATCGAGGTTTCGTAGAAAAATTAGTCTCGGTACAGTACCTGCAAGGGAATTTTACATGACAACACTCACTTCTGCAAACATGGTGGCATTCTGTATTTCATGTCATTGGTTTTGCATACAGCATACAACTGAAGCAACTGGATATTCATTGATGCACTTGAGCTAAGATAGCTTCCTGAAGAGTGTGACAGTAGTGCCTTCCCAGAATAGGAACCCCCTACATTCTGGTAATAAACTCAAATTCCCAAAATGGTACATATGATCTACAACAACACAGCCACTAGTCAACCAACTGGCACTCCGCCACATCACATATCAAATATACAGTAATATGATTATCATTATGATTTTGCACAAACTTTGACACTGTCACCCCACCCCCAATAGACACCCAGGCTACCTCCCAGCTACAGTCAATGACTCAGAGACAAATCTTCAAAAGAATGACTCTTTTACTACGAGGAGTCATCACCCAAATGACAACTTCTGAATAAAAATGGAAGATTGAATAAATTCCTTCAGAGTTATTCATCCTTGATTCTTCTGTGGGTCCCTGGCTCGCACTTAAAAGAAGCTTTAATGTAGAAAGATAATATCACACAAGGAGACGCTCTGTCTTCCGTCAGGAGAGGGACACCTGACACAGCTTGGATGAATGAAAAGGGAACATGACTCAGATGCCAAGACTCAGGACCGAAGAGGTTAAAAAAGGTGTGTGTTGTGGCACCTGTCTCTCCCATTGAGGGTAAACAGCTTTGAAACCCGATAAGGTTCAGTGGCAGGGGGGCTGTAGAAGGCTTCATCTGCCTCAACCTCACAGAGAAACCCCTCTTTTGATTGGGGAATTAGTCGCTGTGTGATGCGGGTTCAGCTGCTCGTCCACATCTAAACAGAGTGGTGACAGTGTGGGGTCTCAGGGTGCACTCCAAACACACAACCTTCAGTATCCCAGCATGCAAAGCTTTCCAAATCTGGTTGCCCTTCAAAAGGAAGGCACAGAAGGACACATAAACAATGAGACACAAACACACACATGCGCACACACACACACACACACACACACACACACACAAAAAGTGTGTGTGAGAGAGAGAATTGAATAATAGAAGGGAATTTCCACCGTTGTGAGTAGTGCCCAATACACATAAGGGAGAGGAGACTGAGAGCAGCTCTTTGCCATGATAAGACCCAGGCAGATTTGATCAGTGAGTCAATGAGGCAGTGAATGCTAAGTTTCAGCCGGAGATAAGACTGCGCGGTGATGGGGCCCATGCTAAACGGGCCGTGAAATGACACGGGACACCCCCTGCTCAGCTGTCTGCCTGCCGGGGGCACGGGAGGCAGCAGGCCTGGGCAGCCACACAGCGCAGAGCACTGGCACCAAGACCCTGCATCCACTCAGGGGCACAGACACAGATTAGTGAACACGGATTAGACTGATTATTACATAGACCTGTGAACCCTGCTGAGACTGATTATTACATAGATCTGATACCTGTGAAGTTGGCTGAGGATGATTGTTATATAGACCTCCAAACTCATCTGAGGCTGATTATTACATAGACCTGTGAACTCATCTGAGGCTGATTATTACATAGACATGTGAACCCTGCTGAGGCTGATTATTACATAGACCTGTGAACCCTGCTGAGGCTGATTATTACACAGACCTGTGAACCCTGGTGAGGCTGATTATTACATAGACCTGTGAACCCTGCTGAAGCTGATTACTAATTACATAGACCTGTGAACTCATCTGAGGCTGATTATTACATAGACCAGAGAACTCATCTGAGGCTGATTATCACATAGACCTGAGAACTCATCTGATGCTACTTATTACAGAGAGCTATGAACCCATCTGATGCTATTTATTACAGAGAGCTGTGAACCCATCTGATGCTGATTATTACGGAGACATGCCGACCCTGCTGATGCTGTTTATTACATAGACCTGTAAAGCTGGCTAAGATGATTATTACATGGATCTGTGAAGCTAGCTGTGCCTGATTATTACACAGACACTGAGGCTAAGTGCCTGAAATCGGTGAACACTAAACAAGGTGAGGAATCAGGCCTCTGACATGAGCAGACAGTAACTTCAGCTGTAAATCTGTGAAACGCAACTGGACCTGCACTTTCCGCAGGGGAGAACAGCCTGTGCCCTCATGAATGTTGGCTGGATTTTTACGGTCTGGAAAGTTGAGTGCCGTGTGTTGCACTATGTGTGTGTACGGGTGTGGGTGTATGTGTGTGTCTGTGTGCATGTGTTTTGTGTAAATGCGCACATGTGAGTATGTATTTGTGTGTGCTATGTATACATGCAGCCCTGCGTGTGTACACGAGCATGCTTGTGCGTTCGCATGTCCACATGCGTGTGTGCGTGCATGTCCCTGCTTACAAACGGTACAGTTCATCCATCTTTAGCCCTCCGCATTAATAGGATTTATGGTGCCGCAGAAATAACAGTCCTTCCGGAATATGGTGCTCTGGTAGACTGTTCCTCCAGTGTTAGTGCCCTCTGGGAACGCATGCCCGAGAAGACGAATGCTCTCTGCCGTGCGTTTGAGCCAGAGCTCTCCCCACTCCCATCCATATTCTCCACATCTCTGCCTGAAGAGACGCCTGAGAGCGAGCTGGCACATTACCCATCACCCCCCTCAGAATCTCAACCCAAAGCAACAGATAGGACAAAGCTGCCCGTATCTCAGAAAGTGGTCAGAATGTACTCTGAACACCACTGTACTCTCTAAGTAAGAAATGCTGCCACAGTATGTAGAACAGCTCTGTAGAAAACACAGCCCTACTCATATCTATGAATATTTCAGAGTGGGGACTACATAATCACTAAATTAAAAGCGATTTGAAAACTACAAACTACCAAGGCTACAGTATAAAACCTGGCTCTGGCACCAGGCACTCCACAGTCACCTATGAGGTATATATATAAGTACTGATCGTCCCCTTCCTCTTTCAAGAAAAAAACAAATAAAAATTTTGTGTTCATTTTTTACTTCTCCTTCCTTCTTCTTGTTATCTGCAGAGGCACTCGTATCTCTGTGGTCAATTTGCTTCCATTATTCACAGCCTCTCACTCGTACATGTGTGTGTGTGCGTGAGGGCAAGTGTGTGTGCATGAGTGTCTGTGCGTATGTGTGTGCATGAGTGTGTGTGCGTGTGTGTGTGTGCATGAGTGTGTACACGCGCGTGTGTGTGTGCATCAGTGTCTGCGCGTGTGTGTGTGTGTGTGTGCGCGTAAGGGCATGTGTGAGCATGAGTGTCTGTGCGTGTCTGTATGTGTGTGTGTGCATGAGTGTCTGTGCGTGTGTGTGTGTGCATGAGGCATGAGTGTGTGTGCGTATGTGTGCGTGAGGGCATATGTGTGCATGAGTGTGTGTGCGAATGCATGAGTGTGTGGGCGTGTGTGTATGTGTGTGCATGAGTGTGTGTGCATGTGTGTGTGTGTGCATGTGTGCATGTGTGTGTGTATGTGTGTGAAGACAGGAGGGAGTCACTTTAGAGCAGAGACTCTGTAAATGGCAGCCCAGCCCAGGTGGGAGCAGGGTGTTTGGAGAGAGGTGCTGAGACACTGCCTGCATGAACTCGGCTAGCTGAGAGCAGCAGGCCCCGCCCCCTCTTCCTGTCACTATCAGGGCTGTCATCAGACTTGTGGTTCCAGCCAAAATGAGGCCTTAGGTTTATCTGTGCATGCATAGTCATGCATTTCAATGTGTGTGTGTATGTGTGTGTGTGTGTGTGTGTGTGTGCATGTGTTTGTGTGTGTGTGTGTGTGTGTGTGTGTGTGTTCGTGTGTGTGTGTGTGGGGGGGGTTCAATGAGTGCAGGTTGCTTGTCAGAAAGAGAGAGTGGGTGGATCTCACTGACTCCACCCACCCTGCATGAACACGGCTCAGTGTAGTACAGACAGGCAGCTGTCACTACAGAGGAGAGCAAACACTGACATCCCCCGGTACAGACAGACACCTGTCAGTACAGAGGAGAGCAGACACTGACATCCCCCGGTACAGACAGACAGCTGTCAGTACAGAGGAGAGCAAACACTGACATCCCCCGGTACAGACAGACACCTGTCAGTACAGAGGAGAGCAGACACTGGCATCCCCCGGTACAGACAGACAGCCGTCAGTACAGAGGAGAGCAGACACTGACATACCCCGGTACAGACAGACAGCTGTCAGTACAGAGGAGAGCAAACACTGGCATCCCCCGGTACAGACAGACAGCCGTCAGTACAGAGGAGAGCACAGACAACACCAGCGACCCCTCACACCCACAGACAGATGTTACTGCCATGACACATCAGCTGGATTATAAAGCATGCTATGTCATGTACCTGGAAAATATGACCTAAAAAGCTATTTTTATTTTACGGCGGCATTAAATACATATTTTAACAGTCTGCTTCCATTATTAAGTATCATTAACACCATCGCTTCAGGGAACACTGGAAAAGATAATGGCTATAATGACGAAGATGAACATGACTCACCTGTGGTGCAGTCGTCTTGGGTTGAACACCGGAGCTCAAGTTCAGGTCTGTACGAGCGTCCTGACCCGTCACCTGGCCCGGCCCAATCCATCACGCCGAAAAACAAAGATCTTTCAATATCTCACATCAAACGGATCCAGACAAGAGATCCCCTAAACCACACACATGCCCCTGGCTGGCTCTGAACGGGGGCTCAGAGTGACTCACAATCCCCTTGTGTGCTCAAAGGCTCAGATTACCGCTACAGTTCCCGACAAAGGTGGGGCGGACAAAACTAAAAAAAGTATTTGTGTAGGAGGTATGACCGCTTTCTGTCCACTTCATGGGCTTTTCTGTGCGCGATGATGGCGTGACACCTTCAAACAATGCCCCGGGTCTACCTTTACATGTTTGCAATATAAATCAAACTAATAAATACAGTTGTACAGTTGAAAAATGTGATTACTAAAACAGACATCAATATATCAGTTACTACTTTAAAATATGTAACTGCGTGCAAAGGTGATGCCTTAGTATACACTTTACAAATGATGTATAATCAGCCAAATATATTCTACAATAAACAAAGAGCAATTTAAATACCTTTAGGCCAGGGCTGCCCAACCCTGTTCCTAGAAATCAACTGTCAAGTACGTTTTCACTACAACCCTAAGAAAGCACACCGCAGTCAACAGCTAGAGATCTCATTGAGCTGCTAATTAGTAGAATCAGGTGTGCCAAATTACGGTTGAAACGAAAACGCACCGGATGCTAGACTTCCAGGCACAGGGTTAGGCAGCCCTGCTTTGGGCATTTACTGCAGAAGCCCTTCTCCAGAGTGAGCCAATTTTATACAGACAGGTTTAGGCAACGCTAATGCTAAATCATCATGGGCACAACCATTAACAATAGTTCATACATGTCAATACATGTCAGTTATGTTGTATTGATGATGTACGTGCAAAATAGTCCTTTGATTAAGTGCTATTAATGCAATGTAATGTCATATATTATGTAACAATTCATGTGCAGTAGACATATGTTCGCATTCCCGTAATCTACAATATGTAAAGAAATTAATTGATCCCTTCATCAAATCTCTTAATTTCTCCATCCTCTTTGACACCAGTGGCTGGGGTAGGGGTGGTGGGGGAGGGTCTCTCTCTCTCTTTTTCTGTCCTTGGTTCCTCTTTCTTTATCCCGCAGGTGTTATCGGTGTTGAGACACGATGCGCACGCATTATCGTGGAAATCGCAGGCTTGCGGGCTCCATCCAAACTGCAGTTCCGCCACTAAGGCATAGAAGGGTGGACAACGACTCCACCTGCTGGTAGGGAAAAAGAACGCAGATTACAAATTCAAGCTTTTCACAACCAACGTCACCGGTCAGAATGGAAACTGTGATACGCGATACCATTCATACAAATGGGAGGAGCTTTCATCTGGCACAGTTGCGTGGGGCATCCAATCCCAGGCAACCTCAATGAGCTTTATTTAAACCAACAGATTATCATGAGCGCATTGAAGTTGTATCATCCAGTTATGCCATTACAATTCACAGGCAAGAAATAAGGGCTGGATGGTTGAATTAGACCATGTTTGGAGTGCTGAGGTAAAGGTAGATAACAGAGGAATATGACTAAAGTTAATGTTTCTTGATGAGTTCAAAGGGAAAAACACAGGCAACCTTTGAGCCTTAAGGGTAGGACTTAAAGTCCATAGTTACAGTTTAGGTAACACAATAACAAGTAACATAAGCGTTTTACCCAACTCTGGAATTACAAGTACAGTTTAGTCATTGTATTATCCAGAGGAGTCTTCCTGTTAATGACATAATCTCTAGTCAGGACCTTTGTTAATTTTGCATCTCTGAGATAAGATAATATAATAACTTTTGGCTATAGTGACAAGACCTATCTTGAAGTCCTTGATCTGTACATGCACAATTACAGTTTACAGTTCTTTACGGTTTAATCTTTTAACTGACTCATAATATAAATAATATACATATAAATAATATAAATATCATATAAATTAATAAAATGAATAATATTATGCAAATCCAGTCTTTCCTTCCACAAGATGATTTAATTAACTTAAATATTTTGTTCCCGTGAAGGATTTGAAATATAACCAAATGTACCGAGGAATAATGAATATAACACAAGTTATCCTTACTGCGCAAAAAAACATCTCCTGTTTTTGTATTTACAGAAGATGAGAAAAGCTTTGCCTTGGGACACATCTGGGTTTTTTTTATAATGGTCTCTTGCCCTGTTGATTGCTCTTCCATCTGGCTCACAGACACTGCTGCAACAGACATGGCTCTGTTACTCCATCCATTTTGGACATCCACGCATCTGTAACGGATAATGGTCTCTTTGAATGTTACTGCCATTGGTCATCTGGTCCTCGTGTTGACAAACACTAATAACAGACTCCAAAGGCAACCAAAAGCTTAGAATCAAGACTAGATACTGAAAGCTTTCTTATACCTACACAAAGGGAGCTGTTGAATACCTGACAAATCAGAAACAACTGACAAGCCAAATGTCCAAATACTTTTGGTCCCCTAGAATGGGGGGACTGTGGATAAAAAGGGATGTGATTCCTACACACATCTATAACAGATTCATCTCTGTTTTCAGCGTTTGTCTAAAAACATATTGGATGCTTACCTATTAAGCTCATAAACATACAGTTTCGGTTTGAATTCAAATCAATGCAGCGCTGTTTAATGTCTTGGCCAATTCATAAACTCATTGTATCAGTGTCAGTTTTTATTTTAAGCCAATCAGTTTCATCATTATTGAATCACTGATGGCTGTTTGCACATACTGTTGTTTTTACTGTGCCACAAGCTGGCATGCTGGACACCTATTAAGCAAGTCCAGGCTTTTCACAAATTTCAAAATGTTTCATAATAATCTCAAATGTTACCATTTTAGTTCAAAAAATAAACTTCAAATGAGAAATTTGAAAAACATTCAATGTCTGTGTGGCCTTAATAGGCCCAGTTACCCTAAATTGTGTACAGAAATATAATCAATGTTTTCACATTTTTGCTTTACAGTGCAGGGGAAAGGGGAACAAGCCACGACCCTTACCTAACCTTTGTGTGATATCATGGGGGTGGAAGGACATCAAAGGTTCCAGGAATTATGGGAAACAGGAGGTCTTTCACATCCTTGTGCTAGCCCGTGGGCACTGGGGGCACGATGGGGGGTGAGGGGGCGAAGGGGTCCCCATTCCCACACACATTTTTCAACAAAGCACGCCTGTGTCTGTGTCAGGCCTGTTGGACAGCACACAGACAGAGCAACAGTACTGCAGCCAACCTCAACCAGCGCCCCCCCCAGTCACCCAAACACACCCCCCCTCACCCCCAATCACCCAAACACCCCCCACCCCCCATGCGGCTGTGGGTGTAGCAGCCATTTCTTTGAAGGACCTCCTATGCGAGTCAGTCCTGCTTCATGTACATATCACATTACAACCAACACAAAGAGATGAGCTCTATTGTGTGCCATTGTCACTGGCTTCATTATACGACACGGCATTCCATCATAGTCTGACTGAACGCAGATCACATGACCTTGCGGGAAGAAGAGTCGGCAATGAGATGGGGCCATCGAGTCCAGAGAAAGACAACCAACTTCAAAGCACGCCCCCTGACCGCTTTGAAGTGCCTTTGGCTTCAACAGCCAGCGGTTGCGATATCAGACTTCTAATGCAGGTTCTCTAGAGCTTTCTATCGCTGCCATGGTGACCTGGGAGTGCACACCGAACAGAAGCCTTGTCATGTTCTGTGATGTTTTGGGGTATTCTGTGAGTGTTTTGTTACACTTCTCTCTGCAGTTGCAGCTCTAAATACAAAGTGCAATATTCTATGTGTGTATGTATGTACAGTACGTTTGTAGGGGAGACCAGAGATGGTTGAAACATTGGGTTAGTTGTATTAGTCAATTTGACCAATAAGGAATGCATTGTGGTAATGTGATCACTATTCTCATGTTGCCCTTTGATTGCAGTTTGAGTAAAATGGTTACCACCATCCAAAACCAGGGCAGCCATTACATAGCCAGCTATTTTGGCATGTATGTTTGAAGCGAGCATGAATTTGAAGCGTCACAATCAAATAGAGAAACTGCTTATTGCTGCCATGGAAGTTAAACCATGTTCCCTACAATATAGTGACTGCTAAACAAGAAATAGATGAGATGAGAATTATTACTTTTGTACCTCAAAATCAACATTTCACGTAGAGTTATTGAAGGAACCATAAATTCTGTTCTGTACCGTCCTAAGGAGAATGGCTGGGTATCTGTATGTGAGCTGAAGCGTAATTAGGTTATGCAGTAAGACAGCGATCCAAAACACAAAAGTCAACATCTGATTGATAGAAAAGATACAAAATAAAGCTTTAGAGAGGCCAATAATGGTCCTGACTTGAACCCAATAGAGATGCTATGGCAGGACCTGAAATTAGCAGTTTATGTTTGAAAACACTTCCGTCTGAATTTAGACAGTCCTGCGAAGATGAGTAGGCAAAAATTCCTCCATGGCAATATGAAAAACATTAAAAATTAAATTATAGAAAACGTTGCAGTTATTGCTGCTCATGGTGGTGCAGCCAGTTACTAAGTTGAAGGCAATTACTAATATGGGCGATATGCCATCCATCCATCCATCCATTATCCTAACCTGCTTATCCTGAAAAGGGTCGCAGGGGGCTGGAGCCTATCCCAGCATACATTGGGTGAAAGGCAGGAATACACCCTGGACAGGTCCCCAGTCCATCGCAGGGCACACACACCATTCACTCAGACACTCATACCTACGGGCAATTTGGACTCTCCAATCAGCCTATCCTGCATGTCTTTGGACTGTGGGAGGAAACCGGAGTACCCGGAGGAAACCCATGTAGACACGGGGAGAACATGCAAACTCCGCACAGAGAGGCCCCGGCCGATGGGGATTCCCTCGAAGACCCCCCCTGCGACTTGGGCCTCCTCGGCGTCGGAACCCCTCAAACCTCAGCTATCCCCCGCTGGCCCCCTGTGAGGACTTTGCTGTCACAGGGGGACTATGGAACTGCCAGTCTGCCACTCGGAAGGCTGACTTCATCCCTGCGTATGCCTCCCTCCAGTCCCTACAATTCCTTGCCCTAACTGAGACCTGGATCACACCTGACAACACCGCCACTCCCGCTGCCCTCTCATCCTCCTTCTCCTTCTCGCACACTCCCCGGCCTTCCGGCCGTGGCGGTGGTACTGGTCTTTTAATTTCCCCCTCGTGGAAATTCTCTGTTCTCCCCCTCTCTGACCTGTCTATATCCACTTTTGAATTCCATTCTGTTGCAGTATCCTACCCTACTAACCTTTTCATTGCAGTTATCTACCGTCCTCCAGGGCTCCTGGGAAACTTCCTTGATGAGCTAGACACCCTTCTCAGCTCCTTCCCTGAGGATGGCACCCCACTGATTCTCCTTGGAGACTTCAACATCCACCTAGAAGCCTCCCAGTCTGCTGCCTTCCTACCGCTAATCCACTCCTTCGGCCTCTCCCTGCAACACTCTCCTCCAACCCACAAGGCGGGCAATGTCCTAGACCTTGTCTTTGTAAGGAACTGCTCATGCTCCGATTTCACGGTTACCCCTCTGCATACATCCGATCACCACTTCATCTCATTCTCCCTCCCTCTTCCTCCCCATCCTCCTCCCCCTCCTCCCACCCACACTTCCTCAGCCCGCCGTAACCTCCTCTCCCTCTCACCCTCTTCCTTTGCCAGCACCGTCACCGCCTCACTCCCCCCTCTCGAATCATTCTCCAAACTCCCCGCTGACTCTGCATCTGCCACCCTCCTTTCATCTCTCTCCTCCGCCTTTGACTCTCTCAGTCCCCCTGTCTCAAAGCCACCTCGCACATCCCCTCCCAGTCCTTGGATATCTGACACCCTCCGTACCTCCAGGGCCAGCCTCCGCGCAGCGGAGAGGAAGTGGGGGAAATCCAGAGACGCTTCCGACCTCATGACTTACCAGTCTCTCCTGGCGGCATTCTCTTCCGATGTCACTGCCGCCAAAGCAAAATACTATCAAACACAAATTCAGAACTCTGCTTCTAACCCCCGGAAACTTTTCTCCATTTTCTCCTCTCTCGTCAACGCACCGCCTCCTCCTCCTCAGTCCTCCTTCGCTGCTGATGACTTTGCTGATTTCTTCGATGAGAAGGTCACAGTCATCCGCAGATCCTTTACAACCACCGCCCCCCTCACTGTGCCCTTCCCCCCCTCTAGGCCCATCCCTTCCTTTTCCACTTTCTCCCCCCTTACAGACTCTGAGGTTTCTCAACTCCTGCTCTGCCACCGCCCTACAACCTGTGCCCTTGACCCTATCCCCTCTTCTCTTCTCCAAACTATCACACCTGACATTCTCCCATTTGTCACCTCCCTTGTCAACTCCTCCCTGTCTTCCGGCTGTTTTCCGGCATCCTCCAAGAGGGCCCACATCACTCCGCTGCTAAAAAAGCCTACCCTGGATCCCTCCATCATCCAGAACTACCGCCCGGTATCTCTTCTTCCTTTCCTTTCTAAAACTATAGAACGAGCCGCTTCTACTCAACTTTCTTCCTTCTTTTCTAACAACAACCTGCTAGACCCCCATCAATCTGGCTTCAGATCGGGCCACTCGACAGAGACTGCGCTCCTCTCCGTCAGTGAGTCACTTCATGCCGCACGAGCAGCCTCCCTCTCCTCTGTCCTCATTCTTCTAGATCTCTCTGCTGCCTTCGACACTGTGGATCACTCCATCCTCCTGTCTGCCCTGTCAGCAACGGGCATCTGTGGCACAGCCCTGGACTGGATTGAGTCCTACCTCTCTGGTCGCTCCTTCCAGGTTGCCTGGGCTGGTTCGGTATCGACACCTCGGCCCCTCGCCACAGGAGTTCCCCAGGGCTCAGTCCTTGGCCCACTTCTTTTTTCTCTCTACACTCGCTCCCTTGGCCCTGTGATCACTGCACATGGGCTATCCTACCACTGCTATGCGGACGATACCCAACTCTTCGTCTCGTTCCCGCCGTCTGATACGCAGGTTTCAGCCCGTATCTCTGCTTGCCTGAGGGACATCCAGAGCTGGATGGACAACCACCATCTAAAGCTCAACCCAGGTAAAACTGAAATGATATTCATCCCTGCTAATACCTCTCCCCATCTGGATCTCTCCATTTCCCTCGGGGATACCACACTCACGCAGTCACCCAGTGCAAGGAACCTCGGCGTGGTGATGGACAGCAGACTGTCCCTTTCCAAGAACATTGCAGCGGTGACCCGGTCTTGCAGGTTCTTCCTATACAATATACGGAGAATCCGCCCCTTTCTCACCCCCTACTCGACCCAGCTCCTGGTCCAAACGATGGTTCTGTCCCGCCTGGACTACTGCAATTCCCTCTTGGCTGGCCTCCCAGCGTCCGCCATCAGACCCCTCCAACTCATCCAGAATGCAGCAGCTCGTCTGGTCTTCAACCTTCCCAAATACTCACATGTCACCCCCCTGCTTATTTCCCTCCACTGGCTGCCTGTCATGGCTCGCATCAAATTCAAAACATTGGTGCTAGCCTTCCAAGAAGTTAAAGGGTCTTCCCCAGCTTATCTGCAAAAAATCATCAGACCCTACACCCCTGCCAGACCTCTTCGTTCAGCCTCCACAGGCCGCTTGGCACCTCCCCCTCTCAGAACCTCCACCTCACGCTCACGACTATTGTCTGTTCTGGCTCCACGGTGGTGGAACGAACTCCCCGTTGAGGTCAGAACTATAGAATCTCTCCCCACCTTCAAGTGCAAGCTGAAGACACACCTCTTCAAGCAGCACCTCTCCCCATCCCTCCCTACCTCCCTGTGAACCTTAATTGTTGTCTCTGTGACTTGCTTTGTGTATCGGTATTTTTAGTTGGCTAGGTAAGCAGTGTTTGGATAGTTAACTTTGGTGACTTTTGCTCTGTTTGTTTGTTTGTTCAAAAAAAAATAAAAAATAAAAATAAAAATGAAATATGGCCCTTGTCCTTATCTTTGTTGTACAGGTAGCAGTTCAAATTGTACTTACCTCTAGGGTCTTTCAGCGAACTTATCCCTGGTTATGGGTATGCACTTTGTTGTACGTCGCTCTGGATAAGAGCGTCTGCCAAATGCCAATAATGTAATGTAATGTAATGGATTCAAACCCAGGACCTCCTGGCTGTGAGGCGGCAATGGTACCCACTGCACCATCCGTGCCGCCATGGGCGATATGGGTGTTCAATATGTTTTCTGAAACAGACTCTTTCCTTTGTCTAATATAACATTTTATCTATACATCTGAAGGCAATCAGTGTGAGAAATATGCAATAATAGAGGGAAAAAATAAGAGGGCAAATATAGGACATTTTCATAACACTGTATGGCATGTATGTGCAAACATACAATGGGAGAAGTCCAAAGAACATTTCTGCTTCCAGTTTGACAATATTAAAAATAAATGTATATTCTACTTCTTTCCCTAGGAAACTAGACCAGACCATGAAATTGGTGCTTTAACACAGTTAACAAATCAGCCTTCCATTCTGTGCTTCTCTCACAAAACAAATGAAGTGCTATAAAATAAATGAAACGCATAAAATAAAAAATTGAAACTGGAATAATCTGACATCCAATAATTCATTGTGTCAGTGTAAATCAGTAGGAGATGGGCACAAGGTCACATTAGGCGGTAGAAGTTGCCACATAGGTACTGGCACGGACACACCATTCATATTCTCTAAAAATGGACACAAACTCTTCAGAAAGTTGTATAAACTGACATATGTCCTTGTTGTGTTTACTGGGCTTCAAGTGCGTCCAGTTTTCAAACAACGCTGTGGCCACAAGCGACACCCAATTAATGGAAAGTACCCAATGTGTTTTGTGAAAAAAATGTCCTTTTAAATCTTGATCATCTGGCAAATTCATTCATGTATAAATACTGTTATTTAATGCATGTGAATACTTTACATCATACATCTCTCTCTCTCTCTCTCTCCCTCTCTCTCTCTCTCTCTCTCTCTCTCTCTCGCTCTCATTCCGTGTATAGAATTGATGTAACGACAGTACCTGTCTGAAATGTACACTTTCCATGTCACTAAAACCGAATCTAACCGGGAGATACACGCGTATCTTAAATCCCTGTAAAATAATCCACAATCCATCTCCCCGTCATCGCCTACTGTATCTAACAGTAGCGCACATGTTTGGTGTATAGGCTACTCACCTTTAAGACGGCCCTCGCCTTTAAATACAATGTACAAAGCCGAACCCCTGTCGGTGGATTGTGTGCGCTGCGCTCACTCTCCGTACCCACCATGGCTCCAAACCCGCTACATCTACAGCAGAGACAGGACAGAGAAGACGAGCCACCGGCCCTACCTTTCCCCATCCAGAGGCGACCGCCGAGCTGAGACAGCGGCTCACCTAGAGGGGGGCACCCCGAAGGAAAAACGTCCTCTTGCCGCCTCCTCGATGTCTTCTCCAAGACCCTCGTACAGCAATTTGACAAAGGGGGGTGCGACCCGGCGCAGTGGCGGCGGCAGAGACATGAGCCGGGATTATACCATCAACCTGTCGGTGCGGCAGGTTTTGGGTCTGTGGGTCCAGGGCTCGGTGCCCACTCTCCAGCACTTTGCAGGTACGCGGGGCAGAATAGGAGTTGCAAGGTTTCTGATTCAGTGCACTTTGACGTGTCCCTTGTCAGTCAGTGCCTTAGCTAGATTGCCAAGATTAAAGGGGACATGTAACGCCATGGAGTCCATTTTTAAAGGGGCAGGAGAAGCTAGCTACTGTATCTCTCTCTCATCGCATCGCCGTTGCTAGAGGTATGTCGAGAATCTCGAATGCTAGCCAACTGGATAGCTTGCCTACCTGTCTGGGGAGAACATTAACAGCTGATCGTATAAAACTGCTACCCAACATGATGCACAAATCTGGCTCGTGGTGACAAGTAGCCTTTGATGTTATTACATTATGATATTTAATGACCAGTGTAGCTGCTGATGAAAACAGAACGGTCTGATCATATATCTATCTCCTTTTGTCTGTCTAGATTAGTTTAGCTTTAGGGATGTGCAAATTATCATATTCTTTTGGTAGGCTACTCTCTTATCTGAAGCCCTTGGTCGTTTCAGAAATCAAGCAGTCTGTCCCTTAGCATATTGCCAGCTCTCTAATCATACAAGTACAATACAAAATATATGTATATCTCATTTTGTAGAAACGGGGCGTGTACGCAGGTCACGATATTACACGAGCGTCGTCTCAGCTGTCAGTGTGTATTTTTTTATGAGCCGCTCGGCCGCGTTGCACACGAGGCTCCACGAGTATGACTCAGAATGTACGTGCGGTTACACGCGCTCAGGTGAGATGCGAGCGATTGGATTTGATCCTCGGGGACCATATTGGAGATATTCGCGTAATATAATACATCCTGCTGATTAACGGACAGTTGTAATACTTTGCAGCAGGACATAATGCATCCGCTGTCGACCTACACCAAACACAAATACCTCTCTGAGCGCAACACTTTGGCAACAACAAACTAGGCTATATCCGATCTGCATACAATCAAATCGCAGTAGGAACAAGGCATGTGTGATTGGTGCTATCTACAGCCAGTCCCTGATAGCAAGGGGGCAGTAATAGTGATTAGATTAGCAGGTGCTTTAGGTGGGGGGATGCTCTGCAGGAAGGAGATACAGTGGGTGTGGAAGTGTTTTTGATCAGGCAAACTGTCCTGTTCTTTTGCTCTGGGAAGTCTGTCAAAATGTCCACGAGTATGTGCTACGGATATGACTATGTGGACTAACAGTGCTGACATCATAGCCTCCTGTCTGGCCTGGAGCACGGTTTGCCAGTCAGGTGAGAGAGTGACAGGCATGATGTCCATCTTATTTTGACTTACAGAAGTAAAACAAGCTGACAGCAGTGCTGCTAGCGACTCACGTGTTTCCTGAGTGCTGTGTGTGGGTGTGGTAGACATGTGGAACTGGATATTGTGTATGTTTAGTTACGTAAGTGTATGTGTGTGCGTGTGTATATGTGTTTTTGTGTACATGTGTGGGCTGTGGGTACACCCTGTGTGAGTGTTTTTGGAGATATGTATGTGCGTGTGTGTTGCAGAGATGTGGCACTGAGTATAGTGTTTGTGTGTGTATGTATGTGTGTGTGTTGCAGAGATGTGGGTATAATGTGTGTGTGTGTGTGAGTTGCAGAAATGTGGCAGTGGGTATAATGTGTGAGTGTGTTTGTACATGTGTGTGCGTGTTTGTGCGGCAATGGGGTGCCTGGCAACGGGGGCAGATCTGAATGAACTGGAAGCCCCTAGTCAGAGCTCTCCACGTCAGCGACACCGGGTACATGGTCGCTAGCAGCAGGGATTGAGTGGCAGCTGCTTTCGACAGACCCCTATGTGAGCCCTATTCAGGGACCCCACTGTTGGGGAGAGGCCTAGAAGAGGTGGCCTGAACATTGCCCACTGAGACACACTCCTGGATAGGTTACCGCACCTATATGGACATTCCTCTCAGTGGTCATTCATTCATTCATTCATTCATTCATTATCCCACCCGCTTGTCCTGAACTGAGTCGCAGGCGGGCTGGAGCCTATCCCAGCATACATTGGGCAAAAGGCAAGAATACACCCTGGACAGGTCGCCAGTCCATCGCAGGGCACACACACCATTCACTCACACACTCATACCTTTGGGCAATTTAGACTCGATTCGAACCCAGGACCTCCTTGCTCTGAGGCGGCAGTGCTACCCATCCGTACCACCCTCAGTGGTCAAAGAACACAAACAAAAACAATCCCCCTAATACTGGTGACATGGAACGTAAGGACTCCTTTGGATGCCAGCCCTGATGGGCTGCAAAGAATAACTGCCCTTGTAGTCCTGGAACTGAAGCGCTGTGATAGTGACATCACTGCCCAGGGTGAAACCAGACTCCTGGATGAAGTGGGCCAGGGTTACATTTTATTTTGGAAAGGATACCCCCCCCCAGGAGAGCTGCGTCAACATGGTATTGGGTGCTGATATCAAGGGCATGCTTGTTACTCATGCCATGCAGGGCACAGATTGCTTGACAGACCACCGCATGATTATGTTCAAACTCTGACTGACAGTGCGTGCGGCCTCCTTTCCGCCTCCACTAGTCAGGCGAGAAACATTGTCACTGTGCCTGGCTGAAAGACACTGTGGCCCTGAATAGTATCAACCTCAGTCGCTACATTGCAGGGGAACTGCAGGACAATAATTCCTTTCTGAGCTCTGTTTATATCAAAAGGGCCTCCATCTGCTCAAATATGCACTCCAGTCAGCTACAGTCATAGGAAGCACCAGGGCTGGTTTGACCACATCCACCCTGCTCAACACCAGGCACAGAGCACATAGTGCATCATTAAACCATCCTGCATCAAAGATCTACAAACATCGCTGGAAAACATCAAAAAAAGAGGTGCAGTTAACCCTTTGTAAGTGGCAAAATGACTGGTGGATTCAGAATGCCAATGAAATCCAGACTTTTGCTGACAAGGACTTTTATGATACAGTAAAGATAATCTACAGCCTCCTTTGCACCCCTGATTTCAGCTGATGGCTCGACTCTGATCAAGGATCAAAAGCTCATTGTTCGGAGGTGAGCTGAGCACTTTGAGACCCTTCCGAACCAGCCTGTCTCAGTGGACCCCTTATTCCTGGAAGGTCTTTCCAGCCATCAAAATAGTTCAAGATCTAAAAATAGACCATCAACATTCACTGAGGTACTGTCTGCAGTCTGAAAAACAAGAAGACCCCTGGACCTGACAGCATACCTGCGTAGATCCTGAGGCTTTGCATCACCTCATCACTGATATATGGGTATGTGAATCTATCCCCCAGCAATAGCAGGATGCTAATATCATGACCTTATATAAAGGCAAAGGTGGTAAGTTCAACTGCAGCAACAGCGGGGAGCTATCCCTGCTCTCGGTTGCTGGAAAGGTCTTAGCTGAGCACAGGCTAATACAGCACCTGACTGAAAATGTGCTGCTAGAGTCACGATGTGGCCTCTGGAAAAGCAACCTGCACATGGTATTCACGGTCCGCCGACTTCAAGAGCAATACCAGGAACTGCACCTCAGTCTCTTAATGCCATTCATTGACCTTTGACACAGTCAATCAAGAGCTTCTGTGGGGTGTCCCCTCAACTTTGCTTGTCCGCAGAGGTTCATCCACATTTTGCGCCAGTTACGTGAAGACATGATGGCACGTGTGACCGCAGGCGGTCAGGAGTCTGAGCCTTCCGGAGGCTTCTGTCACTGGTGTCAGGCAGGGGTATGTGCTTGCACCTGTCCCTCCTCTGTGTCACCCAGCTAAGGAGACGGAAGGCGAGAGCGGAGTGATTCCGGGCTTTAGATCAGACGGAGACCCGTTTAACATCCGCAGGCTTAATGCTGTTACTAAATTAAGACCTGTGCACGTCTTAGAACTGCAGGTCGCAGATGGCTGGACACTTGTGGCACATTCACCAGAAGCCCTGCAAATGGCCCTCGCGGCGGCAGCAGTAAAGGTCTACAACAGGACGGGGCTCTCAGTCAATATTCCTAAGACTGAGGTCCTGTGCCAGTGGGGATCTTCTCTCCTGTCTGCTACTCCTACCCTCACCATCGAGGCAAACCCCTAGTAACTACCATCCTTCAAATACCAAGCTTTATTTCTGATGATTGCAGCGCTGAGGATGAGATCCAGAATGGGATCAAGCAGATCTCTTCCTTTGACAGGCTCAGGAAGGGGGTCTCAGCCTGTGCACCAAGGTTGCAGTCTATCAGGCAACCACTCTTCTATATGGCTTTGAAACCTGGACCTTGTAGCAAATGGAAGCCCCGCACATAAGATGTCTCCCGTGCATCCTTGGCATAACCTAGCATGACCTTATCCCACATACTGAAATACTTGCAAAAACCAGCTGCAAAAGTATGGATGCTATAAACATATAACAAGAGTTGCGCTGGGTTAGCCACTTTATATGGATGTCTGTGGACCACCTGCCACGCCAAGTCCCATATGGGCAGCTCCATCTGGGGCAGAACCCTGCTGGCTAGGCAGAAAAAGAGGTACAGGGATCAGCTCAAGACAGAGATTAAGAAATGTGGAATTCCATTTTCATACTTGGAACATGCTGCCTTGGACCATCTGGCTGGTTACAGCTTTGCCATAAAGAGGATCGGAGTATGCCCTGGTAAAGGAGGTGCCACAGAGCTGTCCCACCAAGCACAGACTACACATGCCCTACCTGCAGGAAAATATGTTCCTGTATTGGACTCTACAGTCAAATGTTTGTTTAATTGTATGTGTGCTTTACAGAGATATAGCACTGGGTAAAATGTGTGTGTTACAGAGATGTGGAACTGGGTATAATGTGTTTAATGAATGGTGTGTGTGGTAGAGGGGTGGTACTGGGTGTAATGTGTTTAATGAATCATGTGTGTGTTGTAGAGATGTGGTACTGGGTATAATGTGTTTAATGAATTGTGTGTGTGTTGTAGAGATGTGGTACTGGGTGTAATGTGTTTAATGAATGGTGTGTGTGTTGTAGAGATGTGGTACTGGGTGTAATGTGTTTAATGAATGGTGTGTGTGTTGTAGAGATGTGGTACTGGGTGTAATGTGTTTAATGAATGGTGTGTGTGTTGTAGAGATGTGGTACTGGGTGTTCCTCTGGTGCCTGTTCTCCTCTCTGCTGGTCCACGGTGCGATGGCGCTCCTGATGCTCATCACACTGCAGAGACACAGGAGGGGGCGCCTGATCACCCTGCTGCTGGTCAGCGTGGGCTTCCTGGCCTCGCTCATCGGAGGCGTCATCACCAGTGAGTGCGCTGCCTCCGCCCTCTGTCCGTACCTCTGTCTGTACCTCTGTGTGTCTGTCTGTACCTCTGTCTGTACCTGTGCCTGTCTGTACCTATGTGTGTCTGTCTGCACCTCTGTCTGTACCTCTCTGTGTCTGTGTGTACCTGTCTGTACCTGTGCCTGTCTGTTCCTCTGTCTGTCCATACTTCTGTTTGCTTGTACCTCTATCTTTACCTCTGTCTATCTGCCTGTACCTCTGTCTGCACTTCTGTGTGTCTGTCCGTACCTCTGTCTGCGCCTCTGTGTGTCTATCTGTACCTCTGTCTGCACTTCTGTGTGTCTATCTGTACCTCTGTCTGCACTTCTGTGTGTCTATCTGTACCTCTGTCTGCGCCTCTGTGTGTCTATCTGTACCTCTGTCTGTACTTGTGCCTGTCTGCTTCTCTGTCTGTCCATACCTCTGTCTGCCTGTACCTGTGTGTACATCTGTCTATCTGTCTGCCTGTCTATACCTCTGCCTGTACCTTTTGGTGATCTGTCTGTATGTCTATACCTCTGTCTATCTGCCTGTACCTTTTGGTGATCTGTCTGTCTGTCTATAACTCTGTCTGCCTGTATCTGTGTGTACATCTGTCTATCTGTCTGTCTGTCTATACCTCTGTCTATCTGCCTGTACCTTTTGGTGATCTGTATGTCTGTCTATACCTCTGTCTATCTGCCTGTACCTTTTGGTGATCTGTATGTCTGTGTCTGTGCGTCTGCCTACCCCTGGGGTCTTGCTGCTCTGTGTTTGAGCACTGAGCCGCACTAGCAGGCTCATTCCCAGGCCTGTACACTGTTATGATGTTTTACTGGGATAGTCCAGAGTGTTGCACTGTACTGTACTGTACTGTACTGTCTGAGGTTACACTATAGTGCCACTGGGACTTTGAGCACATGACTCTCTGCATCACCACCACTGCCTCACTCTCTCTGAATAGCAGTAAACACACACACACACACACACACACCCATACCTCGTTTTCCCCTGTTTTTGAAAAGCTCTATTGCTGTACAGTGGTTGATGGGCATGCATCTCTTTGTGTGTGTGTGTCTGCGTGGATGCGCATGCATGTCTGTGTGTGTGTGTGTGGACGCGCATGCATGTCTGTGTGTGTTTGTCTGTGTGTGTGTCTGTGTGTGTGTGTGTGTGTGTCTGTGTGTCTGTGTGTGTGTGTGTGTGTCTGTGTGTGTGTGTGTGTGTCTGTGTGTGTGTGTGTGTGTCTGTGTGTGTGTCTGTGTGTGTGTGTGTGTGTCTGTGTGTGTGTCTGTGTGTCTGTGTGTCTGTGTGTCTGTGTGTGTGTGTGTGTGTGTCTGTGTGTGTCTGTGTGTGTGTGTGTGTGTGTGTCTGTGTGTCTGACAGGTGCGGCTGTGGCCGGGGTGTACCGTGTTGCTGGGAAGGACATGGCACCTCTCGAGGCCTTGGTATTTGGGGCAGGACAGACAACCCTCAGCATCCTCATCTCCTTCTCCCGAATCCTCGCCACGCTCTGATTGGGCATCTCACCCCAGCCGTGGACCTACTGACCGAGAGGGGATGGGCTTGGCACCGCAGCAGAACCAATGGGAGCCGGAGGGTAGAGCCAGAGAGAGGAACAGCAGCCGGCCCATTGGCTGAGAGGGCTGACACGGTGACACTCTTGTCCTGGAATGGGGGTGAAGGAGACAGTCTCTCCGGTGATTGGTTGAAGGTGGTTTTGAGCATCTGCTCCACAGCGCCCCCTGCCTCTCTCTCTGCTGAAGCGCAGTGACCCCCGTGGACTGGCACATGTCAGCATGCACTTCACCTGACTGGCCTACTGCCAGCGTTGTGGTCTCTTCCTGAAAGGAGGTGTATAGCACAGAAACAGGAAGTGCTTTGAGCCACACATTAGCCTGTGTGTTAAAGGTCCCATATTGTACACCTTTCCAGTGTTTTATTTTACATCCTAATAATTCAATTTTGTGGTCTTAAGTACCAAAAACAATCTCCATCCAGGTTTACATGTCCATTCTCCAGCACCTCTCATGAGCTTTGCCAAGAACAGGCTGTTTTAGTGACTGTATCTTTAAGGCTCATCGAACCTCTGTTCTGATTGGCTGGCTGGCTGGCTCCAATGAACTGAATGCCATCTGTGCTGAGCACTTGGATTTGTTCCGGCTATAAGGGGGGCAGTGCTGAAGCAAATGAGTGTATTGTTGTGATGTCATAAATTCACGGAAGTCCAACCGGCTCGTTTAAATGTATATTGTCTTCATACGGATTGTGCGGATTTATTTATGGACTGTGCGTTTTGATACTTTCACAGTGTTTTTATAACACCTTCAACTCCTTTATAATCCACAGTGCAACATCATTTTCCACAATATGGGACCTCTAAGTCATATTTCTGCTGCGTCAGCATTTAATATGTCGCTGTCTAATGTGATTCGGCTGCCTGACAACATGAAATCTCCCAGAATCCTTTTCTACGAAAAAAGGAAGATGACCGAGACATTATCTGAACTGTTACAGTGGTGTGAAATGCTTTCACAGAAAATGAAATGAGTGTATGTTAATTTATTTTCTTATGTGAAGAATTTGTGAAGCAGGACCTTCTTGCAAAATCATCCTGATGGAAGTCGGAGGACCAGCGTTCGACAGAAATCAACGGGATTGGCCGCTCATCTCTAGGACAACCGGATAATCAGTGTTAAAACAACACACAGCCTGCTGCACCCTTCCAGGCATTCCTTAAAAGTGCATAACACTGTGTATTGGTGGTGAACATAGTGCTACCTGTTGCACTAACCCCAAACTCCTACAACAGGAAACTAGCTGAGCTTCACTATTATGAGCAGCTATTGCTAAGTGCGCCCGGTATAAGAGAAAAGGCTTCCGAAATGCACTTTACACCGGTCTGAGAATCCCTGTGACCTCACGGGCCTGTTGAGTGCGTGGCGGCGTGCCCGTTAGGGGGCGTGCCCGTTAGAGGGCGTGCCCGTTAGAGGGCGTGCCCGTGGACTTGGCGGGGTCGCCGGCGGGCACTGTGCGGTCGCCGTTATGTACAGTTTGCGCCATCTGTGCTCCTGTATTTATAGATGTGCCGTGTCCTCATCTCCCCCGCGACCTCCGCAGAACTGTGAAGGGTGAGAGGTTCTGTCGGCTCCATCCCAGGCCCGCTTCCTGCACTGTGCTGTTTCAGAACAGATACCATAGCCCAGAACGTAACCAGGTCCTGCAACAGTACCAGTATAACTTCCTGTCTTCATCCATCTTGTGGGGGGGGGGGGAGATAGGAGTCCACACTGGTTATGACCTTTGACCCCATGACCTGTCTGTATTAGTACTAACAGTGATGGTTTTAAATGAATGCGGTTTTATATTCATTGTCGTGCCAGGTTTGAGTTTGACAGTTGGAGGGATGCATTACCCTGGTGGTTGTGTGTGTGCTGTGGCGTGTGTGATTCAGACAGAAACACAGCCTTTTCATTCCTCCCCTTGCTGTCAGGTGGGCTGAGGCGGGTATAGATGGTGTGAAATGGGACTGCGTGTGGCGATGCATGGTAAGGGCGTTCCAAAGATTTGTGGCGTATCTTTGTATGTCTACCCTGCTGTAAAATCCAGCTATGCCAGCTTGACCAGCTTGAAAACTGAGTTGGTCATAGCTGGGTATGTGCTGGTCAACCGGGATGGCCAAGCTGGCCATAATGCTGGTCTCGCTGGGTATGAGCTGGTCAACCAGCTACCAGCTGTTTTGCAACATGGCTTGAGCTGGTCAAACAATGTCATACTGGGAGCTGGTCTGAACTGGTTGACCTGCTACCAGCTGTTTTAAAGCTAGCTTGAGCTGTTTTTTCAGCAGGGAAGAGCTGAGAGCTGTACACTAAAGAAGGGAACTGGTCTCACTTAGGCTGCATAACCAATAGGTTTTGAAACCAAAGTGGTTTTTTTAATGAGGTTATAGTGCTT
Organism: Conger conger; assembly: GCF_963514075.1. Lineage (NCBI taxonomy): Eukaryota > Metazoa > Chordata > Actinopteri > Anguilliformes > Congridae > Conger > Conger conger. The sequence continues at coordinate 44,709,035 of NC_083768.1, read as the reverse complement.
TTGTTTCATTGTGATTTTTGTTTCTGAACAAGTATTGATATAATAAAAATAATAATAATAATAATAATAATAATAATAATAATAATAATACCATAACTAGGATGCTACTGTGAATATAACTAAGGTTTAACAAAACCTTGTAAAAATGCAAGTAAGACTGGGTCTGTGGGTGTGTGAGGCAATGCGAGGGAGATCGCTCAGGACTTTGTATTTGAAAAGAGAGTGGAAAACTACAAAAGTGCAAGTGGAAATAACCATGAACGGTTTCCTACCTTAAATGGTCACAAGAGGGCGACAAAGTCCGCTAAAGCTGGCTAATACTTGATTTGAAAAGACTGAATTTTCTTTTCCTACCACTGGAAGGAATCCTGTATGATTTATCCCCTCCCATAGTACAGAAACACACCACAAGATGGCGCCAAAGCCTGCAATATGTGAATTTGAACGTTTGGCAGTGTAGCTTATGTTGTGTGGTTGAATGTTGAAAGGTTCTGTTCTGCGTGGACTGCATGCTAACATTACTGCATTATGTATTTAGGAATGGAAGCTTTTTCATTTTGCTTCTTATTTCAGTCTTGGGAAAGAAGTAAAAACAGAAAAAAGAGAGAGACTGAAGCCTGGGTTAAAAATTACTGAATGAAGCCACAAGCTGTGTCTTAAATAAACACAGTTTGGTAAGTAAAATTATTACTGGACAAAGAAAAATGTTTACATTTGCAGTTATTTGACTGAATTGTAAGCTACCAATGAATGTTTCTCAAACCTGGGCCTTTTTTTCTCTGTCCATGGGTACTGAAGTCAGTCAGTTGGGTTGAATTCTAGACCATGCTGTGAGACTTCACCCAAAATTAATTTGGAGGGTTGTTATTTCTGTATTGTCTCTGTTGTATTAAGACAATATGGAAAATGTTGCATACGTGGTGCTTGTACTGAACATTGTCTTATGTACTGTAAACATCGTGTTTTTTCTTGTTTGAAGTTACATAAGCATGCTAGTCAGATTGATTCCTTGTGTGTGGTTTTGTAAGTGAGTGTCTGAGAATTCTTGTATCTGGAAGAATGGCGACTGTAGTGAACAATTTGGTGTTTTTTTTGTTTTTTTCTTTGGTCGGTATGCTTGTATTTACATTCTTGAACACGGTTGAGGGACGGACCTGGTGTCCAGCCATCATCTGTTTATTCCTGAGACAAACCCCAAAAGCCGGAATCCAGATGTCTAAATCTTGGTTGAGATGTTTTGACGGACTAGGACAACCCCGATATAGCTCAGGTTTTACCCAGATATAGTCTGGCTACATCCTAGTTGGCAAGAAAACGTTCGATCTTCAACCAAATGTAGCCTGGTTTTCACCTGAACACTTAGATGGCATTTCACCAATTTTTCACTGCAAAAATGTTCACTTGAGAAGTACAGCATTGACAGAAATCTAAACACTAGCTTCTTCTATAGATCTGGCAAATGGGGAAAAATAAACTTGCAACCCCACCAGCTACTGTTCTGAAGCAGATACAGGTTTATTGTTAGCTGTACTTATCTACAACTGTGAAACGATTAACTATCAGACCTGGGTGAAATACGTAAATGTTTTGGATTCAAATACTTTTCTGTGCTCGATTTGATCTTGCCTGGTGCAGTTTAGCCAACCAAGAGGAACAGAAGGCGGAGTTTGCAATTTTTGAGAGTATTTCATAGGTTCCAACACACCAGATAAGCTCAGTAAAGCGTAGAAAAGTATTTTTTATACTTATAAAGTTTTTTTTTTTATGCTGACACTGTATTATCTTTTTTTATATTTTGTGGAAGGATTTGGAAATCTGTGAAACTCATTTTTCATGAATGGGAGTATTTTATCAGTTAAATGTGGAACGTCACATTTTTATGTTTGGATTTGGATAACTGCTAGAGGACTGCTGATTCTGTCTCACACTGATGCATTCTGATAAGAGCAGGCTGTCCTGAGATGGCTCAGGAAGTCACTTTGAGAATGTGTTTGGATTTTGGCCTGGATTTCTTCAACAGAACTTGACTGACAATGAATCAAGGTTGGCAGTTTACTTTTGTATACCGCAAACAGTTCATGGTAAGTTAAAAACTCACCAAAAACTCTAAATAGTTGTTCTTTTGAAAAAATGACAGAAAGATATCCGTTTATTTTTAAGTTAAGTTGAATCTGTAAGTTTTGATTTGCAGTAAGTGTTGGTGTACCGGTTCACATCTTCATATCAATAGATCTGATTTCAACCCCAGATATGACCCTATTTTTCCGGAGTGGACAACTATGTACACTTGAGAACAAATAAAGTGTATTATTCATTGTTATTACTACACATATATAAACATATAAAACAACTACTATAGAAATGATATGCCATTGAATACCACACCCTGAAGCAACCATAAGTCAAATCAGTTTCACCAACATGAATTTAGCTTTGAGCTGTTTCACGACATGAAATTGTGCAATGAAGGACTTCTCTTGATTCTGTTCCACCCCGTGGGCAGAGCTGAAGACTTGTGGTGGACGATGGTCTTCAGGGCCAACTCTCGCCTTTGTGCCACCTGAGGTTTAAATGCTATATACAAGCATCTTTCAATTCACAAACCAAAGTCATAAAACCAGAAGAGCGTCTCCTGGCACTGACCTCTACTGCCCAACACATGAGTCTTTGCTGATATGACCCTATGACATCCTGGGCACCATGTGACTTGTGACTTTTGTATAAAAATTTAAAACTACGTACATCTTCACCACTGCATGTTCAACTCCCTCCTTTCCCTGGAACTGCTTTTTGACAATACTCACTGAGTACTTTATTAGGAATAAACCTACTTCTGCATGCGATTATATAATCAGCCAACCTTGTGGCAGCAGTTTAATGCATAAAACCATGCAGATACCAGTCAGGAGCTTCAGTTAATGTTCACATCAACCATCAGAATGCAAAATTTCATCTCAGTGATGTTGACCATAGCATGATTGTTGGTGCCAGACGGGCTGCTTTCAGTATCTCAGAAACTGCTGATCTGCTTGTATTTTCACACACAACAGTCTCTAGAGTTTAATGGTGCGAAAAACAAAAAAACATCCAGTGAGCAGCAGTTCTGCGAGCAGAAACACCTTGTTAATGAGGTCAGTCAGTCAGTAACGCAAATAACCACGTATCACAACAGTGGTATGCAGAAGAGCAACTCTGAACACACACCACATCAAACCTCTAAGTGGATAGGCTACAGCAGCAGAAGACTTAATAAGTCTAATAAATACCTAATAAAGTGCTCACTGAGTGTATGTATATAACCCCTTCTGTAAATATTGTATGATAGTTTCTTTTTTTTCTTTTTTTTCAATTTTGTACACGCAAATGGCTTTGGTTTGTAATTTACATATTTATGTTCGGACATACCCTTGTACATACTCCAGAGGGGTTTGGAATAAATCAGAGGTTTTGCAGTAAAATCTCTCCTTGGCTTGTCTTGTTTGTGGCTCTAAAGGACAGCTTTGATTATACAAAGCAGAAGGAAGCGCTGTACTTGATTCTGGCGTGTGTGTGTGTGTGTGTGGGGAGAAGGCGAGAAACGGATGCCTATTTAGCAGAATCACTAAAAATAAACCTTTTTTTAAACAATTCCTGTAAGCAGCCTCTACCAAATTTGGCTCTCAGTGATTTTTTTACATTTGTTTTGTGTTTATTTTGGGGTCCTCTACAGGAAACGGCATGGAACACTGACCAAGAGCCCCTCCTTCTCCACCCCCAACTCCCCCCACCCTCCACCCCCACCCCCACCCAAGTCCCCACTGCACAGCCTCTAGTCTATTGGCTGAGATACATGACTGGGACCCGGAAGGTTGGTGGTCCAAGCCACGATAAGATCTGTGCTGTTGTTGGACCCCTGAGCAAGGCCCTTAACCCCCACATCGTCACATAACTGTCTGTAAGTCGGCTTGGATAAAAGCATCCGCTAGATAACTAATATAAGTCAGCTAGGTGCACACTGTTTAGGGTATGCGTGTGTGATTGGCTCCGCCATTTTGAAGGGACAGAGTGACAAGGGGGGGGGGGGGGGGTCCACTGCCTCCCCGAGCCGCTATCTGTCCAGCGCCCCGCCCTGCCCCGCCCGACCCCGCGCCCTCTGTCTATTTCGACACAAAGCTCATCGGAGGCAGAGTCGTCCTCCGCCACTTCCTGTGATTGTGGCCTCCCGCAGCAGACGGCAGCCGGGCCGCTCGACCCGTACATCTTGGCGTCTGGGCGTGAGATGAAGCGCCGTCTGGGTCTGAGGGGTGCTCGCTCATCCCATTTACTGGCTGTGCCTCCCTCTTCCCCCCAGGGGGAACAGAGAACAAAAGGACACGGTCCAAAAACCTTCAGATGCAGATATGTATCAACATTCAGCAACCGAATTGCTTATTTCTTTTACATGACGTTATATTACATTACAGGCATTTAGCAGAGGCTCTTATCCAGAGTGATGTACAATACAGTGCAAACACAGGGACAAGTGTGATGAGGACCCTAGAGGGAAGTACGGTCCCGAGTCCTAGCGTGACCACATAGATAAAAATTAGAGCCCTTGAAGAATACCTCAATTTACCAGCATTCTTGCCTCAAATGTGTTCAGAAACAGATTTTAGTGGACTGTTTAGGAGAAGAAAGACAAAGTTTATCTACAGCCCGCCATATTATTATGTTTTGCTAAAAACTAAGGAATTACAGTCTACTCGATCAGGTGTCTCAGTCATTTCTTGTTCTTGTTAGTTCTTAATTGGCCATCTATCCATCTATCTATCATGGCCATCTGTTCTTAAGAACCCACCTACAATACCATATATACTGTATTATAATGGACATCTTCATTTAGGACAGTTGTCTGAAGTTCGGTGCGTGTGTTGAATCTGACATGGCACACATGGCCCTTTGTTCAAATAAAGTTTGTAAAGAAATGTATGGTAAGAAAAGGTAAATGTTCTTTCATGTTGCCCATTGTCTATTGAATTTATATTATTATTATTATTATTATTATTATTATTATTATTATTATTATTATTGCTGTTTGTGAAGCTGTAAATACCCACAGCATAATTATCATTGGCAAAATAAACTTTTCTTTTAAAGAAATTAGTTCTTCACACCCCCTGCACGTTTTTCACACTTTATTCGCATAAAATTGGCATTTTAAAAATTCCATTTTGAATTTTTAATAGATTTGCAAACAATTCTAAAAACATGTTTTCACTTTGTCATTATGAGTTATTGAGTGTAGATTGATGGGCAAAAATAGCAATTTTATCCATTTCAAATGAAATTGACTACAACACAATAAAGTGTACATAAAGTGAAGTGGTCTGAATGCTTTCTGAAGCCACTGTCTCCCCCTGCCATCTTGTTAATTAGGAGTGATTTATCTCCTGTTAGCTGAGGCATGGCAGGAGCAGTCTACCAGCAGATGCCTGAGGCCCCCTACCCCTCATCTCTCTATAAACATCGACATTGTGAACCAGGGTGGCAGACCGGCTGCCATCTTACAGAAACGTTTCCCGTTATGACCAAACGTAGCTGGGGGAGTTTCCACTTTCCCTGTAAACAAGAGACTCGCTGTACTGTCAATCTCTCCCCGAAACAACCCCCTCCCTCCCCTCCCCATTCCAGTTAGTCTGTGATCTTCATCACCTGTCATGTTCAAGATACAAGATTTAATCTCACAGGCGATAATGCCTCAAATTGACGTGGCATATTAGAGTTATTTAAAGCATTACATTTGGTCTTGTTTTGTCTAGTTTTGTTTTGTTCGGGGTGTACTCATTGTCTTCGTGATAGGGGTAAGTGTCGTGATCTGTGGGTTTATGTTAAATAAAAGTATGATAACTAAGATAGATGATGAGATTGAATAAAAATAGAAAGATGATTGCACAATCGTGGATCACCCGCTTACTGCAGTCTCACAAATGTAAAATGCTTCATAAAATGTCTTTCTGACCTTCCAAACCATTTTGCAACTTTATGCTCAGAATGAGTCAACAATTACAACACTAACAATTTCTAACAATAACCTCTACTGTGTAACTCTAGTCAAAGCCAAAATGACAATATGTTCTGTTGTGGAACAATCCCTGGTTAAATCTCCAGAATTTTGTCTAACAGCAATCAACATTTTATAATTTATATGAAAGTACTACCCATCTGACTTTCTTATGTGAATAGAATTTAAAATTTGTCGCCAATAAACATTAGATAACAGATAACAGATGACAACCAGTGCTCCTATTGCACCCTGTGGTCCTACATTAAATATCTCAATTTCCCATAATACCACACACAGTGTGTGTGTCTGTGTGTGTACATGTGTGTACATGTGTGTACGTGTGCGTGTGTGTATCTGTGTGTGTATGTGTGTGTGTGTGTGTGTGTGTGTATGTGTGTCTCTGTGTGTGTATGTGTGTGTAGGTGTGTGTACACGTGTGTGTGTGTGTGTATGTGTGCGTGTGTGTGTGTATGTGTGTGTGTGTGTGCGTGTGTATGTGTATGTGTGTGTGTGTGTGTGTGTGTATGTGTGCGTGTGCTATTCCTGTATGATTATTAGCAGCATCCTATTTCAATGTTAATACTCTCAGCACTCTTCCAGAGAAGATTGTTTTGAGGTGAATCATTTATTTCCTGTCACAACATCTATTGTCTGCTTCTGTTCTTACCACAGTACCGAAACCACCCTCATTAGTGTAGCAAATGATGTATCAATGAATGTAGACTCAAAGAATATTACTTTTAGTTCAGACAGAGTAAATTAGATGAGAGTGCAGCATTTCAACTACTGCTGGAGTTTAATTGAACACAAAATAACCAGTGTGTGCCCAGCTGATAATGTACTGCACTCAAGTAACCAGCCGTCTGGTTTACAGTCAAAATGAATGACTGAGTATTCAAAATACACTCTCAATAGAAGACCTCCCATGTGCAAAATGTGTTATCGAACTGCATATATAAATCCATCCATCCATCCATTTTCTTAACCCGCTTATCCTGAACAGGGTTGCAGGGGGGCTGGAGCCTATCCCAGCATACATTGGGCGAAAGGCAGGAATACACCCCGGACAGGTCGCCAGTCCATCGCAGGGCACACACACCATTCACTCACACGCAAACACGGGGAGAACATGCAAGCTCCACACAGACAGGCCCCGGCCGACCGGGATTCGAACCCAGGACCTCCCTGCTGTGAGGCAGCAGTGCTACCCACTGCATCCGTGCCGCCTGCATATATAAATTATATATATATTTTTTATATGCACTTTACAATCCTCTCTATATCACTGTACTGTATATAAAAGGGGCCTTAACCATGTAAAAATACATTTTCGGCTGTAACTCGATCCAGAGCGGCCTGATAACGTGCGCTGTAATCTGGGCAGCACCCTCCCCAGCGTGAGGTGTGAAGTGGGGAAACCAGGCAGTATCATCCACCCCCACGGGGCTTTTGGGAAACGTATTAGGGAGGCATCCCAGACGTGCTTCACATTTCAACTAGCGTGTAGATCCCTTACGACTCGCTCAACAAGCCGTTGCAAGACTTCCACCCAGAACAGACCAGAGGCGAAACGTCACTCTAATTCTTTTCCTCCTACTCTTTCAGAAACAAAGTGACAGTGAAGGCACATTTTTGTTCTCCAAGGATCAAATTCCTCAAATGTACCCGACAAGTACAGGAATGTTCTCTTTGGGTACAGATGAGTATGTTTTACAAGCAAATAAGTACAAATTAGTGACATGTTTCTGGCACCTAAAGGGTACTGCCCCAGGGACAAGAATTTGTACCTTCAGGGGTACTTTTTGAACCTTTATTTCTGAGAGTGTACCCACGTAATTTCCGATTCCCCCCCTCCTCGAGCACCTTGGTGAGGCCGTGGAGCACGTAGCCCCCCCCGGCCCACCCCTGGTCCACACGTGCGGAGGCAGCGACGTGCCTCAGGAGAGTTGGCGGGGTGTTGGCGGGGTGTTGGCGGACCTCCACCGTTGACAGAGAGGGATCGGCCTGCTCCATTCATCATTGTGTCCCGCCGGTGATTTCGGTCCTGCCAGACGGCCGCAGGACGTGAGCACAATGCGCCAGGGCGAGGGGACATGGGGAGAGGGGCCAGACTGGACGGGAGGTGTGAGGCGCGAGGCGTGATTAGGGCCCGGGCGGGAGAGCCAGGCGTCCTGCTGCCCTGCCAGCCTTTGTCAGGGAGATATATATAGATAACAGGTCAGTGGGCATTGTAAATAATGACAGCCTTTTAATCCTTTGAAGAGTAGGGTTTGTGGAATGTTTTTTTTTTCCCTTCAAACATTCCAAAGTGTTCTAAAACAGTGTTCTAGAACTCCACCTCTTTAAGTGTTCTAAAACACTTTTCCAGAATTCCACTGCTTTAAGTGTTCTAAAACAGTGTTCCAGAATGCCACTGCTTCAAGTGTTCTAAAACAGTGTTCTCAAACTCTGCTGGTTTTTTCTAGTGATTGTTAGCATTGAAATGTTCAGTTAAGAACATTCTAATTGCATTTTTCTGATCTTTTGTGATCACCTTAAAGGGATAAAGGGGAGAGGTTAATAATGCTGTGTTTCATAGTTGCTGAGAGATGCTTTTGCAGCCTGTCCTGGTGGTTTAGGGTGCTGCACCCCAAAGTCCAGCCTCAGTCCACTGCTTCTCTTTTTCCATACAGTGGAGGGACCAGGAAACCAGGCCCAGGTCTGGGGTAACATTTATTTACTTCCTACCCAAAGACACAATGCTTACATCATAATGTCACACTAACGTCTTCCACTTCCTCAATTAAAGTCCAGTGGAGGAAAGGTCCAAAGCTCAACCCTGTGGTGCAAAGCTGTGATACCCCGCATTTCAGCCAAAAATTGTTTGTCCTGTTTGGGACACCCTTTGTCCCGTATTTCCTGCAACTGTTACCTGCCGTCGATGAATACCCGCTACCCAAACAATGCATATGATGGAAAAAAACCAAACTGCATTCTGGGGTTTTTGTGAATAACCTTATAGTTTCAGGTTGCTAACATGTGCCGCGAATGTTATTAATTTGACGAATAATCACCCCCCTGTACCCCACCTTCACCCATGCCTGATCGCCATCATTCCTGATCACCATCATCATGGCACCGTTAGCAACCTCGCTAACACGCTCCCCACGCGGTGGGAACGCAGGGAGAAGTGTAGACTGTGGTCGCTGGCACCAGAGGGCCCGTGTCCAGCACTCTCCAGCACAACCGATGGGACAATGGGCAGTGCTGAGGCTGGAATTTCACCGGTGACTCACGGTACAATAAGACAAAGGTTGCGGCCTCATTATGGCTTAATGTCCTCTCTTTATGTGCGTCCTGTCGGCCCTGCAGGAAGCTGCTGTTTAATAATCAGAGTGAGCTGCGCTGGATCTCCGCCGATAACGGCACAGCAGCACCATGGAGACAGGAAAGGGTTTCCTAATAACAGAAAAATCATAACTAATAAATGTGCGTGTGTGTGTGTGTGTGTGTGCGTGCATGAATGTGTGTATGAGTGTGTGGGTGCATAAGTGTGTGTGTGCTGTGTGTGCATATGTATATGAGTGTGAGTCTGTGTTTGTGTGTATGTGTGTGTGCATATGTATATGAGTGTGAGTCTGTGTTTGTGTGTGTGTGTGCATGCATGTGTGTATGAGTGTGTGTGTGTGTTTGTGTGTGTGTGTGCATGCATGTGTGTATGAGTGTGTGTGTGTGTTTGTGTGTGTGTGCATACGCAGCCTGCAAAAGTGTGTGCATTTGCGCCTACGTGTGTGTTTGCTCAGATAAAGGCATGTGTGTGAAGCAAAACATCCAAAGTTCACCTGTTCTCTTCCGGTCTGCTGTAAATAACACTTTGTGAGCTTCCTGTTTTTACAGCTCCTGTCACGCGAGTCCTACTGCATATCATTGTTTTTTCCCCAAATGCATTTGGCCTGGAAGCACCCTGATCACACGTTCGCCAAAACTCGGCTTGAGCGCAGCGAAGAGCCAAGGGTCCTGCAGGCCCCGAGTGATCCCAGAGGCACAAGGCCTCAAAGGTTCTGGATGCAGGATCGCGATTGGCTGCCACGTCTCAGGCGAGAACACCGCCTACTGTATACACTTTAATCATGAGGGGCCAGAGGACAGCCAGGTTCTAACAGCGTCCTTATTGGATGCCCTGCTGAAAAAAAAACAGCTCAAACTGGGTTTTGAAACAGCTGGTAGCTGGTTGACCAGTTCAGACCAGCTCCATACTCAACATGATTTGACCAGCTCAAGCTATGTTTTGAAATAGCTGGTAGCTGGTCATTTCAAGCTGTGCTTCCTGCATAATTAAAAGTTTACATTTTTCCTCCGCCTGACACCTAGCCCCTCATACGACACTGGTTTCTGTGTCGTCGTTAAAGTTTGTTTCACAAGCGGCCGTTCGCGCTACAGCGCAATCGTTTCACGAGAAACACCCACAATGCCCTCAATTAATGGCCACTGCCTGGGGTTTCCTTTGTGCTTAAAAAAAAAAAGTAGTTCTAAAAATATTCAAACAAAGACTGGGCTAATGTTAAAACGGACCTGTCAGCTACTCCCACATGATGAATAGTCTTTATTTTAATTTTGCTTAGTGCTGACTGGTACTGCTTTGTGTTCTTTGATCAGGCCTGATTGCTTGAAATATGAGTCCCATCGCAGCCACAGGGTTTGGCTTTTTCCTCAAGGACTCCCCCCACCCACCCGGTCTGTCACTGTCTTCACCTCTGAATAACTGTCTGCGCCCCCACATCGCTGACTACCCACACTCTCAGAAATAAAGGTGCGAAGAGTGCCTAAAACGGTACAAATGCTTGTCGCTGGGGCGGTAGCTTATAGGTGCATAACATTGTACCCCTAGCCAGCAATATATACTTCATTTGTCCCTTTTTTGCTTGGAAAAAGTACTCATTTGCACCCAAAGAGAACATTACTGTACTTTCAGGATACATTTTGGAAATGTGATACTTGAAGAAAAAGAATGTACCTCGGCTGTCACTTTGTTTCAGAGAGTGCAGCTAGTATTCATTCAGTTTTCGTACATGGGCCCCACAGCGGTCTACTATCAGACAGTTGTGACGGGACAGTTGAGATGAAGATTACAAACCAATGTCGCTAGTGGCAGACCACCGCTAGCAGACCAACGTCATGCCAATTTGCTCAGTGCTGGATAACTAGAAACGACCACCAGTAGTGGTCTGATCGGAGCTGTGTAAAAACTGCGCCCTAGCTTTTTAATAGTGAGTCTGCCGACACCCTCCCAGATCCCTAAGAATTAACCTGACCGTCCTCTCCAGCCTCTAAGAGTGAACATGGAACCTGTCTAAACCTGTCTCCACCTCCACCCCCATTTCCCCAGCCCCCCAACTGTCTAACACTGAACCTGCCATTACTCCTGCTCTTTAACATTAACCCTGTGTGGCTCTACCTGCGGCCACCCTGCCGTGAGTTTGGGCCTTTCCAGAGAGGTTGAAGGAGATACCGGCAAAAAACCAAAGAACAATCAGCTGCAGAAGCAAAATCATCTTACGCTATACATTTGTGGGTGCATTTCAAGTGTACCTCCACATGGGGGCGACTCACATCGCCAGTCTCCGTCAGCGCCTGCACTGTGTGACCAATGTGACCGCTGTTAAAGCCACCTACAGAACTTTAAAGGCTGCGATGCTGTTAGTCCTTTAATCACCACTAGATGGCAGCAATGTTGAAATAATTTCTCTGTTTTCGCCTCAACTGACATTGGAAAAAAACTCCAGCATTAAAATTCTGTGAATGCAATTAGTGTAACTGATCAACCAGTCTTTAATTAATCATCAGTCATGTGTATCTAGCCACCAATCATCAGTCACATCATGTAGCTAATGATACAGGAGATACAAGGCATAATAGTATGAATTCTGAATTGAGGTTTCAGAGTGAGAACTGTCATTCTGTGGCAGTGACTGTTTTCCATGGTCCAGCCCCTGATCCTGGATCAGCCTCGGCTTTTCTGCATAAATGTTGGGATCGATGTGCATACGCAGGACTGGGAACCACAATGTCAGGAGACGCCGCTCCCAGTGTGACACTGGGCCATAAATTCAGCCTTGACGCTGTCTTTCACTGGGAACTGCAACAAATAACGTGCCACAAATGTTTGTGATAATGCTAGAGGTCCACTAGGTGACATTTGACAGCACAGGGCCCTGTTTCACAAAGCAGGATTACTGAGTTAGCTGGATAACTGAGTAAGTAAAACCCGGAAAAGCTCTTTTTACTTAAGTCCATGTTCTAGATTTGGGTGGGGACTGGGTTTTACTCAGTGCTAACACAGTAATCCTGCTTTGTGGAACAGGCACCAGGTTTTTCACTTTTGCATTTTACATTATTTATTACAACATGACAAAAATGTCTGATGCAATGATGACAAGTGAGTGTACTAGCCTCGGACTGATCAAAGATACATCAAAGATGAGAGACTATTATTATTGGATTATTTGAGTCTTTTGCACTGGGGCTACATACTCTGTTACATCATACTGTAAGTGGGTGGCATGTAATGGAACGAAGTGGCTAGCTCACTGGTTACCTACTTCAAAGCCTGTTTATATAATACCGGCTAGTGAGAGAAAATGTCTCAAGAATATGCTATTTAGTCTATTCTGAAGTAATTTAGTGGAATTAAAAACTACAGAGTCGGTGAGATGGCTTCAGGCTAAAACCTGGCTACATTTGGTTAAAAGTGAAAGTTTTCTTGCTGAATAGGGTATAGACAGGCTATTTCCAGGTAAAAGCTGAACTATTGGGGCTAACCTAGTCCATGGCTCAACAACTCTGGCTTTCAAATCCAAATCCAGCCCTGATTTTCTTTTCTCCCAGGTAATTAGCACTACTGATTGGCCAGACTGTCTTCACACCTGATGCCCAGGTAAAAAGAGGGTGGAAAACCAGCAGTTCTCTGCCTTCATGGACCGAAAGTTGTTGATCCCCACCGAGACTGTTTATGCCAGTACGTCTCTCAATCTAGACTTCCCCTCTTGACGTCTCACTGGCTTAACAGTGAAAATCCTTGAGTTAGTGTACAACCCATCTGAAAAAAACAGCTCACACTAAGTTTTGAAACAGCTGGTAGCTGGTTGACCAGCTCAGACAAGCTACCAGCAGTAGCTAGTTGACCAGCTAGACCAGCTTTACAACCAGCTTGACTATGCTGGTTGACCAGCTCATAGCCAGCTAGACCAGCTTTAAGACCAGCTCATACCCAGCTAGACCAGTACATGACCAGCTGGACCAGCTGGAGTTTGCAGCAGGAGAAATCGAATAAACATAGTCAGCTACGTGCTTTAAAAGTGCAAGTCACCCTCCCAGTAATCACTCAGCCTGTCTATGGGCTGACGGCTGCGCTGTGGCCTTCAGTGGGCCGCGCGCGGTAAAGGTCGCGCGTTTGAGCTGCGGATGTGCTGCGTGCTCCCCGAGGCTCCGGCGCTTTCTCCGCCACAATGGAGCGGCTCTATCACGGTCCTCCAGGCCCGGCGCCCGGGCCCGACCTCGGCCTGACACTTCACTGACCCCGTGCCAAGATTCCACAGCTCCGGGGGAATGAGGGCCGACTTATTTACCTGGGCATTCCAGCCAGCCCCAGCCCTCAAAGAGTAACCTTTACACCCCGGAGAGAGCCCGGCTGGGCCCTGCCTTTGTGTCCCTGGAAGATTTGAGCCGGGACACAATGTTTTGTCGGCGCGGGGATACAAATGCCCTGTTTGCTCGCATTATTTTCCTTGGTTTGGGGTGCGTAATTGTGTTTATGCTCACGTTCACGTTTCCTTCCTTTTTACATGGCAGATACAAACCGTTGATAAACCGATTCTTGGCTCGCGCTTAGCATGAGTGTGTGGATTCGTTGAACAGAATTGTACAAATTGTCCTTAGCTTAAAAAAAAAAAAGAAAGGGTTTCACTGTTTTCTTTCCGATGGAAATTCGATGTTCCGCTGATTTTAACCCTGCACAGCTGTACGTATTTTTCCATTTCAATTACCAGCAGTGATTGTGTCATCAGGATTAGAATTTTCAGTTCGGAACATTCTAATAGTGATGTCAAAATCATTGGGCCTAGAGTTCTAGAACACTGACTTGGAATTTTGACCAGAGGCCATCCAGAACACCTACTCTTGATAGGGTTAACTACTAGGGAACAACTTTGTTTACAAATGTCTAGGGGACAAATTCTTGTCCTCAGTCCAGTAATATCCCCCATGGTCTGGAATCTAGTCTTAATTGTGTCAGTGCCAGCTCTGGCCGGCTGCCGTGCTGGGCTGAGCATATTTTGGCTAAACGTGGTTGCCTCCCTGGAGGAATGGTTTGAGTTAGCAGGGCTTTCCCTGTCTTAGAGTGACCCCCCTGGTCCATGGGACCCCAGCAGGCTGCCTGCATGAGTACCCTCCTGGAAAATCCAGCTGTACCAGCTTGAACATTGAGCTGGTCATAAGCTGGGTATGGACCAACCACCATGGCCAAGCTGTCATGAAGCTGATCTAGCTGGATATGAGCTGATCAACCAGCTAGTGCTGGTAGCTTGGGAGCAGGTCTGAACTGGTCAACCAGCTTCAAGCTGTTTCAAATCTAGCTTGAGCTGTTTTTTTCAGCAGGGTCGTCTTCCAATGTAGTAACTGCACAGAGAGAATGAGTGGTACAGGAACATAACTCAGAGAGCACTTCATTAGGTATTTATTAGACTTATTAAGTCTTCTGCTGTAGCCTATCCACTTAAGAGGTTTGATGTGTTGTGTGTTCAGAGATGCTCTTCTGCATACCACTGATGTAATGTGTGGTTATTTGCATTACTGTCAGCTTTGACCAGTCTCCTTCTCTTTTGAACTCTCTCATTAACAACGCGTTTCTGCCTGCAGAACTGCTGCTCTCTGGATGTTTTTTGTTTTATACGCACCATTCTCTACAAACTCTACAGACTGTTGCGTGTGAAAATCCCAGGAGATCAGCAGTTCTAAGATACTCAAACTACCTTGCCTGGCACCAACAATCATTCCACAGTCAAAGTCACTTGGATCACATTTCTTCCCTTTTCTGACGTTTGGTCTGAAAAATATCTGAACCTCTTGACCACATCTGCATGTTTATGCATTTAGTTGCTGCTACACGATTGGCTGATTAAATATTAACAAGCTGGTGTACAGGTCTACCTAATAAAGTGCTCACTGAGTGTATATGTGCTGGACTGAGGGATGGGAAGTGCAGTGATGAGACAAAAAAACAAAATACCCAAACCAAAAAACAAAATACCCCCAAAAAGGCAGTAACATGCCATAAAATAGGTTGAAACAAAACCAAAACAAACTGTGTTCACAAATAACAATAGTTGTATTTTTATGTTCTGTTCACAAATAAACATATTTTTGTTAATTAATGTCATGTATAACGGCTGCCAAAACTTTCCTGAATCAGGTGACATCCTCTCGTTCACCTTAATCTCATTTCTAATTTGCACGACCCTGCTTCGGAGACCTGACGGACTCAAGAGCGAGAGAAAGAGAAATAGAGACGGCAAGATTAAGAGAGAGAGAAATCGAAGATAGCTTGCTGAAATGAAAATAATAATGATGAAGATACTTTGGAGCTGGTGAGCGTCTGAGCACATATTCCTGGAGGGGTGGGGGGTAGAGGGAGGGGGGGGGGATGAGTCATAGTGCAGCCTCCTCTGCTTGGCTGCGAGTGTATAAATATAACCGTGCGAGTGGGCTTGCGCTTATACGCGGATAGCATTAACATTACATAAGGGCGAGCAGGGGAAGCACTGCCACCATCTATAACGTGTTTGTAGCAATGGCCAGGTGTGCGGAGTGCACTGGATCAGGGAAATCTCAGCTCCGTGAACGGGCTGTCATGTATCCATGACAGTGCTGCTCGCTCCTGGTCCTGGAGAGCCGCGGGGTGTGCTGGCTTTTGTTGCTACTCTGCACATAATTGACCAATTAAAGCAGTGAATTACACAGTTAACTCACCTCTCCTGGTTTTCTCGGGTCTGCGGCTCTCCGGGACCAAGAGTGAGGACCACAGATCTACACAGAACATGAAGTGGCTTGCAGTCCCCAGCAGGATGTAACGCTTCTGCTGCCCACAGATGGCGCTAGAGGGCTGAAGATTCTGCTGTCGGGAACTGCTGCAGCCTGCTGTGTATGCCTCCCACCCCTGACAAATTTTATCAATGAGCTTCAAACAGCGCTGACAAGCTGCAGCTCCAGCATGGAGGCAGGTTCACCCCCGGGCTCTGGTGACATCATTTCCTGTTTCAGATCCTATCCTAGATTTGCTGTTTTTTTTCAACCAGTATGACTACTTGGTATGCTTCTCACTCTAACATACAATTTAGACAACCAGGGAGTTCTTCCAGCGAATTTGGCATTCGATTTAATCACTGTTTTTATATTTTTGTTGACACCAACACAGACACCCACAACAGGATGAGGATGACAAAAGCGCGAGAACCTGAAGCTACAAAATAACATTTTATTTTAAATGAAGGGGGGTACACGGTCACGTGACTCCATCCTGGTTTCCATGGTGATACCGCAGTCATTGGTGGCTTCTTCAGCCGAATGTACATCTGTGCTTTGCAGCCACAGTTTAAGTGACGCCGTACTTCAAGGTGGAATCGGGATAACTTGTTTCTTTTCCGTCGAGAAAGTTTATCTGTTCTTGCTCACCACACCAAGACTCCTGAGACCTTCATGAGCCTCGTTCCACAGTGCGCTGAATTGGGACATGGCCGCGTGAGTCACCCGTGCAGTAGGTGGTGTTGGTTGTTACAGATGAGTGAACGGTTTCTATGCGCCTTCTGAATGTGAAGGCAGCTCTCAGAAACCGAGCAAGGGCACGGCTTCTCTGAAGAAAATTAAAAACACATACTTTCTCCCCATTTCCGCTCACTTTATAACCAATAAGAGTATGCAAATGGTTGTGTAAAGCTGTTACTATGCTGTTTTTACAAATATCTAGTTCATTGAACATATCTAGCTTTCACAAAAGCTATGTGAGTATTGAACTATAATGACATATACAAGCCTTTTGAAAGTGTCTTGTGTGCTACAATGTGACTGTTTGGTTTGGTCATCTTGATAGAGTAAGAGAGAGAACTTATGAGAGTTTAGTAAGAGATAGTAAGCTCACAAATGTGTATAACGACACTGACCACAGCTCCTATGAGTGGGCACATAGGACAACCCTGTTCCTGGAGATCTACCATTCTGTAGGTTTTCACTCCAGTCCTAACAAAGAACACCTGATTCAACAGCTAGAGCAGGGCTGCCCAACCCTGTTCCAGATCTACCATCCTGTAGGTATTCAGGATGCTCCAATGCTAACAAAGTGATCATTCAACAGCTCAATAGCTGGTTACTTAGCTAATTAGTAATTCGCAAATTAGGGTTGCGATGAAAATCTACAGGACGGTAGATCACCAGAAAGAGGATTGGGCAGGCCTGTTTTACGCCACACAAGATTGTTCCAAAAGGACCCTGTGATTCCGTAGAAGAACCCTATCTAGTTTGGCGGTTGTCAGGCAAATTTGGTATTTGTATGGGAGTTTTCACACATGACACCTATGGTGTCAGGTGTGTTCAATTGCTTCCTTGGTGCAGGTATGAGAGCTGCCAGTATAAAAGTAGATCAGTATCTGATTCTAGGCTTTTTATTGCCTTTGGAGTCTGTTATTTCTGTTTTCAACATGAAGAACAGAGTTGTGCCAATGAAAGTCAAGGAAGCCATTAGAAAGCTGAGAAATAAGGGGGGAAAAAACAGTGAGAGACAAACCTTAGGCTTACCAAAGTAAACTTTTTGGAACATCATTAAGAAGAAAGAGAGCACTGGTGAACTGAATAATTGCAAAGGGCCCGGTTGCCTACTGAAGACTTTTAAGTTGATGACAGACAAATTCTCACCATAAAGAAGAAAAACCCCCAAACACCTGTCTGACAGATCAGAAACACTCATCAGGCTTGGATGTGTCAGTGACTACTGTTCACTGAATACTTCACAAACAAAACAACAGAGGCTACACTGCAAGATGCAAACCAGTCCTATGCTGAAAGAAAAACAGGATGGTGAGGTTACAGCTTGCTAAGAAGTACCTAAAATAGCCTGCAGAGTTCTGGAAAAAGGTCTGTTGGACAGGAGAGACCAAGATTCCCTAGTATGAGAATGATGGAAAGAGCAAAGTGTGGAGGCTAAAGGAACAGCCCAAGATCCAAAGCACCCAAAGCAAAGCATCTGTGAAATATGGGGGCAGGGGTGTCATGGTCCAGACATGTACAGCTGCCACAGATACCAGCTCACTTGTCTTCATTGATAATGTAACTATATATAGTATATGTGCAGTATGTAGGTGTGTGTACGTGTGTGTGTGTGTGTGTGTGTGTGTGTGTACGTGTGTGTGTGTGTGTGTGTGTGTGTGCACGCACCCACTGACCTTTACTCTCCTGCTGTGACAGGAGGACAGTCTCTATTAATAGCTGCTTCACACTCAGGTCTCATAGGAATCACACAGGGACCACAGGAGCAACGAGTGAGTCACACAGGAGATACACAAATCAAACAGGAAATCATACAGCAGAGGTCTCACACAGAAATAACACATATGAAACATGTATAAAGTCCATGAAACATTGTTATGGCTGACCGGGCCACAAATCACAATTCTTCTGCCAGGAGGAAGTCATCAGTGATGGATGGAAG
The DNA here is from genome assembly GCF_963514075.1 of Conger conger. Classification (NCBI taxonomy): domain Eukaryota; kingdom Metazoa; phylum Chordata; class Actinopteri; order Anguilliformes; family Congridae; genus Conger; species Conger conger. The sequence goes on along the minus strand of NC_083768.1, from coordinate 44,690,283 downwards.
AAACCCACATAGGGCTTTTACCTTCTGACCCTTGGACTTTGCACCAATGCTCTTTATATTCTTAAATTCATACACTCAAAGGCAGCACTTGCAAATTTAGAATGAAATTGAAAGAAAGAAATCTAATAGGGAAATGTGAGTTTAAAATGAATTACGCCACAGCAATTGGTTGTACCAGATGGAACAATTTGGAAAAGCCATAGAAACTATTTCTACAGCAAGAGAGAATTAATCATGCTAAATGTAATTAAGGAAATGTTAAAAGACACTAAAATCACCAAGAACAAATCATTGAATGTCCACCCACACATGTTCAGTACAAGTATTGCTAAATCTACAGTCCCAGGAAAGCTTGTTGGAACAAATTTGGGGCCGAGATGCTCAAACCTAACTTGCACAAGACTAACAGCACTCCAGAGCACCAGAAATACATAGATATACTGTATCTCAATCAGTAGTTCTCTCCATAGTGCATCACCCTGAACATGCAAAATTATAAAGCTGAACAAACCCATAATTTGTCATTATACTCAAACTTGTAATATAATTTATTTCTGGGACAATGAAACTAAAACACAAACTAGATGTCAATTGTTGCTTGACCCTAACGAGAAATGACACATGTGGAGAGTGTTTCTCCAGAGTCAGCAAACAGAGAGAGGCTGTCGGTGGCACATCCTGATAAAGCAGTTTTTTGTGGTGAAGTGGTGAACTCCATGGCTTGGTAATAATTGATAACCCCACCAGTGTCCGCAGTGGCCAGCAGGGCCAAAAGGAGATGTGTAACTGGCCATATCATCGCCAGAGTAAGCAAGACTACAGTTCTCACGGTCCTCTCCGTATGATTGAGCACACTGTGTACAAAATGTGCTCTGAGCCTATGACTCAACGTGTGGTTTACTGGCAGAACAAACGTCACATGTATACAAGTCTGCCGAATACCGTACCAATGCAAGACTTGAAGGAGCGGGCAGGCCTATAGATACACTTGTACATTCCACATTTGGAGAACAGGACTAAAATTAGTCTAACATTGGTTTAATCTGCATATTATCTTTGAGGTCTATTTGACCCCATAACCAGTTAACCTTTTTTGTGATCTTGATAATGTATGATTTTCCTAATTTTCTAATTTGGTGGGATTAAAAAGTAAACATGAAATAAACGTAATGCATACAAAGGCGTTGTGTGGGGTTAGCTTTACCCTCTGTATCCGTATAAAATGTAAGAAAATATACAGCCATTTTTATTTTTATCTCAGATTTCTCTGTGGGTGATTCTGGTGGCACTTACCCATACAGGTGTTAAACTTTCTCATACCTTATAGCTTAAATGCTTCTCACAGCTTTTTCGAGAGAAATTCAAACACTCAAGGTCAGTTTCACCCCAAACATAGAAGCGGTCATGACATTTTAGGGTTAAAAGAAAACTGAAGCAGATCCTGACCAAAGTACATGCTCAGTGACTGTGGCGTTGCCATTGGAAACCTGGACAACCTGAAAAAAACTGACCAGCGAGGAAGAGCGGAGAGTGAGAGGTGAGAAAGAAGAGCTCACTGTAAGGATAGCGAGGTGAGAGAGAGGAGCTCACTGTAAGGAGAGAGGTGTGAGAGAGGAGCTCACTGTAAGGAGAGAGGTGAGAGAGAGGAGCTCACTGTAAGGAGAGAGAGGTAAGAGAGGAGCTCACTGTAAGGAGAGAGAGGTGAGAGAGGAGCTCACTGTAAGGAGAGAGAGGTGAGAGAGAGGAGCTCACTGTAAGGAGAGAGGTGTGAGAGAGGAGCTCACTGTAAGGAGAGAGAAGTGAGAGAGATGAGCTCACTGTAAGGAGAGAGAGGTGAGAGAGAGGAGCTCACTGTAAGGAGAGAGAGGTGAGAGAGAGGAGCTCACTGTAAGGAGAGAGGTGTGAGAGAGGAGCTCACTGTAAGGAGAGAGAGGTGAGAGAGAGGAGCTCACTGTAAGGAGAGAGAAGTGAGAGAGAGGAGCTCACTGTAAGGAGAGAGAGGTGAGAGAGGAGCTCACTGTAAGGAGAGAGAGGTGAGAGAGGAGATCACTGTAGGGAGAGAGAGGTGAGAGAGGAGCTCACTGTAGGGAGAGAGAGGTGAGAGAGAGGAGCTCACTGTAAGGAGAGAGAGGTGAGAGAAGAGCTCACTGTAAGGAGAGAGAGGTGAGAGAAGAGCTCACTGTAAGGAGAGAGAGGTGAGAGAGGAGCTCACTGTAAGGAGAGAGAGAGGTGAGAGAGGAGCTCACTGTAAGGAGAGAGAGGTGAGAGAGGAGCTCACTGTAAGGAGAGACGTGAGGGAGGAGAGCTCACTTTAAGAAGACATGGAAACACACAGCTTCCTACTCCAATTTCACACACATCACTGACACATCATTATCATTATTATTATTATTATTATTATTATTATTAGTAGTAGTAGTAGTAGTAGTAGTACTCATGATTAATTCTGAATAACATAAATGTGTTCCTATCTGTCCTATCTGAAGACTGAAGACAGTAGAAGCATAGAGAGAGAGAGAGAGAGAGAGAGAGAGAGAGAGAGAGAGATGTTTTTCTCACTGTACAAACACACAGAGGAGGATGTTGTGACCGAATGCTCTTGAGGAGTTCATGGCAACAGGCCATTCTCTTCCTGGCAGAGGTGGGGCTTTATCTTAATTAATGTGAATGATATATTCCCCTCAACATCCAAGAGACCACACTGTAACAAGCTGATGATGTGACACAACACACACCCAGGGAAGTCAGTCAGTGGTGAGGACATAGATACAGTCAGGCCACAGGACACAGGACCAATGACAAAGTCTAGGGATTGAATCCTAGGAGACATACCGTTGTGATTTGGGCAAGAAGTGTTAGGACGGGAGGGGTGCAAACAGGGTCAGGTAACAGTTGGTGATAAACTCCATGCTGAATTAAACTCCAAAGGTGTCACATCTCCGGTGAATGAAGCCATCAACTGTGTTAATAGAGCAGTTTGGGTGCAAGACACTGCAAGTTACCATGGTCACTTAAACTCACGGTGGTTTCATGGAGCAGTTAAACTCTGGCTACCCTGTCAATAACAATAGAGACATGACATATTTCACCTCCCCCGTGATGCACAGTTGCTTGGAAAGCCACACAGTAGGGGGATCCTGTAGACGGACAGGAAACATGTCTTGCCTGGTTGTCTTTTCAACTCCTACCATTCATATTTAAAAACCTGTTTTCATGTAATACTTGCATAATATCACACGCTGATAACAAGGTCATACAAGTTAATTTATTACGACCGAATAAAAGTGGTGATTATGATTTTTATGGAACTAAGCACCGGCATTTAATAATGAAATTGCCGAGTTGTCCTCTTTGACACAGTGGATGAGTTACGGCCGCTACTAAGAGCAGGCGACAGCAGAGACCTCGCCGTCATTAACGACTCTGGCAACGAAGTGTGGGGAGGAGACAGCTCTTATTCTCCTGTGCATTAGCCAGCCATAACTCACCCGGTCACTCGTGTGGGACTCACTCCAGAACGTCCTCATGATGGAGACTGCCTGTTGCCAACCGTCTCGGTTACGTAACTCACCGTGCTGTGGTATAAACACACCCACGTCCCCCACACAATGTTAGATTGACTTGCTTGCCATTAAAAATAAATAAAATAAATGCACGTCGCTGTGCAATAAATAAAATAAATGCACGTCGCTGTGCAAGGACGGGTGTTACATCTACAACCTGGTCATCATGAAACAACAACTACTGCCCAGAAACTGCCGGCGTATTAAATGGAGGGTCTGTTCAAAAAAACTTTCTTTTTTGCCTGATGTGCGGCCAGAATGTTTGGAGGGTGCACGAGCGACAAAGTCTCATTCATGTCATCAGGACTTGTGGCCAAACCTGAAAAAAAAAAAACGTGGCCAAACCTTCAATTTGCTGACCTGGAGCTGAAAGAAGGTCTGCATTTTCCGCATTAAAGGAGGTTGGACGTGGGTTGGTTTAGAGGGAGTGGATTTGGAAGCGAAAGCCTGAGGTTTGAGCTCACAAACCGTACGGAGCGCGGAGGCAGCAGTTGCGTCCCTATAGCCAGGGGTCCAGCTTCCCGACTGAACGCACGCACCATTGTTCTCAAGCCTTAATTCACTCGCGTCCACTCGGGTTTATTTATACATTGCCGTCGCCCTGGCTGCAGTTGTCATCGGATAGGAGGCCCTTCCGCGACCGACCTCCTGAAACGTGGCTGAAAAGCGCTTTTATTTCATGTAGGGATGCCAGCAGTCCAGACGGGAATGTCCAGCCACAGTTTGCGGTTACAGCACTGCCGCGAACGAGCAAGGTCATGATCCGTCACTCAATAGCGAAAATGGTGTGGGCGAACATTTGGCATGCTGCAGTCGTTGGAGTCGTTTGTAGCAGGCTGATGTTTTTTAAATTTTTTTATTTGGTTGTGCAGTGTTGGCCCCACGTAAATGTTTGACTAATCGCTAGAGGCAAAGAAGCTAAGACGAAGGGATCTCTGTGATTAAACATTGTCCAGGCTGGAGGAAAGGCTATTAAAACGAGAGTCAGGGATATTGTATGTTGTATTTTAATCTGCCATTCAACACCTTTGGGGTGTTTTAAGTCCAGGCTTGATACAGAGGCAGATACCAAAAATGACAGTAATACAAAATGACTCATCTAAATTGGATGAATGCAATGTGGTTGGCATATACTATTTTGTACCCTACCTGCTCAAACAATGTACTTCAGTCAATTAAACAGGCATGAAAATATCTTTAAAGTACAGAAGAATCACACAAAGTCACTAAGGCAGATTCATAAATATTTAGTACAGTAAAGAATATTCTTTTCCCTGTATTTTTGAACTTAGACTCTTAAGTTTAGACATGTACAATGTATTCTGAATGTGCAGGCAATGGAAACCAAAATGTTGAGTGTCACAAAAAAGTATACAGCTGAAATATACAACTAGCATAGAAAACGAAAGTGCAGAGATTCAGGTAAATAGACAGGTCACAGAACAATTAAGAAGCACAATGTCACACCCCACCTGGGCCTTAACCATAGACCAGAGGACATAGGTAACAGGTAGGCTACAACCAAATGGCACAATGCCATTTCATTTTACTCATATTCCCACAATTCCCATTCAGACACACTGGTATTGTCAGAACAGGAGAACAACAACAACAAAAAAACAGAGTCAGTAAAATTCCACTCTTGATAGGCAATTTCCATTCAGTGTGTGACAGTTGGCCGACACTTTAGCAGGTGCCTCAAAGTCCAATGTGGTCAATGACTTGTGGTGCTTCTGCGAATAACTCATATGAATTGAGCCTTAATAACATCTGCAATGGCAAACTCCCTACCGCAAAAATAGAAAGCTAGACCATCTCTGGCTTTCCTATTCTGTGGTGGATATTTAAAGGCTTTTAACACATTTATATTTAACTCTGAACATTAGTTTCCTTTCGTCGAACATCCGTCCTTCTCGCTCATCAATGAAGTTGAGTAAACAGTATTCCTACAAATGCTCTTTATGTCTGAACGCCATGGAAACAACAGGATCCTGATGTGTGTGTGTGTGTGTGTGTGTGTGTGTGTGTGTGTGTGTGTGTGTGTGTGTGTGTGTGTGTGTGGGTGTGTATGTGTGTGTAAGTGGGGTTGAGGGGCTGATGCCTTCTGGATCAGGCGAATGTGACGTCTCACGTCTTTTATTATGATTATTTGCTGCAAAAAGAGGGGGAGCGTTAAATGAACACACGCGTAGGTGTTTCCATAAAATTTTGTATGCGCAACATTATCATGGTTTTTAGTAGGCGGGATCATACGCACGCCGGGGCTGACGTGAGGAACCGACTGCTTCCCCCTGACTGGAATGGAGCCAGTGCCGGCTTTTTGAATACCGACTCAAAAAAGACATCCCTGCAGTGCTGCTCCGAACCCCTCCGAGTTCTGAGCGAGCAACCGCTTCCTCGATACACACACCGTAACGACCAATTATTTTCACAATTTTGAAGCTGGGGCTTTCAGGGGCTTTGTTCCGGGGAGGGTGGCTGTATGTTTCGTTGAGAGAAGGACAGAAACTGGAGCTGGATGTGATAGGAGAAGACGCGACGCTGAGGGGGGTGGGGGTGGGGGTGCATGCCAACAGCAGTCTTGTGGATGGGACACTGTCAGCGTGAACAATCTTGAAATTGTTCATTTCCTGTGCATACTGACAAGAAACATAGCACAGCAGTGCCATGAAAAGTAGCTTGTTGTGGCGTGACAGACCTGGGTGTTGGAAGTGAGTGAGTGAGTCTTCCGAATAGACTTTTCTTTCCTGTATTGGTGAAATGACTACCTCGCCGTCCAACTGTAAAATGGTACTGCAGATATATTCGTTTTGTTTAGTGCAGTGTGAAAAATGGATATGGGGCAAATTGAAAGGCGACAGTAAAGTTCTGTGTTAAATAAATGATAAACAATATCTTGCTGAAATGTTAGGGTGTTGGTCTTGCATTATACTGCCAGAGATGTAGACTTAGACATACACTGCACAGCTCAGCCGAACAAACCTACTGCTCTTCCCACACTGCACAAGTGGCCACAGCCCACACACACACAAACACACACATATGCACAGTGTTTGTGTAGAATACATATGTAGCCTTCCTCTGTATGTATGTACAGTGCAGTCTGTAAGTATTTGGACAGTGACACATTTTTGTTGTTTCCACTATCCTCCAGCAAGCAGGTGAAATTAAAATAATCAGTATGTGGTTAAAGTGCAGGCAGGGCTTTTGCTTTCATATAGGGTGAACTGTGTAGGAATTACAGCCATTACAGCAATGACATACAGTAATACAGGGGACCACGAAATACACTGGTCTTCCGTTGTTTGCCATTGCTGAGCTCACCGTTGCATTCTTGCTTCTTAACAATGTATCAAATAGTTGATTTTGACACACCTAATTTTTCGGCTATGTCTCTGATTTGTCAGCCTAATGACATCCTGCTTTACTGCCATTGACATTACATTATTGGCATTTGGCAGACGCTCTTATCCAGAGCGACGTACAGTTGATTAGACTAAGCAGGAGACAATCCTCCCCTGGAGCAATGCAGGGTTAAGGGCCTTGCTCAAGGGCCCAACGGCTGTGCGGATCTTATTGTGGCTTGACCAGGGATCGAACCCCCGACCTTGCGTTTTACCTTAACCACTACGCTACAGGCCGCCCCATTGACACTTCTTTGGTCTTCATCTTGAGAGACAACAACAGACTCCAAAAGCAGATAGCACTCATAGAATCAACCGTAGACCTTTTGCGAGCTCTTTTATGCATGAACTGAAATTTAACAAACCTGGCTAAGAAACATTTGAGCCTGAGCAAAAATTGGGGGCACTGTGTATAAAAACGGCTACAATTCCTACACATGTAAAACCCCGCAAATTAAAGCTAAAAGTCTGCACTTTAACTTCATAACCATTGTTTTATAAATATATATGTGCAGGAGTACAGAGCGAAAACAACAAAAACATGTGTCATTGTCCAAATACTTACGGACTGCACTGTATGTAATAGCCCGAGTACGAACCCCTCCTTCCTCGTGCTGCTCTCTCCCCGCTCCACTGCATGCAGCACTGAGCCAGCCGTCAGCGCACACTGCTACGCGTCTGGAGACTGACAAGTTTTAAACTGAGATAATGAATGCGCAAAGCCGGAACAAAAAAAAACAGAACAAAAAAAAACATTTGGCAAGGCATTTAAACAAGCGCGTTTCTCATTACATAAGGCAGAATAGCCGTTATGCGCAGCCCACGCATACCAGTCTCTCTTAAGTGCACAGTTGTCACTAGACAGGTGCAAGGCCGGACACACGGCTGGTACTGCAGCTAAATGAGAGCGCCTATCATCAGCCATAGACATTCAGACACAAAGCAGTACCCTCAACCACATTCATTAGCACGCAATCTATTTATGCTCAGTTGGTGGCAGAAATAGCATTGCCTTTATTAGTTCGGGCGACGTGTGGCTGCTAAACAAACGACAAGAAAACGCCCTTAGTCGTTTAATAATAGCATATGGCTGCATCGTTTTCGTAATTCATACTTTCATGTAAAAAAACAAAATTATTAGCCCCAGATACCCATGCATACATACGAGATTAACTGCACACACAATAACGCATAACAAAGGGTGTTATAGGACTATGCGCGATAACAATCTCGTTCAGTTTGCCCACTGGTAACCTAGTAGCCAATTAGGAAACAGAAAGTGTGTACCAGTAATCTGTTGTCATGATGCAATTTTATATGGCGCTCACGCGGTGAGCAAATCGGTCCTAACAGAAAACTACCGTCAGTCAGTGCTAAATAAATAAATAAGTAAATGCATATAACGTTCGTGTGGAATAGTTTTTTCACGCTGTCACCGCGGTAAAAGTAGGCAATGTTTTTTTTTCTCTAACGAAACTACTGAGTCTTTTCAGCGATTCGCTATGACCTTGAAATTGGTCTTCGTGGAAAGCACTTTCGGCTAGCTTTTACCCAACAGAGTAAAAGATTTTGCGCGAAGACTGAGCCAAAGAGGCCCGTCTGCACAGTGTAGAGTTGGATTAGCTCTCGCTAAGGGGAATCTGCATGGGAAAGCCCGGGCGGTAGCGAAGGGGCATAACGTGACCTGACAACAAGGAACCTCCGGGAAAACCGTCACTCCTAAACTATGTGCAAAGGGGAGGCGGTTAAGGGGGATGTTGAAGAACGACATTGTATAGAACACAGAAGCTAAACTTCTGTAGGCACCGCGTACGCCTCAGAACTAAATAGTATAAATCACGGAATAATTCATAGGATATCTGCTTCTGAAATATGTTTCGATAGCCTCAAAACATGTTTTTCTGTTAATGTACGAACGTTGCGTACCTCCCTGGGTTGACGTTTTGTGACTGGGAGGCGGAGACGGGACCCCCGTTGACGTCAGTGGGCCTGCCTGTTTCCTGCAATAGAAAGTGAGAGAGTGTACGGAGAGAAAAAACAGACCTTTCCCCCTTTACCGTAAAGGTTTATCACCATATGAATAAAACGACAATAATTAAGAGCACATTCGTAAGTATGAATGTTTCCAGTTTTGTGCGCCACAGTTTCGTATACGCAGCAGTCGTTTTAGGATGCACGGGGTGTGTGATTTGTGTTTTGCTTGACGGGAGCTCTCACGTAGCTAGCTAGCTTGCTAGCTACAACGGTTGTTGACGGGCGCTGTAGTTTTTCAGTGTAAATGAATGCGTTGCTCGGGTTGTTATTCAATATCTGTGGTATACTGAACATGGAACATTTAAACGATGACCAAATGGACGGGACAACTGTTTGGACGAGCTAGAAAACAGCCGTGCGTTAGTTAGCTATCAAGGTAGCTAATTGGCTACACGTAGACGTTTGCTGCATGTCAATGCAGTTCTTTATGTAGCTTGCTATATTGTGGCTAGCGTTGTGCTGTAGATAGTTTTTCGTTTTCCACCACGCATTTGCACTAGCTCATTTTAATGACAATGTATCTTGGGTTGAATCTTGAAGGGTATGTAATTGGTTGAAGTTGTGTTGCAGGTTTTGCGGATTGGGAAGTGCCTTCAACGCGCCGTGTTGCAGAGGGGTTTTCCCCGGCTCCTCCCCCCCTTAACCGCGCGCGTTCATGTGACTTCGGAAGCATACAATGCGTGCACTAATCCCGCACCTTTTAAAAAACGTTATTCGTTATGAAGGTCACTCAGCTGGCGTTAGACATTGGACTCCAACAGATAAACATCAGACTACCACGCAGGGCTTTACCATGCCGTTTTACTACGTCCGCGCTGCAGAGCTATTCTGACTCGGGAAAACGTGTAGAAACAAGACATTTATCTTTTGTATCGTATTGTCATTGTTTGCATTCTCCGTAATTTCAGATCCAGCATACGGATATACTTACAATGTGTGCATATTGCACGGGCAATAATACAATACCAATGTCATGAATATTCGTACAGTGCCTTGTTGACAATGCTCGATACTGTCTCACTCGGTTTCGGCGTAGTGTGTCCTGTATTTATGAGAAAAAAACATGTACAGTCGTCTTTCTAACTATATATAATCGAATGTAGTTTTTGTCTATGCAGTTTTAACCGGCACTTCGGCAGGTAAAATACACCCGAGCTACATGAACGGTGTTTTTCTTGTCCATCCTCGTGAGTTCTCTGACCATGCTCGCGCTCTGTTGTCTCTGTGGGATGATGTCATTGCTTTAGCGCGCACATGTACCACTGCAAGAGGAAAAAATCCTATGGATGTATTAGGGGGCTGTTATGCAATATCGGCTGATGATATAATTTTCCCGAAAACACAAAGAAAGAAAATACAGGAGCATATGTTGAATTTAGAACACAGGGGTTTAGCCCATAATGTCGATAATGCATCATAATGACAGCAAATATTAATAAGTACTTCCAAATAAATTTGTTTCTGTTTGTGTGGGTTGGCACTTGTCTCCGCTGCCTCTGTCTTTCTCTGGGGTACATTAGGTATTTTTGTGGTGATGTACTTGCAGTCATAGCTTCCAGAGGTTGGGTCTTCATGGAGTCTGTCAGCCGGGTTTTAAAGAAGGCAGCCAGAACATTTGCAGCCTTGTTTTTCTTTTAAACTAGGCTGCACAATGACTTTAATTTTCCTGGCACGTATTTCGAGAAAAAGCTAAACCAAACATTGTACCAGTGACAATACAAGGATGACAACAGACGGACAAGTTTAGCGTTTGCCGAAAGATGTTTACAGTTTAAAGTCTGGGACTGTCCAAAAAATAAAAAGAGTAATCCCTAGACACCCCCCCCCCCCTTCCACAAAAGACCTCATGACATCATTCATACATCCAAATAATAGACAACAAGGGTACACATTCCTTGAGACGTATTCATCGTTTTATCCAATGCGTGGCTTTCGCATTGTTATTGTTTTTTTGCAAGATCAAAATTTAATTCATAACGGGAGTTTGCAGTTTCAGTATAAATGCTGATGATATCTGTTTAGGCCGGGGGTATGTGTCCTTTATAAGGAAGTTAATGGGGTCCTCACTCCTGGTCCTGGAGAGCTGCAGGGTGTGCTGGGGTCCTCACTCCTGGTCCTGGAGAGCTGCAGGGTGTGCTGGCTTTTGTTTTTGCTCAGCCCTTAACTGATCAGTTAAAGCAGTTAATTACAGAAACTCACCTCACCCAGTTTCATGGGTGTGAATTGGTCGCTTATCTTAAGGCACACCCTACAGAGGGCCACCAATCTTAGGTTTAATTCTGAAAGTCAGACTAGTCTTTTGCACCCCGTGCTTTTTGTAAGGGGGGTGTTATTTTTGGGATTCTCCGTAAGCTTTCCTTTCCCTCCAGTCCCTGGGTGTGTGGATTGTTGATGAAGGCTGGTCGTTTTTCACCCAAGCCAAACTCGGGCTCCTCTTATCTTGTTGTCAAAGGGCATTTCTCTGAAAAAAAGACGCTTTTTCTCTCACTGCGGTCAGAATGCCTCTTTCAGAATGTGCGTCGCGCTGATTGGCTGAGGCCACAGAACGTGTGGGCCCAGGACGTGGACACAGACAGCCTGTCAGTGCAGTGTGTAGCCACCCCCAGTCTAGGACATCCTGTGGAGAGGGGCCCCTTCCCCTGTCATCCATAAAGACCACGTAGAACCTGTTAATCACAGCTGCTGTAATAATCTGGGCTATCCCACTGGCCTTTGGTCAGGACAGACATTATTGGACTGTGTGGCTGTCTTATCTCCCCCCCAGCGAGGTCTGCAATGCTGGAACCTGAGTAACACTGAGTAGCACTGCTGCTTTAAAAAAAATCATTAGCAACTTAGCAGTTAGCATTTCAAGGCAGTTAGCATTTCGAAGCCCCTGCCATTCTTGTTCTCACTCAGTTTTGTATGAGTTTTTTTTTTATTTGGGAGTCAGGGGATTCTAGACAAACCTGGGTCAAATACGTAATTGTTTTGGACTCATATACCTGTACTACACTTTACTGAGCTTATTTGGTGTATTTGTTACATATGAAATTGGCTACTCTCAAAAAGTGCAAACCCTGCCTTCTGGCGCAATTGGTTGACTCAGTTGCACTAGGTAAGATAACTTGAGCACCGAAAAGTATTTGAATCGAAAGCGGTTACGTCTTTGACCTCGGTCTGGCATTGGATGAACTGAAAGCCTAGCCCAGCCCCCCTCCTGTGGAGAGGCCCTCTGACCTGTGTCCTCATCCGTAGATGATTCCGTGGCGTTCCGAACCCTCCATCTCCCCGATCTGCTGAGGTTTGAACCCGCGCCCCGTCAACGATGCCACTCTGAACGGGAGGGAAAGATGCCGCGCACCAAACAGAACCACCCCAAAAACCTCAAAGGTGAGTGGCTGACCCTGACTCCAACTGCACCGCACCCCCCCATGGGCTGAACGGGATGGTTTAATCTAACAATCTGCAATGAGTGAAACCCTGTCATGGTTACAACCAGTTTTGCTTCTTGAAACATCTAGTATTAATAATAATGACCCAATAATATGAAGTATTAATAGTAATAACATCACAGAGTAATGTAGTAATACCGGTATAATCCAATATGAGTATGGATAATGTCGTGTGGAAACTCGTGTTTTTTAGTACATTGATAACATAAAGTAATTCTGGTAACATTCAATAGTACTAGTTTCTGTTTCTTCACTGCTGAGAACTGGAACATCTGACGTGAACACCACAGTCTGTCTGGGCCTTTATTTGCTCAGTTTGTCGGGCCGCTGTGGTTCCCAGACCTCTCCCTGGGTACACCCAGTCAGATCCAGATGTTTACATTACATGACGTTTCTTATCCAAACGAGTGTGGACAATGGCCACCATGTGCAGGTGGTCATGGGATGTCGCAGCGATCTGTCCGCGTGGCGGGTGTTGGGATAGAGTGCGCACGACGTTCACAATGTTTCCACCCGCGTCTGCGTGCGTGTGCGTATATGTTAGGGAGTGAGCATGCGTGTGTGCATAATTACGAAAGTGTGCAAGCTCGGGTCTGATCGTGTCGAACACGGTTGTGATGCTGTCGAACATGGAAGTGGCTGTTTTTGTGGTCAGTCCCCCCGTTTTCAGTTCCCGTACTTGTGGAGGACGCGGTCGGTGTGACTCTGGTGTGACGGTGTCAGACATGGTTGATCAACTGGCACAATCGGCTACAAGGACGGGACTTTCTCTTTCTCTTTCAGTATGAGTGGCAATTATACTTCCAGCTGGGCCGATACCATATAGGTACATCAAATTGTACCCCTAGGCAGCAATATATGATGAATTTGTACCTTTTTTGCTTGGAAAAAGTACTCGTTTGTACCAAAAAAGAACATTGCTATAGTTACTTTCAGGGTCCATTTTGGATATTTGATCCTTGAAAAAAAATAAATAAATAAATAAATAAAATAAAAGAGTACCTCCACTGTCACTTTATTGCTGAGAATGTACCCATCCAGTGCGTATACATGTGGGCGGCCATCTTGGATCAGTTGCGCTGGCGGAGGAGAAGTGGGAAGTGCAGTTTTCCAGGACTCTGCAGCTGGTCTCAGGGGCAGCGAGGAGGCATTGAGCCGTCCTGTCGCTGACTCAGTTTCAGCGTCTGACGGGGGGTCACAGAGTTCACCTCACAACACCACACGCTGAGCTTAACACCATTGTGTGGGCGCTGGAGTTAAGAGGCGAGTGAACAAACTGGCTGTTCGGTGGAGGTAATGTTTAGCCTGTCAAAACGCAGAGTTCAGTAGTTTAGCAGAAGTGATGAGGCGTTGACTGCGCGCGTTTGGGTGATAATTGTCTAACCCAGCCCCAGTCACATGCTCCCAGTTTCACCCTGTCAGGCCTATACTTAACTTCTCAAACATGAGAGCGTATATAACTGAATCAAGGGCTTCATTGTTTTGTGTGCTTGGAGGAATTTAAAAACGCATCGGTTCTTTGAAAGACATCCGCAGCACAGCAGTTAGCTCGCGGGCTTATGGCAGTGAAACCTAAATAGCGTTTTTAACTCGGACAACGGCAGTATCAGGGAGCGTAAACCACTCCAACCGCTCCGTTTGGCCTTTATAAATAACCGTGCGTCACCCTACCCCTTCTGCCGTAGTGTCTTGGGGAGATGGGGGGGGGGGCACGGCGGGTCACCTGGGACTGCGTTACGCATGTTATCGCCACGGTTTCCAATGACACCCGCGTGCTTTTCCTGTGTTTTGTCACAGAGCGTGGTGCTTCTCAGCAACGGAGTGTTCCGTTGCCCTGGGCGACCTGCTGGAAGTCACATGGTCTCTCCTCCCCCCCGTGTGGGTCAGAGGTCAAAGCCGTGTGTGCCACGTGACAGAGGAGAACAGGAAAGCCCTGGCTCTTTTGCCCCAGGGGCAGAATGGCGGCGTAGAGCAGCAGAGGAACAAGGTGTGCTGCCAGGCAGGGCACGTGCCAGAGAGAGGCAGTAGAGCCAGGAACGTGTGTGAGACAGGAGTGAATGACTCTTCTCTGGAACACAGGTGCTGCTGGAGGAAAGGGGAGGGGGTTAGTGTAGCTCTAGGCCCTCAATGGAACACTTGGAGACAACTTGTCTGACAACTTTTGTGTGTGTGTGTGTGTGTGCACGCACATGTGTGTTGTGATATCTGGGCATATCACAAGGCTCAGAGTGTGTGTGTATGTGTGCACATGCGTGTGTGTGTATGTTTGTGTGTGTGTGTGTGTGTGCACGCACGTGTGTGTGTGTGTATGTTTGTGTGTGTGTGTGTGTGTGTGTGTGTGTACGCACGTGTGTGTGTGTATGTTTGTGTGTGTGTGTGTGTGTGTGTGTGTGCGCGCGCATGCTGCAGCGCTCTCGGGAGGTGACACACGGAGTGGAGAGGAAAGGAATGTTTCCGTGACGCAGTCTGTGGCAGGAAGTGAGGAGTGTCCCTGAGCGAACGCGGGGCCTTCTGTTTACATTTCTCAAGAGCCGTAGAGAGGGCTCTCCTGCGTGCGCTCCCCGCACCTCCCCGCCCGCCCTGTCCTCTCCCCCCGTGTCCCGGCACCTCCCCGCCTGCCCTGTCTTCTCCCCCGTGTCCCGGCACCTCCCCGCCCGCCCTGTCCTCTCCCCCCGTGTCCCGGCACCTCCCCGCCCACCCTGTCCTCTCCCCCCGTGTCCCGGCACAACCCCACCAATCACCCGCAATCACCCCCATGCCTGGAAACCAGTGTGAGCTGATGTAAAGAGAGATATCTGTATCAGTGTTACATCTGTGTCAGTGTGCCTGTGTGTGTGTAAGTGTGTGTGTGTGTGTGTGTGTTTCTGTGTTTGAGTGTATGCGTTTGTGTGTTTCTGTGTGTATGTGTGTCTGTGTGTGTGTGTGTGTGTGTGTGTGTGTTTCTGTGTTTGAGTGTATGTGTTTCTGTGTGTGTGGGTGTGTTTGTGTGTATGTTTCTGTGTTTGAGCTTGTGTGTGTGTGTGTGTGTGTGTGTGTGTGTGTGTGTGTGTGCACCTGCGTGTGCCTTCCTTGGTTCAGGCGAGTCGGTGTGATGCACTACTGATGACTGAGTCATTCCTGAGGGGAGTGGCCTCTGATACGGATGTGGGTCCTCCGTCCGGACCGCCGGCGAAATGCAGGCCGTGACAGGCCTCCTGAGATTTCACCGTACGGCGTCCCTCATCCGTGACTCCCCTGCCTCCACAACCCGCTCTCTTCACGCCAGGACCAACCGGCCGTATTTGCATATTTCTTCCTTGTATTAGTAAGGCAGGCAGAATGTATCAACAAACGGTTTGAGAGGGGGAGTGGAAAAAATGACACGGGACATTCATAGCAAACGGTTCAGTTCAAAATCAACACTGACTTTTAACATTAGTGGAGTAGATGTTGTTGGACTTGCATAATCTGTGTATATGACTTGATTTACCCTAAGAACTGTGGCTGCGTGTAGCCGGCATTATATAAAAGAACACACTGGAAACCGAGGGTCATGAAAGCGGAACCCTTTTTTGCTTAGAAGGTGTTGTTGCTTCGCATATTAACTCTTGAAGAGCAAGTACTTTTTACATGTTTGTTTCAACATTCTTCGTCTGTGTTCTAGAACTCCATTGTTCTCAATTACCAGTAGCGATTGTTACATCGGCATTAGAATGTTCGGTTCAGAACATTCTAATCGCATATTTGGGATCTCACACCTAAGAGGGTTAACCCTTTGAAGAGTATTTTATTTTTGTGTCATCTAGATTCTAAGTCACTGTTCTAGAACTCCATTGCTTTTAATTAAGAGTAGTGATTGTTACATCGGCATTCGAATGTCCAGTTAAGAACATTCTAATCGCATATTTGGGATCTCACACCTAAAATGGTTAACCCTTTGAAGATAATTTTTTTAAATGTTTCTTCAAAATTCTAAGTCACTGTTCTAGAACTCCACTGCTTTTAATTAAGAATAGTGATTGTTACATCGGCATTAGAATGTCCAGTTAAGGTTACACACCTGTGATCTCACACCGGCGTCTGTTTTGCTGAAGTGTTGAAGAGTAAGCTGAGGTGAGGGGCACTGAGGGAGGTGGTGGCTGGTTTAAACACGGCCGAGGCTGTCACTGCTGCTGCTGCTGACTCTGCGCTCTCTCTGGCCTAGAGAGAAAAGGAGGACCTTCCACCGACTCCCCTCCCACGCATATATCCCAATCTCCCCTCCCCCCGCGCTCACACAGGGGCCGGTCAGCTGTGTGCCGCTGAGCAGAGAGCAAACCCGCAGCCCCGGTGCATGCTGGGGGACTTTCACACCTGCGTTCTGTGTCACCTCCCCCGCAGTGGTGTTGCCCGGCACCATATTTAAAAACAGAAGGTAGACCACAGCCCAGTTACAGGGTTTCCGCAGGCAGGAGGGGGAAACCACTCATTCTGCAAGAGGGGCTGTTTATGCACTCTGTGACCGCTTTATTTCATATCTATTAGACTTCGACTTCTTTCACTTATTGGTCTTCTGCTGCTGTAGCCCATCCATCTCAAGGTTCGACAGAAGATGCTCTCCTGCATACCACTGTTGTAACTCGTGCTTATTTGAGTTACGTCGTCTTGAACCGGTCTGGCCATTCTCCTCTGTCTTTTGTTTTTTTTTCTTTTTGCACCATTCTCTGTGAACTCCGTGTGCGAATCGCAGGAGATCAGCAGTTTCTGCGATACTCAAACCGCCCCTTCTGGCACCAACAATCATTCCACAGTCACAGATCACATTTCTATCCCAGAAGCACTGCCACATGATTGGCTAATTCAATATGTGCATTAACAAGCTGGTGTACACATCTGCTTCATAAACTTGTCATCAACACTTGTGGATCACCTTGCATGCCTACCCCTGGTTTTCACAAGATAAGCTGTATTGTAACGGTATTGTAAGTAGACTGCTGTTGGTGAACCTCAGAGCAGTGCTTGTGTAGGAAACAGGCGATGCACCAGTTTAGCCCATTCAGCTGTGGGGATGCTGAGGTAGCCGGACTGGAGGTTCGCTAGCGTGCGTTTGTGTGCGTGCAGAGACCCTGCTGCTGTAATTAACTGCCATTTAGTGCGTGCATCCCGGCTCTGTGGTGGGGGAAATATATTAGCTCTGCAATTTATGGCCCCGGAGTCTGTAAAGAGGGAGTATTGATGCGAGTGTGGGAGGGAATATGGGTCAGCACTGAGACCTGGAGAGAGTGTGTGTGTGTGTGTGTGTGTGTGTGTGTGTGTGTAGGCTGCGTGTGTGTGTATATATTGTGTGTATGTGTGTATTCTGTGTGGGTGTGTGTGTGTGTGTGTGTGTGTGTGTCTGTGTGTGTGTGTGTGTGTGTGTGTCTGTGTGTATACTGCCTGTGTGTGTGTATATATTGTGTGTATGTGTGTATTCTGTGTGGGTGTGTGTGTCTGTGTGCGTGAATCAGTGTGTGTGTGTGTGTGTGTGTGTGTGTGTCTGTGTGAAAGAGAGAGTTGGTGTGTGTGGTAGAGACAGTCTATACATACCGATTCTCCAGGTCACACAGGGGGTCAGAGGCACCCGACCACCTGCACCCTGACCTCACACTCACCACCCATGGAAATATCATCACGTCATTTAATATCCCCGAGAGTGTGACCAGCTCATTGCTAGCACCTTTTACGTGTCCCTGATTCTAGCTGGAAAAATAAAATAAAAAATTTCTCGGGTTAAACTTTAATCTGAACTTCAGTTTTACTATGTGGCGGTATTTGGGCTGGCTGGGTCTGGCCGCTCCAGTGAAAGGGTTAACGCTCCACGCTCCAGCGATGCGGTTCTGCATGTCCTCTCCTGCCGGGGCGGCCAAACCGGTATTTCCTCAACGCAGGATGAAATTAGAGCACGCAAACCCGCACCGCTTCGCACAAAGGGAACCTCTTTCTCGCGGGCGTGAATAACCCCGAGTTTTTAGCAACAGTAACTACAACAGACGGACCGAAACCAGCGCAGGAACATCTGTTCAGCGTAGCGCTCAGAGGGAAGTGAGGGGGGAAAGAGTGAGTGAGAGAGGAAGGGAGAGGGAGAGAGGGATGGAGAGAGAGGGAGAAAAACAAGAGCAGAATGAGAGGACAGAGGATGGGGCAGCCTGCAGCTTAGTTACTAAGTTGCTTGACTGCGACCCTGAAGGTTGGTGGTTCAAGCCCCGGTGTAGTCTCGGTAAGATCTGTGCAGCTGTTGGGCCCTTGAGCAAGGCCCTTAACCCCACATTGCTCCCGGGGGGATTGTCCCTTGCGTAGTCTAATCAACTGTGAGTCCCTTTAGATGAGGAATGAGTGATGGGGTGAGAGGGATAAAAAGATTGAGACTGTTTTGTGTTCCCACGGACGCATTGGTAGAATCTGAAATCGCTTGAATGTGACAAATTCAAGTTTATGAAAGTTTACTAATTTGAGCTGTGGATGTCTACTGGGACGTTGTGTGCAAAGTAAAGTGATTTCAGCAAGGAAAGATGTCTGGACCTCTAGCCTCCAGGAGAGTGAG